>NC_037532.1:6462917-6497048 GCF_001531365.2 Cynara cardunculus var. scolymus
CATCGTTAAATCTTATCTTATAAAACCAGTGGAACTTCAAAATCGTTAAAATTCATGACTCTCGCCGCATTGCGCGGGTAGACAACTAGTCAATTTAACATAATGAAACCTTTTGAATAATAATAATAATAAATTTACTATTACATTTTATGAACGAAATGGTTTCACAGTTTCATCAAACACAAATCAACGTAATGTTAGATGAGACATTTGTCATTTTCATGTTATTGGTAGATAGATCTGTTTCATTTTGATGATGAAATTGTTTCATTGTTCACTAATTACACAAAATTTTCTTAGAAACCATGAAATGATTTCACTTTCTTCAATCACCCATTTCATCGGCCAACATAGTTTGATGAGTCATTTGTCATTTCACGCTATTAATAATGAAATTGATTCACTTTTCGCTAATTACACAGACTTTTCTTATCTTTTTTTAAATGGTTTCACTTTCTTCACGCACCCATATCATCATGCACCCATTTCATGTTGCTATCATTTCATCATGCACTCATTTCCTCATGCACCAATTTCATAATCATTTTCACTTACTCTATGCACCAATTTCACCATGTATGAAACCGGTTTCATCATGCACTCATTCAATAATCATTTTCACTTACTCCATGCACCAATTTCACCATTTATGAAACTGGTTTCATGAATATTTTTTTATTCAACTACTGATTTCATTGATTTATTACTCTAATAACTTACGATTTTCAGGAATATTGGCAATAATAAATCGAAACAAAATAATAACAAAATCCAATTTTTAATATTATAATTTAATTAAATATTTAAATGTTACCATTTATAAAATTTTCTTTATTATGTTGCATTAATTAAGATTTATTAATAACTTTCAAATTTAATAGAAAATAATGCAAAAGACCGATATATTTTTAATAATTAAATTTAATTAGAAAAAAATTGAATTTTCCTATTGATCGAAATTAATTTACATAGTTTCTAAAAATTGCACGGTTTTCATTTAAATATACCCCTCTCGCCCTCCCCCTCCCCCTCCCTCTCCCTCTCCCTCTCCCTCTCCCTCTCCCTCTCCCTATATATATATATATTTTTTTTTGAATATTTAGTGTATAATAATAGTGAAAAGAATTTCGAAAGGTTTAATTTTTATTTTGAAGAAAGGGATAAATATATATATATATATATATATTTTTTTTTTTTGGGTGAGATATGATTCGTGACGAGGGAAAGTGAAAAAACCATTAATTTTTTTGAAATAGTTTTTTTTTTAATTTAGGTTAAGTGATTAGAATGACATGTTATTCACATTACTTTATTTAAGTCATGTAAGTAAAATAAAATAAAAGATTAACCGATTTAAAAGATAACATGTTAACTATTGTTATAACAATAAATTGTTTAAAGTACAACGTTCTAATAAAAATAATTTGAATAACAAAAAAAATGAAAGTATAATATTATAATTATGATAGGTTTATGTCATATACACCCATTTTATGTAAGAACAAAGTCAAATCATTTATTGAAATGTAAAAAGTAAGTCTTATTGTCAACGTGTGTGCGAAAAGTGGTAGGTAAGGGTACATTTAACGATATATGGATGCATTTAGCTGACCTCTTGTGAACATTTATATTTTATTTTACTAGAAGTGTACTCGCGCAATACAGCGAGATACATCGTGATTTTAATATTTCATTTTATTTTTTATCTCAGTCGATGTTATAATATGGCTTTATGTGATTTTGAGAAAGCGAAGATGTCTTTATTTTTGAATAAAATATATGTTTGAAGATATTATAAAATTTTGACAAAAATATATCGATATTAGTATCAAATTAACTACTTGAAATTCTTTATTTTTTTGTGTAATTTTTTAATTCWATTTTTTTATAATTTAATTTATGTACAATAACGAAGTAATTTATATTTGGTTTAATAATATAATTTTTTTATAAAGATAATACTTAATTATATTGTTGGAACTCGATAATTATCCTAATTATATTTTAGATTTTTTATATTTTAAAATGAGATATTCATCTACTATTTGATTATTTTTATCCGCAGTTATTTATACGAATTCAAACATCGAGCTTTAATAGAATTCTCTAAAACTTGATGTTAGGAGTGAAAATTGATTATTTTATTTAATTTCACCGATTAGATTAAGTTATGTTCATTCGTTAACAAATCAAGTGTGTTGTGTTCGTTTATATTCATTCGTTAACAAGCTAAACAAACATAATAAATATTATTTAAATTCAAAGTAAATAAACAAAGAATTATATATTAAATTTAGTATATAAACGAACGAATATAAACAAACGTAAATGAACGAAAAACAAACAAACGTTTATAAACATAAATGAACAAACATGACTCTTGTTCATGTTCGTTCGTTTAACTAAACAAAAAAAAATTGTTCATGTTTGTTCATTTATTAAATAAACGAACTTCCAACCGAACGGTTCATGAACAGTTTACTAAACGTTCGATTCGTTTACAGCTCTAGTTATAATATTAATACACTTAAGTTTATTTTAAAAAGTATTCTAAAATGACCAAAGTGTCCCTTGGGCTGGAGCATTTAACAAAAGAATTTGACGGCCCGTAGAGGAAGGGACCTCTCTCATGTGAGTGAAATTAAATGTCCGTTTATTAAATACTTACCCGATAAATTAGAAAATGTTATAATAATATAATTTATGTTAAAATCTCTAAAATAGGAAATCTGTTAGAGATGAATGTAATTCTTATTAAAATTTTATGTTTTGTAACTATATTTCAGAGAGGTTATTCGAGATGCTCGGTGGTCGGTGGAATATTTTTAGTTTTTTTCAAGTTGCTTTACATATTTGTACACAAGCCATAATTAGGGTTGTAAATGAACCGAACGAACACGAACGAAAGTTTTTTATGTTCGTTCGTTTAATTTAACCGAACAAACGAACGGACACGAATGGTAAACAACGAAAATCTTTGTGTTCGTGTTCGTTCGTTTAGAAATCAGGTGTGTTCGTGTTCATTTATGTTCGTTCGTTAACATGCTAAACGAACATAAACAAACGGGCTAAATAAACATAAATAAATATTATTTGAATTTCAAAATAAATAAACAAAAGATTATATATTAAATTTAGTATATAAACGAACATAAACAAACGAATATAAACAAACGTAAACGAACGGTAAACAAACAAACATTCACGAACATAAATGAATAAACATGACTTTGTAGCGAATAATTTATTAAAAAAAATAAATTTGGGCGAACGACGGGAATTGAACCCGCGCATGGTGGATTCACAATCCACTGACTCTTGTTCATGTTTGTTCATTTAACTAAACGAACAAAAAATATTGTTCATGTTCGTTCATTTATTAAATAAACGAACATTAATGAACTTCCAACCGAACGGTTTATTGAATTTTCGGTTCGTTTACAGCCTTAACGATAATAGTAATACACTTAACTGCTTAAGTTTATTTTAAAAAGTATTCTAAAATGACCAAAGTGTCCCTTGGGCTAGAGCATTTAACAAAAGAATTTGACAGGAAGGGACCTCTCTCATGTGAATGAAATTAAGGGGCCGTTTATTAAATATTTATCTGATAAGTGTTTACCGGTAAAATTCAACATTATTACTTATTTATCGGGGTAGATTTTACTCCACAAAAACAACACCGTATGCAATAATCTACCCGATAAGCTCTTACCATGGTAAGAGTCGTCGTCTTCACTTACCGTACAAGACTATTGTTCCTTGTCTCGCTCTTACCGGGTAAGATTTTTGGTATTTGTCATATTCATCCAGTAAAATAATATGACTTGGTAAGCACTTAGCCGGGTAAGCGTTTGATAAAGGGCTCCTAAAACATTAATGATAATTGATGACTATATATATATATATTTATTTATGTGGTTCACTCTCTTGAAATTTCAATAAATTTGTAATTTGATGAATATTAATCTTGAATTATTGACTCCGCTCGTTTGATTTATATATTCATCGATTTATATGTAAAATTGAGATGAAACACGTCTAAAATGAAAAGGAAGAACCCACCATTCATAACCAATGAAGCAGCAGCAACAAAACAAGAGTTTATAACACTAACACACCTTAATTAACACCTTTAATGCAATACTTTCATAACCTACAGCTTTCAACCAAAACCCCCACATATTTACCCATATCCATTCATACATGTATAAACTGAATTAACCCTCAAAGTCGAATAGGATTTCTGGGAGATGATGCACCAAGTCTTCCCTTGGAGTCTCCGATCCTTTTAACCCACTCAAGCAACTTTCCAGACGTCGAGTGATCTGCTTCAACATATCCCGTCGCATCGCCATTTTAAATACCAGTGGTAGCGCTCGGTCTCTCATCATTCGAGACGAAGTAACGCAGTCGAATTGGGGGTGTGGAATATGGTAATAACACCCATAGAAGAATGGGTGCTCAAGTGCCTCTTTGGCTGTTGGCCTTGCGCATGGACTCCATGAAAGGAGGGTAGAGATCAGATTGATTGCTTCTGGGCTTGCACATGGTATCAATGAGGAAAGATCCACACCCGGAAACTCTGGAAACCGATAATTGATATTATTCGCAAGATACATTCCCAAGCTCCATGTGGTTTCTGTTGGGGTGCCGATCACGCTGCAAATCTTACGCATTACCTCTGTTGCAGAAGAACCRTCAAACAGTGGTCGGAGGGTAAAYAATTCAACCATGATGGCACCCATSGCCCACATGTCAACCGAAGAATCATGTGCTCGCGCATGGAGAAGAACCTCRGGGGCACGATACCAGCGTGTTGTAATGTAATCGGTGTATGGAGGTTCGCCATTGATCTCACGAGCTTGACCAAGATCCGCAATCTTGATCACATCCTTGGAAACTAGAAGGTTGTCCGGTTTAAGGTCGCGATGGAAGTAGCCGGCTTCRTTATGCATGTATGCAAGACCTTGAAAGATTTGGAAGCACARGTTTCTGATCTCGATTTCRGAGAAGGGATWTGTTMKGTGTCTCATACGATGCCAGAGAGAGCATTCCATGTATTCAAACACCAAGAACAGTATGTTGTTTTGTACAACGGCTTCTTTGAGCTTGACGATGTTAGGATGATTCCTCATCTTGCATAGTGACYTGACTTCTCTCAGATTCATGCATTCTTTWCTCGAATAATWCTTYCTGTCGGTCATCTTCTTGACTGCAACCAGTTCTCCRTTCTCTGTATTCARTGCTTTAAAGACAACCCCATATGACCCMCGCCCAATTTCTCTGATTCTTTGATATTTTTCCATTGTTTATAGCCCTTGATCTCAAGGAAACAGACACAAAACGTAGAAGAAGAATAAGAAACTTCGATAGACAAATGCAAAGATATAAACCCTAATGGTGAAGAAGAAGTTGAAGCATAGGATTGAGAAGTGGTGTGTGTTAATTTATAGTGATTGAGAAGATATTAGATATGGAAGGTTTTAGAGTTTAGGAATTATACTTCTCTTAGGATCATATTTACTTTCCTTTTCATGAGTAGATTGATTTGGCGCCAAAGCTGTTCTTCCCGACATTTCCGCAAACGGATCAAGATCACAAATAAGGAAACAAAATCTTCCATGATTCAAATGTGCAATCAACTAAATATAAACATCCATTAATCAAGTGAAAGTATATAACTGTGGAAAACCTGAAATCATGTTAGGATTCGTATCCACAAAATCGGTGATTATGATGCTTCCATCTGACCTGCGTTCAATCGTTAAACTTCAAATTGACTTCATGATCACTAATTCTGTCAAGGGAGGATTCAAAGCCATGTTCAAACGGACTCCAAATCGGGAATCGTTGGAGTAATGAAATTAAAGAATGATGTTGGATGATGAGATGCGGATACCGAGATTGAAGAAAAGGGTGGTGGTGTTTTGGTAGAAACATTCCGGTGGAGAGAGTATTCCGGCGGTCGGAGGAGAAGAATGAAGCGGTGGTGTGGGCGGGGAAATAACTTGTGTGAGTTTATTTTTAATAAAATAAAATAATAATAATAAATGCTGGCTATGGGGTTCGAACCCATGCGCACTTATGTGCAGAAGATCTTAAGTCTTCCCCCTTAACCTCTCGGGCAAACCAGCCTTTTTGTTCATAAATAACATCATTTATTGTTATTAATATTAAAATTAAAAAAAGGTATTTATATTATTTTAATGTAAATTCGTCTTTTTCTTGATCAATGATAAAAAAAAATTGTTTAATTTATAATAAGGTTATCAAAGTTTATTAATAATTAGATCATAGTAACAGCAATTAATGTGGAATAATGAGTAACCATAAAAGAAAAAAAAAACTTAAATCAAGACTGATTATAATGGTAAACAGGAGAGTATCTTTCATAAACATAACTGTAAGGGATTTTGGATTTATAATCATATCTTGTTCGTATTTAATTTTGATTTAGGTTTTTGATCATATGAAAGATTGATACAATACTACCATGAAATATATCCAAATTCTAAAATGGAGATCAAGTTGTGTTGATGTTTGAAATTAAGTTTGTTTGGATCATTATTGTGTTAATTTTGTATTCATTGTATATATATATACAATTTACTTGTAATCTTTAATTTTAATAATATACATCAATAAAAGTATTTATATATATATATATACTATATTTTTAACAAAAACTCTTAAAAACCAATTTTTATGCATAAAGTATTTTTTTTTATTGAGGTATATTATTAAAATTAAAGATTACAAGTAAATTGTACATATGTACAACCTATTAAAGTTTTATATTTGAATTCGTGTAACTAACTATAGATAAACATAATCAAATAGAGAATAAATATTTTATTATATATATATATATATATATATAATTTAAAATATAATTAAGATAATTATTAAGTTCTGACAAAATACTTAATTATTATTTTTATAAAAAACTATATTATTGAATCAAAAATTAAAGAATGAATTAAAAAATATACAAAAAAACAAGAACTTTAAACCCACGTTCATTAGGTTTAAGAATTCTAAAAAAATACTAAATTATTTCTTACAGTATAAATTGATCATTCAGAAAACAAACATTGACTTCTAAACCCAAGTTCATTAGGTTTAAGAATCTTGATAAAACGGTTAAAACGAGTGGGGTTAAAACACCAACAATTTCTTACCGACAACCAAATATGTAAACGTAATTGTATAAAGACATATGCAAGCAAAAAGTAACATAAAAAGAAAAGAAACGGTTTCAAAGTGTAGCTAATTCAACCGATTTTTTAAGGGCAGCAAGAAGGCTTTTCATGATTCTCGGTTCTCCGGGAGGTGACCGGTCTTTCATCGGCCCATCTCTTACGGCTCGAAAAACGGGCGTTGAACCTGCAACTGCCGGAAAAACCAAACAGTCTATGTACACAGGGACCTCCGTGACTCCATCCCCAATTGTAATGAACCCGAGCCTTACTCCTCCTTGGATTTTATCAACCTGTTTCACTTACATAATTTCATGTCAAGACCCGACATAACTTAACGAGGGAGGACCAGACGAGAATGATGGTTTTAATTTATTAATATTGTCTCATCTACCTGATTTTTGTCTTAATCAATCAGTCATGTCTTAATATAACATATGCAGATGTTTCAATATTAAATGGGAATGTAGACAACTAACCTTTAGAGGCATGGGAAGTGGTAATTGGGCACCTTGGGATAAACTGTTGGCCCACTGTTGATAAACATACACACCAGGCTTTAGATACAAACTTCTATAAACATATCAACTCATTTTTGTTAGTTTCATTCAGTATTTCTATGCAAGTACTCTAAATTTATAGGATTTATTTTAGCTGTGGGTGTTTGGGTCAGATTGGGCGTACTTCGACTAATCTCAGGGTCTTAGAGAACAACCAGGAATATCTTCAGTGGTCTTATAGGACTCGAACAGGTGACCTCTGAAGAGAATCCCCAAATGTCAAAGTCTTATTGTCAGTTGAGCTACACTTATCATGTTTTAGAAGGAAAAGTTCAACGATGTTTCCATTTTGAGTGATGAACTCCTTGATTTCGTTTTGAATTATTAAGTTCTGAATATTTATTTTAATAATAAAAGTTTTAAAAATTAGGGGTTGTTTTCCGGATGTTTACCAAGTTACATTACCTTACTGAATAAATACGGTAAGGACCAAGAATCTTACCCGATAAGAGCGAAAGCAAGGACGAGAGTCTTACCTGCTAAGTGAGGGCAATACTCTTCCCATAGTTAGCACTTACCGTGTAAAGTGTTACAAACAATACCGATTTCGTGGACTAAAATCTTACTCGATAAGTAAATCATAATATTGAATTTTACCGTTAAGCACATTTACCCAAGTAAACGTTCGGTAAAGTGCCCCTCAGTTATCTGCCTTATCTTAACCTAAAAAAACCATTTGTAAATGGGTACGAAGATTTTAAAGTGGAAAAAACCTTGCAAGGGTTTGAGGGACATACAGTTTAGGAATGGTAAAACCAGTTTAGGTTTTTTTTTTACAAAAAAGTCTAGAACTAAATTAAACAAACCATCTTATTTTGAACGACTAAGTCCAAGAGCTATTTTTTTGAATGAAAAAAACAATTAAATTTTCTCATTTTAAATGATTAAATTCTTGAACTATTTATTTGTAATAAATAAATGATCGGACTTTTAAAAATTTGTTACCTACGTTTTTAACAAAAAAAACTACATGGAACCGACTAGGGACTAGAAATGCCTTAAAGTAAAAGAAAAACTTAAATCAGTTTACTGTTTCCAAACCGTACGCCTTTCAAACCACTCACAAACAATGGTATTACTCCCCCTCACCACTCTTGTCTTCCCATCGTTACCCGTTCTTCGTATCGGTTATCATATTGTTGGTTT
Organism: Cynara cardunculus var. scolymus; assembly: GCF_001531365.2. Taxonomy (NCBI): domain Eukaryota; kingdom Viridiplantae; phylum Streptophyta; class Magnoliopsida; order Asterales; family Asteraceae; genus Cynara; species Cynara cardunculus. The sequence goes on from NC_037532.1 coordinate 6,471,826, forward strand.
GTCATCGATCTCCCTCTTTTTGATCTATTTTTAGGGGTTTATAAGTAGTTTCATTTTAAGACATTTCTAGTGGGTTACAATACATTTTTGAATTAAAATGAAATAAGTAACCAATTTTTAAAAATTCAATCATTTAATTTATTCAAAAAATATTTAAGAATTTAATCATTTAAAACTAGAAAGTTTAATAGTTTTCTATTAAAATTATAGTTTGAAAAAACTTACTCTTCAAAATAATGAGAAAAATTAATTATATTTTCATTTAAAATTTTTATTTAAGGCTAGGGTTGTTTGTTTACCTTTTAATAGTTTCATTAAGATGAAGATTCTGAATCATTAAGATGTAAATATTATTTGGCAAAAAAAAATATGTCCTTTAATGATTCCCTATGAATAATTTTGTATCCGGACCTTCCTTAACTATTCAGCACTCTAATTTCATTGTAAATAATTATTCAGCACTCTAATTTCATTGTAAAATGTTAAGAAACAATTATATTTCATTTTGAACTATATCATGAGAGCCTCTTATTTATTCTGATATCTGCCCCCAAATCATTAGCCCCTGGTTTTTTCAAACATCTCCTTTTTCAGAAATTGATTTTAACAGACAGAGTAAAGTAGGGTACCTGAAACAGCAAGGCTTCAAATCTATCGAGATCGGTATTCATAGGCAGTCTCATCGTTCCCAAAGACACTCCTTCTTCATCGTCTCCGGCTGGAGTGATGTTTCCGTTCGTCGGAGATGCTCGAGGAACAACACAGCCGGTAAATTCACCAGTTAAAACTAGTCTCGAACCCCAATTTTTCTTGTTTTCCGGTAAGTGAAATCGAGGACTAACCAGAGCCGACGAAAATGGCAGCTTCGAGCCGACGAATCCTCTTAGATGCAGGAAGAGCTGCCTGCTACATACCGTAGCCATGGCCGGTGAAATAGAGGGATCGAGGAAAGTGGCTGTTAATGGTCCATATATTTATAGGATATGGTTTTTGAATTTTGGGGCGATGCTTCGTTCCACAAGGCCATAGATAAAATTCATGGGGTAAATTTTATATAAATGGTCCCTAAACTATCAGATAAATATTGGTTTTAGCCCCTTGTCTTTTTAACTAATGATTTTTAGAATAAGAAAACGAAGTGAATTGCATTTTTGATATTTCATCTATGGAGTAAATTCCACCTCTCAAACGTCACTTAACATATCATTCTCTAAAGGCGTTAACAGGAGGGATTATTTTGAATTCGAAACATAAAAAATAGACCACCAATGTATTTTATGAATTTTATAGACCAAAACCAAAAAGTAGCCATAGATAAGGGATCAAAAATGAAACCCAGTCTAAGAAAATCGTGGGACGAGTTTTTGTCTCATATAGCTCGAGCCGAAACTCAGGTGAGGCGAAAGCTTTATAAATTTGTGTTTGGATGCGTTATAAATATCAAACTTTTTATTATGTTTTCTATTACTATCGTCTATTCTAACGTTTGGTTTGTTTTAAGATATATAGATAAGATTGATGATAAAAACGTTGAGGAATGATATGAGTTTTCATATATGTGTTGTGAGATGTTTCATTAAGTAATATGTGTTAATAGTTGATATCATTGTATTAAATCAAACACCTTTAATAATTTTATATCTATTAGAAAATAGAATAAGATAGACAGTATTGACAAATTGAAAAAATAGTGTAAATAAACTCGGGTTCAAACAAAGTAAGGTTTTAATACGGGTTGTAGATTAACCTGCCAAGTCTTTTTTCTAGCGTTTTTTAGTTTTATAAACAATAAATGTATCAACTATAATTATAAAATATATATATATATATATATATATAATTTATTCGAATAAAACAATTTAAAATACTATTAGCATTTAAAATACTATTATTTGAACTCAACCCAACCCGATTAATCCGATATCTTTTTATTTCTTTGATTTAATATGATTGTTAAATTTCTATTAATATGCACATTAGACAATTATACTATCATGTATGCTTTTCATATACACATATTTTCAATCTATTTACATCTTTATATAACTCATTCGWATATATGTTCAGTAACTGTGAACATATATATGTAAATTGAGAAAATTAACTGAATGTGATATACATAAAAAGTATATGGATAAGTTGTATCAAATAGTTGATGATGAAAAAAAAATATGAGTAGAGAAATAACATATTATATGTTAGAAAAATATTTTAATGTACCAAAATATCAACCCGACCAACCCATACGGGTTGAGTTGTATTTTGGTTCGGGTTGAGTTGGGTCAAGATTTTTCAAACCACAAACATTGAATTTGATTGTTCAAATACATTCAACCCAACCCATGAACACCCTCAATCTCAAGGGTACAAAAACCTCGAACCAAATCAATACGTATAGATATACCATCTACCTCAAAAAAAGTAAAACAACTATTTCTGTAAGAACCTTTGACTTGTGCAACAACGCGAGTAAAAAGGTAGAAGGAGCAACTACGAACACAAATGGAACAAACAAAATGTGCAAGAAAAAATAGTGTAAAACATAAGAAAAAGTTGTCAACACAATTAGATTGGATGTTGATGTTGATACTGATACTAATACTAATACATCTCTCTAGAAAAATGAACAGCAAAATTTTCAAAAAAGTCTACCCAATAAAATGAAGATTTCAAATGTGTTGGACGTTAAAATACAGACAACGAAAGCAAACAGAAAACAGTCATCTCGACGGAAAGACCGTTCTCGATGGGTGAACGTGTTGGGGTTTAAAGCTCGGTTATGAGGAAGAAAGAGCCTCAAGTTTCGGAAGGAGACTTCGCCAAGCGTCAGCAATACCATTTGCTAGACGTGCTTGCCCTTTTGCGAATTCATGGAAAGCCAGACCCATATCTTGTGTTTTTTGATCTTGGAAACGCACGATTTCTTCATTCATTAGCCGCACTATCGTCTCGAATCTTTTGGTTGCTTCCTCACCATCAGCTTTCAGCTGCATTCGAGTTATGTTAGCAGGTAGGTCAGAACATATGACATAAGAAACTTGGGGGATTCAGCTGTCAACATATAATGTTTTCACTTGCAGGTTTTTGCAGAGATGCTTGGTGGTGTAAAACTACTTACTGATTGAAGAAGTTTCAACTTAAGCTACCAAAAGTTGCAAGTACAAATGGCGCGTATGTGATACTGCAATCCATCATATGTGATAGTAAATCAGGATTAGGGCGACCTTGGTGCAACCTAGGTCACAGGCCAAGTCGCCCGCACACCATCAGTCCCCTCAGGTCTATTATAATATGTGATAGGGGTGTTTTCACACTTTCGTAAAATGATGATGTTCTTGTTCGAATCTCCACCTATATATATATATGTGTGTGTGTGTGTGTGTGTAAAGGGTTGGGTCCGGTTTGAATGAAAGTTATGGTGAGAAGGGTAAGAAATGATCTCCACCCTTAGATCAATCCTAATCGAAGAGAACCACTAGATCAACACTAATGAGATACACTAGATCAATTCCCTTCGAAGCGCAATTCATGGGTTGTTATGGGATTAAAAGTGATCAAGGGTCCAAATCCTTTGTTACACTTCTCATGTTAGGGTCGGGTTCTGGTGATAAGGAGAGTTAATGTGAGAAGCGTAAGAAAGGATCTCTATCCTTGGATGCACATTAGGATGAGATGCACCGGATCAATCCCCGTGTCAAGCGCGAATCATGGGTGGGTTTGAGATTGAAGGTGATCCCTTCTTACGCTTCTCATCTTAACTCTCCTTCTGACACGATTCTTCACCTATATATCTATATAGATAGATAGATAGATAGATTGATGAAGGATCAAGTGAGAATAGGAGTTAAATTGAGAGGCGAAGCATCGTATGAGAAGGAGAGTTAAGGTGAGAAGCGTAAGAAAGGATCTAGACCATTGATCACTTTTAATCTCGTGCCCCCCATGAATTGCGCTTCTCATGGGAATTAATACGGTGCATTTAGGTGCATCTCATCCTAATGTGCATCCAATGGTGGATATCTCTTCTTACGCTTCTCAACAACTCTCGTTCTCACCGGAACCCAACCCTATATATATATATATATAGACACACACACACATATATAAACTATTATGATATGTATAGTATTATAGGCGAAGGATCGTGTGAGGAGAGGTAAGGTGAGCAGCGTAAGAAGCGTAAGAAGGGATTTGGACCCTTGATCACCTTTAATCTCAAACCCACCCATGAATCGCGCTTGATACAAGGATTGATCCGTGCATCTAGGTGCATCTCATCTCGCTGCATCTCATCCTAATGTACATCCAAAGGTGGAGATCCCTTCTTACGCTTCTCACCTTAACTCTCCTTCTCACCGGAACCCAACCCTAGTATTACATATACATATATTAAAAGTTTATGATATATACATATAATAAAAAGAAATTATGAATCAATGTTTATAACAAAATTATTTAAATAATTACTTGACATGTCTCATTTATGATTATTACAAGGTAAATAAACATTAAATAATACTTTAGGGGCAACTTGGTCATTTCAACATTTTGTCTCATCACCAAAACACTATAAAGACATTTGGTTACACTTACCGAACGCAATCTAAGAGTTTTAGCCGTGAAAACTGGAAAATACCAAAAACTCTTAATTCCTAGTTATGATGCTTTACAGACTCGCAACCTAAAAATCTGCCAAATTGTTTAGGAAATAAATTCAAATGTGTTGACAGTCAAAATCTATCTCTGGGATATTAGAAAGCTACCAGGCAAACTTCAGCAAGCGTTCCATCTAAAAGTATCCTAACACTTGAGAAATGCACAGGGATGAAGAAAGTGAGGGGTGTTTAATTATTTCCCATAAGAGAGACGAGAAATTTCTTAACAAAGTGTTCTGTAATACTTTCAATTATGAATCCCGTAGTAGAGCAATTAATGCATAATTTACTAACCTCCTCATACTCATGCTCCGCTTCTGACATCTTTTCCGATCGAGTTAGCCTGAATTTGTTGCTGAAACACAAATATAATACAAATATGAACCATCAATACGTATAAATACCGTATTTAAATCAGAGAACTCTGTTCCATAAGCACAGAACATTATGCATTTCATTAACAGCCTCAACTAACTCACAGGAAAACCAAAAGCTAAACTTTAGCTTTTTTACGGAATATGGTAAGCCAACAGCAACCTCCTAAATCCTGCCTCATGGATTCTAGAGCAATGGAATGAGCACTTTTTAATTTGTGGTTTTTGGTTTCACAAACTTTATTTATAACAAAGACGGAAACAGTTTAAAGTAGAGATCGGGTATGCGTACATCCCATTCACCAGATCCCAACTCCGGGTGGGACGCACTGGCTTTGTTTGATAAACTTTACTTATAACAAAGTAGATGCTAGTACTTCCATAGTTAAATTTCTAAACAATAACTCATCTATAACAAGGGCTCATTCCCCACATATCACATAGCTTTTAGGATGAACCTGCTAGCCATAAAAGTGAAGGTAGAACCAGAAATATGACAAATTAAGTCATTGCCATATCAGCCGTGCAGTAATGAGAATGTCACATTGCAAAAAGTTCTTGACACTAATAAATAATAAATCATTTCATAATGGGGCAACAGCAATTCAGACATAATCTAAGAACAAAAAGTTATTCATGTTTCCTGTTTCAACCCTGACTTGATCATGAAATCAAGATTCAGGATAAATAATGATTTGGATTTATAAGAAAACTATGGCTCTCAGATCCATTTTGCTCATCATTTATGCAATCTAACTCGTTTTCAAATTTTAGCATTTTTTTCTTGTTTCTCAAGTTCTTTTTGAGTGTTCTTATGTTCTTTTAACGTACTTTTTTGCACTTTATACACAAGCCGAGGGTCTTCTCTACTCTTTAGGTGGAGGTCAGGCCTGTGTACACCCCCCCCCCCCCGGGGGACGGGACGGGGGACCCCACCTTCAGGTTTGTTTGGTTTATTAATGCAATCTAGATGATCAAGTGAAATATTGCATATTGGAAATCATACAGATCAATTTCCTTTAGCTTTATCGTCTCGGCCAATTCAACCTGCTGCCTAAAAGCATTGGCCCTCTCTGCTATTGTCCCCTGTTCATAAATCAGAAACAAGAAAATGAGAGAAATTCAAGAAACATAAGTATCACAGCCTATGTAGTTGGTCATTGACGAGCTTTGGAAGTTCAAAACTTACCTTGATAGATTGCACAGCACGTACATAGTCTTTCAGAGGTTCTTCGAAATTCATTAATAGATGGTGGGCCTTAAAATATATCACAAAAAGAGATGTTAGATGCAGCATCCACATGCAAAGATCAATAGAGTTACCCAATATTTTGTACTGATTTATCATAGGTTCAAACTTATGTTTTGTCGTTTCAAAATAATGTAGACATCTAAAAAAATTTACTCCCTCTGTCCCAAAATATTTGTCCACGTTTCTACTTTAGCTTGTCCCAGAATAAGTATTTACTTTTAAGCTTTCCAATTCTACGCTTAATTACGAGATGGAGAAATTCATTAGTACCCCCATTATTAAGGGTAAAATTGTCATTTAGTTGATTATAAAAAGTGTAATAATTACACATTTCTAAACAGTGTCTTATTTAATGTGGGCGCCTATTTTTTTAGATGGGGGAGTACATATATAGAAACTGACTTCTCTTTGTAGCTTGATTGATAGCATCTCGGATTTTGCTCCAAGCTCAGAGAATGCAGTCCCAAGAGCATCTCCTTCACAAGCACCAAGGAGCTTGATTGCCTTCCCAAAATCTGCTAGAGATTGCCCCAACTCTGTAACAATAATTAAAAAGATTGTGTTATAGCAACTCAACTACATCGGCCTTTTCTCCCAATCCATTATGGTCAGTTGATATCCGTGTCCAATTCTGCAGAAAGCAAGAATTTCTGCTAAACCACAAGCAACTAAATTTTTATCAGATATCAATCTTCGTCTAACATCAAAACAAGCTTTTGTCTCCTTGTTCTTCAGAATTGCCAATTGTGTTTAATATACATCTAATATATAATCTGTAACTGCAGAAGTAGCTACTGAAAGGTTAAGGAACTACTGTAGAGGCTGCTACAAGTTTGAAGTACCTCTATGTCTCTTTACTAGACGATATGCATGCTTCTGGGCTTCAGCTAAGTGATCTTCAAGCTCAAATATATAGCGTTTCAATTTCTCATACTCTGGATTTGTTTCTTCCACTGGCTTTTCTTTCCCAAGAACTACATCACTCACTTTAGATTGGACATCCTGTTGCATCCATAACATGATATTAGATTATCTGATGGATATATAGATCTTTCAAGGCAGAGTTGTGTGGTCAATCCTTGCACGAGTCAGATTATAGAACAGATACATACAAATTGACAGTTTAACATTTTTAAAGATGCAGAACTATTGGTCCCTTGATGGCCACACCAACTGCTACCAAAAGAGAGGTCTACAGAAAAACTTTGATGGCCATGCCATCTGCCACGTAAAAAGATTTGTATCATAAAAGAATTTGACGACCAATTCAATTGGTATAATAGCTTTCTAGTGTTGCATTGAGCAAGAGCTAAACCATCCTCCTTGCAGTCTTGACATGACAAGGCTAAATTTACACAGAAACACAAATCTAAAACATACGAACCAAATTCAAAAAATTTAAATAAAAGCAAGAGCTATTGAAATTGAAACCAGAGATTTCTACAAGGTGAAGTCTTTTCTTGTTGATTTTTGTTGGTGGAGCTCAAAGCCGTTACTTTCATATATGTGGAGGCTCTATCTATAGACTCTCCCCATCTAGTTATCCATCTCCCTAAATAACCATTGGCCTGATTAGTAATACATATCTCTGTGTGCAATTGTATATGTGAATTGTGGGTGTGAGTGGTGAGTGTGGCAAGTCGTTGATAAAGAGGGTCGTGGTAGCAGGTGGTGAAGATGATATGAGATGAGGAATTGGAAAAGGTTCATGCACATAGATGCGACATTGGATAAATCTAAGGTATTAGGTATCTGATTGTTGCAATTAAGAGGTTATCTTTTTAATTGGATAAATCTAAGGAACTGAAAGTGAAAGTGGACAGATGTGTAGGAAATCAAGCAGCATATGAGTGATTGAAGAAAAAAGAAAAGGACTAAACTGGAAAACTAGAAAACAGAGAAAAGATTGATATTAAAAATTCCAACTAACTAAATGTTGCATGAATTCCCTTGAAGACGTCTCATATTTTGTAGGGATGGTGATATTAAAGAAACATCAGGTATCATGAAACCCAATATAGACATGCAATTCTGGCACACACAAAAAAAACAATGATCACCGCTGAGAAGAGAGAAATGATAATTAGAGTTATGCAATCTGATTTCACAACTTCTGCTAGAAGAATTTTAGCCTTGAGCCAAATTAGGTCAGAGATACAAACTTATTCCAATAGTTTTGTATAAATAATTCTGGGAAGTTATATTTGAAAGACTGGTAGGCAGAACTAACCCATAGTTTTGCTGCATGTAATAGCATTTCTGAATGCAATATATTTGGGTTTTTAAATATAAAGTTTTGTTGCCTAATTTTTTTTCCTCAAACCACGTGGTTTACAATTACACCTTTCTATATGTTTTTATTCAGTAATAAAATGATTAAAACAGCAAAACACCGTTAAACTGGTCGTTCCACAGCCAATAGTTCTGGTGCAAAGGGTTGGTATTTTATATAGAGGAAATTGGTGTCTCTTTGATGTTTAATTGAGAATTTATTGATGTAATTGAGCTTTTCCTCGTATGTAATAGCATTTGAGTGTTTGTTCCCTTCAAATAGGGATGCTATCCAGTTAATTTCCAAGATACTGTTTCGTAGAAAACAAACCTAAAACTTCTCTCCAAACTATGGTCTCACAATGCAATCTCCCTGCAGTGCAAGTGCTTAGGTTTATTGCATGCTTGAGAGATCCTAGGTTCTATATACGCAATACCTAGGATTCTAATGCCCTTTTGTTGAATTCCTAAAATTCATGCCTTTTAAAACACATCCCACGTAACATACATGTTTGTGTGTATTTCATCATGCATAAATACATTACTTCCACTTCCTTTCAATTCCATATTATGTGTTACCCTGAATATCTGCATCAAATCCGACGGCTTCCTCTTGAAGATTCCGGTATCTTGTGACCTTGCTCTTTCCATTGTCTGCAAAACAGCCAACAAGTAGCAATGAGACAAATTATTTGAACTAGTGTAAAGATAAAATTACATGCACGCAAATAAGAGAATTGAAAATTTTGCCTAGTGACCACTACACAAAAGAAAATCAGCAACCAAGCATGAGGACAAGAAAAGTTTCTATTGCATCTTCTCATCTAGAACATGTAATAAACGATATCATAGTGCATTTATGGAGAACTAATGATTTTTTAGCTAAGCATCAAAACCAGAACAGTTACCAGTTCATCAGCCTGCAAAAAGGTTCGCAGATCCTCACTTTGCTGAAGTTCATGATGCATCGCAATCCTATTGACAAATGTATCCAATGCTTGACGCCTCATCTCAATGAACTCAGCACTGAATCTAAACTTCTCTGCACTTGTGAAGTCATAGTCAGTCATTTGAAAGAGATTAAGTAAATTATATGCAATTTTGTCTCCATTTACTACAATTATAAGAAGCGTTTTAAGTGTGTCCTCCACAAACATATGAAGGTTCAAAGATTAACAATTAAAGATGAGGTGGTCTAAAGATTGGCCTCCAGGCTCTGCTTGCTTTGTATAGCAGTCATACAATTATATGAGTCTATATACATATCAGTATTGTTAAGATTGTACAACTCAAGATACAGCTTGGTTCGATTAATGAAGTAAATGGTACAAACTCTGCTAGCAAACTGAATCTTGTTTGAATTTCCCTTTTATCATTAAGTGGCTTCTTTAAAATGGTTTTTGTTATGTATATATTGTTACGTATATCATGGTAACTTTTCTCACAAGGGTACATTTCTTTCAGCCTCAGAGTTCATGAAGCCAAGACAGTTACTATTCTTACTCCGCTTCTATAATGTTCTCTTCTAGCAACTGGAAGGGTTTCCTGCAATGGCTCATGCAGGTTCTCATTGTTTTTATGCACTGTATTTCCCATTTGTCTCTCCAAGTCTACGTACTCTCTTTTCTTTAATCTTAAGTTCTTAATTTGTTAGTCTTCCTAAAACCATGAAAATTCTATTATCAATTTTATTATTTTGAGAAGATATTTATTATCTAAGCAATCTTAAGTATAAAAGTATGATATAATACAGGGTGACATACAATTGTTGACAAGCAAGGACTTCAAGAATGATGAAGGTGGGCCCAAACAGTATCTTAGAGAGCGTCTAGCACTTGGGAGACATACTCCTATGTTTTTTAACCGACATGCATACATAGGTTCATTAGTGAGTATATGTATGTTCACAACTTTTTAGGTGCATTCACAATAGTCTTGAAATTTTTTAAGCAAATCTTACAACTCGATATGGTTCACGATTCATTAGAATGAAATTTTGGCAGGCCTTGTGAATCAAGATTTGAAAACTTAATTATACCTATATGAGAAACCAAGCCCTAATATATCTAACATCAGCAGGTGTATATAACATGTGAGAAGAGTGTGGCCCACAGAAAATAAGAGAAAATCGTGTGGATGTCTGGCGACCGCAAAGGATTTTAACTCTTATGTGGTGTGTCATGCCCACATATATAAGAAAAATGTATGGATTAGCCTCTCATATAACATCATATACTCCCATGCATACATATGTATACAGATATACACATACATATACACCCACACATCATATGTGGTTTAAGAAAATTAAGATACATACGTATTTTACTTTTTCTTTCACAATTAATCAGAGCTTTATGAATCCTAAATTCCGAATACTCACTACCCCATGAATGAATAACAGCTCCGAATCAGCTAGTACAGAAGAAGGAATGACTCGATAAAAACAATGAACCCAGCAATATTTGTAAGAGTGATGACTGCAAGGAGACAGTAATATATACATGTGTGCCAATCAAAGATGTCTATAAACTACAAGAACCAAACAGTTTGAAAGAGGATCCCAACTCTGTAACTTCCAAAAACGGGACACCATAAATTACCGGATCAATGCATGCCAATAAGTTACCTGATTAAAGAAGCAAAAAACCTGACAATAAATACATACTTAAGGCATATAATAGAAATGTTAATGACAGATAATCTAAACACTAACAATGAAAAAGCATGCTTAGACACATGATAGGAAATGTTAATGACAGACAATCTCAACACATTTTTCTATGTTCAAAGCAAATAAAGTCAAAGTGTCACAAGTAGAATAAAGGCAGACTTATATCTTACCTACAGTGCTCTTCTCTGGAAGTGGAGGAATGAAGATACCCTTGTACTTCTCAAAGAGACGGTCGCGCAACCATACAAAATCAGTGTAACGTCTAATGACAATCTTTTCTGGACCCTGATAATCCGGGAAATTTGTCTGCAAAACAAACATCTGAATGAAATAACAGTAGTACTGACGATTTGATACATCAATACTAGAAAGAAGAAAGAAATAGTGGTTGTGCAAATGCACTGCATCCTCAAAATAATTCCCTTCTCTTTGGAAAAGGTGAAAAGTGCAAAAAATATATTATTCATGGGAAAAGGTGATGTGAAAATACAGAGGGCCGAATCTCTGGATGGATATGTCAGGACCTAATCTCCCGAAGCATATTCTCTTCCAAAATCAACAGCCTTGTATAAAGACGATTGTCATGTCGTTGGATTTGGTTTGCTTAATGCCCAAACTAACCACATATTGGCCTTGAACTGATATTACCGTAGACAGTAGTCATGTTTTTCTCATTATTGGTAAGAAAGGATCCTTCACTGAAAATACAGATTTAAGGAACGTACACCCCCATGCCATCTATCACCCCACGGTGGTGAGTTGGTGACTTGGACCCACACCTGCAATCATTGCCAGATTGCCTGATTCCATTTCACTGCAGATTAAGTATCGCTCACCCATAGCAAGTATCCCTCATTCGCCATTAACCCATGTTGATTAATGAGGATAAAACACAACAACAATTCGCCAGTACTAAAATAACATGTTTCAGGGGACCACCAACATATAATACAACTTCATGACTGATGGTCCTTAGTTTATACTTCTCTTAATATTCACGTTAATTCTATATGAGACACTTAAATGCCACCTTTCAATAAGAAAGGAGACACCAGCTTCATAGCCTAGGCCAGATCACACTCAACATAACTGCAAAAACACATCTGCGACCAGACAACAAAGCATCACTCCGATTTCCACACAAGTCAACCTAGAGACTGTGCCACAATAACACTATACCTTTATTTACCTTGTTTCAAATTATCAAAATGGGAAACACATAAGCGCACATGTTTCCTTTATACTCTGACATTAATTTCATCTGATCCATCAACAGAAGAGAAAATGGATACTCCTTTATATAGGGACCGTGTTCATTGCCCTTCAAAATCCTCATAACATTCATTCACTAGGGATCTAGTCCCCCCCCCCAGCTTCAAGAAATAGTAAAACACATGACCGTCCAAAGTAAAATGGATACTCCTTTATATAAGGACCGTGTTCATTGCCCTTCAAAATTATTGCAATTGAGGATTCCTAACTAATAGTGACATATTCATTGACTCAATGTATATTCAAGAGTTTTTAAGTTCTTCGTTTTCTATTATTGGCTCGCAAAGTGGAAGTGAAAAACTAGAGTTTGACCTGAAGTTCCCAGGTTTTAAAGCCATTTCCTCTTAATTGAAACACCAAACTGATAAGCTACAATGGTCCTCATGTTTAAAATCAGCCTTTTGATTGAATTCTGTAAGAGGCTATCTAAGCCAATAATTGCATTAACTGAAGTGAAACCCATCCCCAGTCAAACTACCTCCTAATCGATCAATATACGAATAGTATCAACACATGAATAAATATGTAAAATACCAACAACAAAAAAATTTAAAAGAAATCGGTGAAATTACCTTGGTGATGACCTTATAGGATATGTAAGCTTGAACACCGTTCCCCATTTTAGCAGGATCAGTGACAGATACAGTTAGATACGGAGGTTGAGAAGATGGGGATCTAGGGCTCTGCAATCCCCCTCCTCCTGTAGCACTTCTTTGCTGCATGTTTGTTGGATTCAAATCAAAATTAGATAATCAATCCACAGAATTTGATTTTGATTGGATACGTATCATTTGAAGATTGCCGTTACCGTTGTGATCATGATTTTTGCCGCGAGTGGTAGAGATTTGGTCTGAAAACGATGAAAGTGCGTCCAGAGGGAAGAATTTGATCACTTTGATTAGGAAGAGTAGGGGTACGTTGCTTCAACCCTGAGGATGATCGCTAAACATTCGCTGTAAGTCGTTGGATTTTACATGAAATCAGTGAGAAGACGCAAGATTTTTCTTCGTCTTTTTCAAGGTAAATTGGTTTCATGTGATAAGATGGTGAACAAATTGATGGAAAGCCGAGAATGGATAGTAATATTTTATTTTATTTTATTTTATTTTATTTTATTTTAAGGCAGAGATTGTTTGTTTATCTCATAATAGTTTTATTTAAAGACAACTTTTGAATTGTTAATAGATGAATCTTGTTTGTTTATCTCATAATAGTTTTATTTAAAGACAACTTTTGAATTGTTAATAGATGAATCTTGTTTGATAAAAAAATCTATCTCTTAATGATTCTAAAACTTTCTAAATGATTTTGTATCATGGACCTCTCTTAACCATTAAGAACTCTAATTTCATTGTACACAATTACTAAACAATTATATTTCATTTTGCACTATAACATGAGAGTCTTTTAATCATTTTGTACCAAACTTTTTAGCAATTGTCAAAACAACCCCATAGTAATATTTTTTTCGAAATCAGAATAATAGAGTATTTGTTGGTTTATTGCGATTATTTATATTTGAACTTTTTTTATATCGATTATTGGTTAGTTTAATAAATTAAGTTATTTAAATTCAAATTTTTTGTAATTTATGTTTTTCGATTAAGTTTTGTCAAATATAATTAATTCATCAGCTAGTTCAGTAAATGTAGCTAAAGCTACATGATTTAGAAGTGGAATGAGATCAGGGGCGATGTTACACGTCGTAAAGATATGGTGGTTGAGGGTTGAGGGTTGACTGAGTGAAGTGTGTTGTGGCATGTGAGACAGTAATATTCTATTAAGAATAAATAGCAAATTTTACAGGGTGATCAATTATAAAGTATGGGTTTCAGTGTTGTGCGATTAAGAAGGCGGTGCATGAGAGAGATTTGGAAGTTGTATAAATCGATGTCTCCATCGGATATGTGGTGAAACCATATTGAACAATATATTATATTATAAAACATTTGACAAAAACTCTTAAAAACCATTATTTATGCATGAAATACTGTTTATTAATGCATATTACTTAAAATTTAAGATTACAAGTAATTATGTGTAAGTACAAATTATTAAACTCAATTTTTTAATTCGTATAACCAATTGTAGATAAACATAATCAAATATAGGATAAGTATCTCATTTTAAATATAAAAAACTAAAATATAATTAGGATAATCATTGAGTTCTAAAAAAAACATTATCTTTATAAAGATTATATTGTTAAGTCATGAATAAATTACTTCACTGTTTAACCTAAATTAAATTATAATAAAAAATTGAATCAAAGAAATTGTATAAAATAACGATAAATTTTTAAATAGTTAATTTGATATTAATATCGATATATTTTTTCAAATTTTATGATGTCTTCAAATTTATTTTTATTCAAAAGTAAAAAAATATTATATTTCTCAAAACGATATAAACCGTATTATCTATACTATCTTATTAAGCAAATTTAGTAAAAGTCTTAAAGTTTTAAAATTCTAAATGACCAAAATACCCTTTATACTTACTTTTTCACCCATTCCTCTCCTCACATACACTCACCTCACTCACCCCCTTACATACATTCATCCTCTCATATAACCGATTTTTTTAAAATTGTAATTTTAAATTTATACTTTATACCATTATAATTAATTAATTAATTTACTTTACGTCCTTTACTTTTAAATGTTTCATTTTAAACCTTTATGAAATTAACATACATAATCGTATATCAATTAAAACATGTTTAAAAAATAAATTTTTATTTTAACAAGTTACACCATTATAATCGTCTCGTCAATACCTTCGAAATGAGTCCAATATTGAATTGTTTTTGACTTAATTATATTATTATATATTATATATACTGTGAAAAAATATTTGTAATATTTACGATTTATACTTTTATAGTTATTTATTTATATATATACTATATATTTTGGGGTTAGGCTGTCCAAATTGCACTGTATAATATGTTTTGAATTAATATGTTCTTGGGTTTTTTTTTTAAATATATATATATATATATATACATGTATTAATTCAACCTTAATCTGAGTTTCTGGACAAGAAAGAGGGTAAGTAGTTGAAATTTCATTCTAAAACTCATCTTTTTTTGTCTTTTCATGACTTATGATCTGTCAAATTTGTAGTTTTTTTATTGGTTTTGAATGTTTATCTTAAAACTCAAGTTTCTTGGTTTTTTGCTCTTGGTGTAAATCGAATACATTTGTGGAGTCGTTTAAATATGTTGAATTTTAAATATATTGGATTTCAAACTGTCATACAATTTTTTTCATCGATAGTCTGTAATTGGAACTATAACTCTTATTTATTCGAATTGTATTAATATGTAAAGACCAAGTGTAACCTATATCATCGTTAAATCTTATCTTATAAAACCAGTGGAACTTCAAAATCGTTAAAATTTATGGCTTCCGCCGCATTGCGCGGGTACACAACTAGTATTAACAAAGACAAAAGATAAAAGAACATTAAAATGAAGATGTATCTCGTTGTATTACACAAGTACCCTTCTACTTATTATCAATACATACACATAATTAGTTGAAAAATATCGTTATTTGTGAAAACATTGTGAAGGCTCTAAATCTACAAAGATCTTGTATAATATATGAATATATTGTGAACACAAACTAAATCAACAAAACTAAATCTGAACATATCACTTATGAATCCAATGTAAACCTTGTGAACACTTTACTAAAAAAATTATTAAATTTGTTTACATTGTGTTCACAATATGTACGATATGTATGTTAATACGGTGATGATTGGAGAGAGAAAGAGATAAGTATGAATTTTCCTAAAAAAATCATTAGTTTTTATTTAATAAATAATGATAGTTATCTATGTATTTATCTCATTAATTAATATCATTAATTATCCTAAATTAGTGGTTTATGATGGATCTCACATATATCACATATTTTAGAGTTCTCAAATTTGGTTAAGCTTCATTATATGCATAGGGTTGGCTTTCAATGAGAAGCGTAAGAAGATATCTCAATTTTTAGATTAATCCTAACTGAATGTAAATGTTTAATGCACCTGATCAATTCTCTTATAAAGTGCAATTCATGGGTGGACATAAGATTAAAAGTGATATAAGGCTCATTTCTCTTGTTACGTTTATCACCATAATTTTCCTTCTCACATGATCTTTCGCTTATATATATGGTTGGGTTCTAGTGAGAATGAGAGTTAAGGTGAGAAACGTAATAATGAATCTCCACCCTTAGATGCACATTAAGATGAGATGTATTGGATCATCAATTCCTGTATCAAGCGATTCATGCCTGAGTTTGAGATTAACGGTGATCAAGGGACTAAATCCCTTCTTACACTTCTCACTTTACCTCTCCTTCTCACACGTCATTCGCCTGTGCGCGCATGCACACACACACACATATATATATATATATGTATGTATAATAGTGCACGTACTTTAGAGTTGGGTTCTTGTAAGAAGAAAAGTTACGGTGAGAATAGATTTTCACACTTGGATCGATCCTCAATTGAATGTCAAAATGCACCGAATCATTTCTCTTCTAAAACGCAACTCATTAGTGTACATGAATTGGCCATGGAATTAATATATGGTTTTTCGAGAACTTGTGATAACATGTAAACTCTTATATGTTTGATGCTTTCAATTTAATGGCTTATTGCCTCATAAATTCACTCATTTTAGGCATGTCAACGGAACATGTATTAGGTGGATAATGCATCTCCATCTTTGATGGGTTCGAAGAACTCATTGGATACTTATTTAGGGGATGTTTGGGATTGTTTATTTGAAACAACTTATGTTTTTCTAAAAAAACACTTATCAATTTATTATAAGTCAAAAGAATTTAACTTCTTAAAAAAAAAATTATTGCCGGTTTGACACCGGTATAAATTGTTTTTCCAAACACTCAAAAGTGCTTATTACCGGTATCACACCGGAATAAGTCAATAAGTTGTCTTTATAAGCAATCTCAAACACCACGCTAATAAAAAAATATTGTATTTTAATTTAAAATTATATTAATCTCACTACATTAATTATCAATATTAAAAATCAAATATATTTATATAATTATATACACATCTATGTATGTATATTTATTTAAAGAGACATTATATACATATATTAAATAAATTAAAATTTCTAATCCAAGTCGTATTAAATGCTGATATTGCCATCAACTCAATTCGGATCTTGCTTTAAATACAAAAATAAATCCCCATCCCCGTCTTGTTACTTGTTACCGGTCAAAACGAAATACCCGCCGGGTCGGGTACCCGCGTACAATTTCCATTTCCATCAACCATTTTTACCAAAGCCAGTCATTTTCCAGCCTCCACTGAACACTCATCTCTCTCACGGTCACAGACCCGATCTATCTCGCTCTCTTCTGCGACCCAGTTCTCTCTGTCCCTCTTGCCAGTTCTCTCTGTGTCACCATCTCTACATCGACCTTAGTGCGCGTGGTTCGGTGCTCAAGTATGTCCTCGATTTATTTCTCTTTTCATTTTTAGCAGATCGTATTCATATAACATATAAGTTTACAATTTTGGTTTAATGGCCGTTGCTACTGGTTGATTTTCTTGGTTTGTATATATTTTATGGATTCGAGTTTATTTGACTGATCTATCATGCGGTATTGTCTAGTTATAAACCCTAGTTTCTAGTAGCTTCTGGGAAGTTCAGTTCTGGAGCTCATTCAATTTGGGATCAAAGGGATAGCTGAAAATGGTGACATAATTTGAGATCTTTCAATTTGAACAAAATCTCGGTGGAAACTGTTGACATCTCGTACATTTATTAACCTTTCTGGGACCTTTGAGATTAGTTTCATAGTAGAGTGAGTGACAATTGTCATTTATCCGCAGGTTTTATTTATAGTTCTTGCATTAACTGGTCTGGAATTAGGTGTAGCTACATTAAAAGCTTATGTTTTTACGATCTTAAWCTGTATTTACTTGAATGATGCTATAAATCTCCATTAAAGTGGTTATTTATTGGTTATGATGCAGATTGGTGCCTCGTTATGTGTTCTCAGTAGGGCACTATTTATGAAGGAACTTGCTCTATATGTGGCTCTACCGTAACACTTTAATAATGAATCACTTATCACCAGGGCTTATCTACCAAAACCAACTATATTGCTTCATCTTTACAAATTAAGCAGACTTATTTTTGGCTAACACAAGTTAGGATTACTGATTGGCAAAAGTATAATGGAGATTGGGTATTAAATGTCTTACCCTTGACAAGAACAATATAGTAAGAACTTGCAGAGTATAATGGAAGTTATTAATTCCAACTGTTGATTACTGATTGGCAAAAAAATCAAATGATTTTATTAATTACCCATCCAAAATAAGAAAACGTTGTATATTTTTTTAACAAAAATAGTAAATACAGTGATAATTCTGATATAAAATGTCAAAGTTAATAGTTTAGAAAAGTAACTCTTCATCCTTAATAAGTTTTTTGATAAACCCAAAGTTAAAAAGGGAAGTTATAAAGGGGTTCTTTTGATGGATACATGCATAACATCACAATCCCTTGATCACTTGGCAAGACTGTCAAACAGGTGCAGAAATGGCTGGAAACACGGGAGTGCATGAAAGTGAAGAATTCGTGTACAGAATCAGCACCGCTGATGAGTGGTCAGAACTGCAAACGAGTAGATGTACGTTTGGCCAACAACTCGACAAGGATTCTGGCTTTATCCATCTCAGTAAACTCAATCAGGTTCCTTTATCTCTCCATTGTATCAGTATAGATTATACTTGCTCAGTAGGCCTCTGTCTTAGTCTTACATTTAAATTTAACTATATTGTGAGGTTGTGCTTGTGGGTTATACTTATAGTCATTCAACTATGTCTAGCTGGGGCTCTTATTGGATCTGGGGATAGGTAAGCTTTGGTCACACTCTTGCACAAGGCGGGTATTATGGCCGCTCTACTCTTTGGGGTAGGACGTCATGTCTTTGTACATCTCACCACACCCTAGTTTCAACTGGGATATACAGGGTTGGTCTGTAAGCTGATCAGTCATCTCCTAGTGTAATATTTTTGTAATCACTTGTTTTTGTTTAGTAAATTTCTGGTTGACCAAAAAGAGCACGGGAATAGTTTGTACATGGGACTCCACTCTCCCAAAATGACCATTGATCTACTCTTAGTTTTAGTTGCAATTACTCTATTCAAAAGGTCCCTATTTTTTTAAAATGGCAATGTTATGTGAGTTATGTTGCATCACTTTACTAGAATTAAGAATGGGAGTGGAATAGAGATTGGGTGGGTTGGGTGGAGGGTTCGTTGAGCCGTTGAGCCGTTGAGCCGTCATATAGGTCCTAGGATAGATAGAGCTATTTAAGCTCGTATTTTCTCCACCTGACATCATTGCCTGTACTGTTCTAATGTTCTCTGTTTTCTTGATGCCTGTTTGTATGCACTCTGGTTTTACAAACAACTTCCTCTCTGAGTCTTTCTAAATCTTTTCTGGAAGTGTTGATTTTTATGGAAACTCTCTCTACTCTTTGAGGCAGAGAAAAGCTCTGCGTACATCCTACCACCAAACCTACTTCCCATAAGGCACGGGTGGTTTGGTTTTAGTGGTTTCACAAGTGCTTTGAGTTTTGAAATTGGGAATCCGGAATTTAAAGGCTCACTATGATAGTGACTGCTTAATATGATAATGGTATATTTCTTTCTTTTTGATAACATTGTGTAACCTTTCTATTGCAGGTAAAGTCGACCTTAGAAAGGTTTTACCTGGGTACTACAAAGGATCTTTTCCTACTCCAGATTGATTCTGAAAAGGTAATACAAATTACCATAAGCTAACTGCCTAATTATCTTCACTGATGAATTGACGTCTTTTGGTCAACATTTTGAAATGCTCATCTATATATTGTTAAATGCGCACCTACATGCTAATTTTCTTCTCACATACATCAACATCAAGACTTACATTTTGCTTTTTCAATGTATGATTTGACTTAATTTTGACATAAATAAGTGTGCATATAGCAACACCTGGTCGGTTATTTGCTACAATCTATTTGGTACTGGAAGCATTCCATTTGGGAAGTAACCATCACAAAGCAACTTGCCATATTAAATATGCAATAACAAGTTGAGTCAGGATATGCCTATCACTTTAGATGGATGATATAGATATCACTAGTTTAGATCGTTACTCTTTTTTTTAGCCTTAGATCCTACTTTTGAGTGGGATATACTAAGTTTGCTTGGTTTGGTTACTTGTTTTTCTTGATGACATGGGAGTGAGAAAAGGGGGATTCTTTAACACTACGTTGTCGAAACCTTTTCCAAGGAAGAGAGGAAGCGGAGGGAAAGGAGGGGAAAACAAAAAAAACCTAGCGTTCTCTAAACTTTTTAGGAGAGAAAAGAAAGGAACATGAGAGAAAATACCATTTATGTTTCCTCCAAAATGTGAGAGAAAGAAAATCTGAAAGGAGTCGTGATCTTTTATGAAAAAATGCCATCATAAGGAAAAGTGAAAAACAAATATAAAATGGTATGTTGGTAAAAGCGACATTTTCTCTTTCCTTTCTATCCGATTCAAAAACATGAAAATTTGTTTTATTTCCATTCCTCCTTACCCCGATTGATAATAGTAGAATCAGTGGCAAGATTGAAATTAACTACTCACAACCAAATGATTACAGAAGTTGTTTCATGCCTTTTGAGAGGCCAGAAGCTCTCCTAAGGACTCACGTCCAAGCTGACACAAAACAGAATACCTCTTCATGCTCCTCAACCCACTTATTTATACCAAACCCCAAGCCTTACCTACTTGTACCATTTATGCATTAAGCACTTGTACTCACAATAACCTTGGGTATAACATTTCTCTTTCTTTCCGTTCAATGGCGGATCCAGGAAATTAATGGGGTGGGGGCAAGTTGGATGAGACTTGGGAGAGGCAAGCATATGGGACTAGGGGGAAACCATGGAAGACGAGGGTAAAAATAGAAAATTTAAGCTAGTTTGGTCTTTAACTGGAGGCCTTTCCCCCGGTCCTTAAAGGCTAGATCCGCCCCTGCTTCCGTTCGAAAACACAAAGAAAAAACTTTCTTTCATTTTCGTTCTTTTCCATTCGATTATTTTCCTTCTCTTCTCTTCATTTCTTATCTTTTCTTTTCTTCCCCAAGTTCAAGAACATATCAACTTGTAAGTATTTATGTTGCTTTAAGAGGAAATCGTGATTCGAATTTGTTTTTGCAGCTTGGAGATGGATTGATTTACGAAGCTGTGGACGATTCCAACGTCTTTCCCCATTTCTATGGCCCATCTCGAAGTTTCACTCCTCTTGCCTTCGACATGGTTGTCAAAGCCGAGAGACTAGTTTTATCGAATGGGCAATTTATTTGCAGTATGCTGAATTAGTTAGAAAGGTAGTTTTTTCAAACTCATGCCCTTCTCTTCCTGCATAAACTCATTTATGTTTTTTATAACCATGAGTCTAGGTGTGGACAATACGGATAATATCTGGCAGCGGTTAGCCTGAGATGTTACACCCCGGGATAGGAACTCCCATACCCCCACCATTGGGTGGGATACACGGGATTTATTTGATTTGGTTTGATATCGTGTTTAGTACATTATTTCTTTTGGGATATCCGGTAACGTCCTTTTTTTTTCTTGTCAGGTCCATGCCAACGGGTGTTTTAGTATGAGATATGAAAATGGGTCCCCAAATTTTTTGGGGTTCAATTATACATGTTTTAGTCGTTCACTCTTTTAGTTGATTTGGCAGTGACTGATTTTAATTAAAATGTTAGAAAAATGATTCTATTCAAGTAAATTTGATTACTAATTATTTATGATAATTATTAATCTTATCAGTTATTTTCATATTATTATTATTTTTAATTGTTATTCAATATATTTATTTATCAAAACACAAATATAACAATTTTATTNTAATAAACACAGTTTAAAGAGTCTACTCGTAATTTTCACCAAACCACAAGGACCAAATTGGGTAATTCACTCAATTAAAGATAATTTAAATAAAATATTATATTATTTAATTTTTCTTTAATATCTTGTTTGTATTAATTAACATATTATATTATTAGAATTTTATTTGAATTATATTATAGAATATTTGTAATCGACTATTTTTTCAAGATGCATTTTTTGGTTATTTTACATGCTTATAAGCTAGTTTTTTTGTCAAATATAATTTATCCATCAGCTAACTTATCAGCCAGGGATGGACCCAATAATTTTTTCAAATAGTGGCATCATTCAACTATAAGAAATAAATATACAAAAAAAATTCAAACGGTGTCACCATTTGACTAAGAAAGTGACACTGACATGATTTGAACTCGTGTCTAGGGTGGAAGAAAAGCCTTACAAACCAACTCTACCAAAGAAAATTTATTCTCACTGTAGTTTCAAAATACATACGGTGACACACAATGAACTAATACGGTTGCACCTTTCACGAATATAATTTTTTTTACCCTTCGACGAATGAATAACACGGTGACACGTGCCACTTGTGGCGTCATGTTGGGTTCGTCCATGTTATCAGCTACTAGCTAGCTTATCAGTCATCAACTAGTTTATCAGTTAGTTTGTCAAACATATCCTAAAAAGAGTTCAAATAGCATGACTGTTCGACTATATTTAACAAACTAACTGATAAGTCAGTTATTAACAGAAAAGTCAATTAATGAAAATATATTCACTTTGGTCGAAACTAGTTGATAATCTAAAAAGACGTGTTGATTTAATGACGTGAGATGAAGCCAATTCTTCCCCTCCATCAAAATCTACAATTTTTCCATACTATTTCTACACTAAAAGACAAAAATGTATTCATATCAATGCAATTAAATTTCAATTTTAACTCTTTTATAACATGTTAAAAGAGGATGAAAGTGGTTGTGTTAAGAACATGTAATATCATGTTGTGCCTTGAAGATATAAAGATATAAGAATACAAGGTGTATGTATTGAAATTAATTCTTAAATCCTTTTACGTATTTATGATATTTAATAATTTGATCAAGTAAAAAATATTCAATATTTTCATTTTCAAGGTATTCACGATATAATTATAATGGTGTAATTTGTAAAAGAAAAATGTATGTTTTAATGTATTTTCGTTGATACATGATTATGTATGTCAATATAATAAGAGTTTTGAAAAGTATTAAATAATTTATAATTTTTTTACGTATAAGATAACTAATAATATTGAACTTTTTTTTAAGGTATTTACGAGATGATTATAATAAGGTAACTTATATGAGAAAAGTCTAAAAAAACCCAATGGACTTTAGTGTTTGAAATGATTAAGTTCTTAAACAATTTTTTGGAACAAATAAGTCATTGGACATTCAAAAGCATGTTAAATAACTCATTGGACAATTTTTTGGAACAAATAAGTTCTTGAACAATTTAAAACATGTTAAATAACTCCTTGGACAATTTTTTGGAACAAATAAGTCCTTGATTTTTTTCACTATTTTACCACATTAACTAGTTGTACAAGTCATAAGAATGTATCCAACAGGTTTTAGAAAAGTCCAAGAAGTTATTTAACATGTTTTGGATTATCCATGACTTATTTGTTTCAAAAAATTGTCCGATGAGTTATTTAACATGTTTTAAATTGTTCAAGAACTTATTTGTTCCAAAAAATTGTCCAATAAGTTATTTAACATGTTTTGGAATGTCCAATGACTTATTTGTTCCAAAAAATTGTCCAAGGACTTAATCATTCCAAATACTAAAGTCCATTGGGTTTTTTTTAAACTTTTCCCAACTTTTATATATATATATATGTATGTATATATATAATGTAATTTAGTTAATATATGATCATATCTATTAATAAGATAAGATGTAAAAGGAAAAATGATAAAATAAATGATATAAAACAAAGTAAATAAATATCTATAAGAATATAAAGTGATAAGGTAATTTATAAAAGAAATGTATTTTTTTTAATGTTATTGACGAATGACAAGATGGTGATAATGATGTAATTTGTTAACAAATAAATGCATTTTTAACGTGTTTTAGCTAATATATGGTTATGTGTGTTAATATAATAAAATGTATAAAATGAAAAGTAAAAAATTAAGGGATATAAAGTAAAATAAATAACTAATTATAAAGATAAAAAATGTAGTTTAAAATTTAAAAATGATTAGTGTTGACTTGTTTAATCTGTATACGAGGAGCAGTATATGATAGGAGGTAAAGTCGGCAACGAGTAGGGTACGGGTTATTCCATTATCCAATCCGATTAAAAAAGCGAGTAATGACACAAGTAATTATCCATCTCATAAACTTATTATCCATATCTTATCATACTCATTGAAATAGCGGGTAACGAAACGGGTAATGGATAAATCGTAAAACAAAAATTCCATTTTGAATTATAAATAATATGTAAAACAAAAATTCATAATTATAATAATTATTTTATATCTAATTTGTTATAGTAAACATTTTATTACTTTAAATATAATTATATTGAAAACAATATAAAACATTTAACACATTTTGTTGTATTTATTTTTTCAACCTCATCTTGGTTTCCTCGTTTAATCATCGTGAGCTCTTTTACTTGATAAAGTTTGAAGGAAATTAAAATATACATTAATATATGACATTATAAAAAATATTAATATCTTTCTCTTTCTCTTTCTCTCTCTCTCTCTCTCTCTCTCTCT
>NC_037532.1:6503813-6505246 GCF_001531365.2 Cynara cardunculus var. scolymus
TATATATATATATATATAAACATATGTGATCCTAACACATATGAACTCGTGTGATTCATATATAAACTAATTACTAATTCACATATAAACCCGTGTGATTTATATATGGACTAATTAACCGATTCATATATGAACCATGGGTTCACATATGAACTTGTTTGCCACTTATTTATAAAAATTATGAAATTACCCTTTGCTTGACCAGTCAAAGCCGCAATTCTTGACCAATCTTGAATGTATGAAAGACTATGATCACTTCTTTACTTCTTAAATGAACCTCTCTTTTTAACTTTATATAATTACATATATAGATATTATTTCGTAAACAAGTAATAGGTAATGGATAACGAAAAACCATACCCACTAAAAATTCAGGTAAACGATAATAGATAAAATGATAAAGTTTTTCTTTACCATACCCTTATCCAACGGATCGAAAACGAGTTTATCCTTACCCTTTACCAACCCTAATAGGAGGGGATATGTTTAGCAACCCATGATTGAAAATATATAAAGCGTGAAATTCTCTAAATCCGGAGAACTCCCCAAAAATATTACCTTGAGAAAAATATTTTTTATTATATTCCTACAAAACTTTGATGTTAAATTTTTAGAAAAAAAAAACAATATTTTATTAACTGTATAAAATATTTTAATGATACAATCAGTGTTATAATCTCAAAAATGTAAGAAAGCTATTTAGAGTATCTCCAAGAAATTCTCAATAATTTATCTAAAATAAAAAAACTAAATGTTCAAATAATTTTAAAAAAAATCTGCATTTAACTCCAACAATGCTCTATTTTGAAGATTTAAATAAATAAATTTTGTTTTTTTTTTAAATTTTAAAATTCTGTTTACATTTAAAAATACATTTTTAAACCAAACCCAAAAATAAATAAATTTATAATATTGTTTATCTTCACCGGTTCCTTGTAACCAATCCTGATGGATCTTTTTGACCTGACCTAACAACCGGTCCCAAAAAAAAAAAAAAACCCAACCCTTAACATATTCTTCTAAAAAATTCGTAACCAGACTTAATCAACCGAATCCTAACCGAACACCCAACAATTCTGATCCCTCCAACCAAAAAAGTTACATTTATAATCATATCTGGTTGAAGATGCTCTTAATTATTTTCCACTAGAAGAGACAAATCTTGTAGTGTGTTTCCAAGGACATGCATTTGCAGATGCAAATTGTGGGTATTGGGATCTTGTATCCAAATTCAAGTATATGGGGATATGTGTAAATATAACTGATTTATGAGTTTATTGTAAAAATCTCGTTTAAATAAGCAAAAATAATTTATAATTTAGTTTATTAAAATGCTACTTCAAATATTATTTTAATAGGATTTGTTTATCACTTTGTTTTGGTTAGTTTTTTATTGAAACGTTATATCGATAATATTATTTTTTATTTATTAT
>NC_037532.1:6505411-6506933 GCF_001531365.2 Cynara cardunculus var. scolymus
AAATCCAATATTTATAATATATATATATATATATATATCATATTGAAATTTTATTAATTAATATATTATATTATTTAATTTTTTTATCTATTGCTTTTAACATGAGATAACAATCTTGCATATAAATAGTACTAACTCCGAGAATATAATCGTATCCTTGTTGGCTAAATCCTATAAGTCATAGGAGTTTAAAACCTCTGATTCTTGTATTTTGCTATCAAATCTAATTTCATACCGTTCATTACGTATTCCATACGAATAGTTGTCAAACGGCGAATTTTGAAAAATGAAAAACACTGATCAACTATTCCTTGATTGTCAAAAGACTTGTTGTAATATAAATCGTTTGAACACAAACGATTGCAATTCCTGCTCGATAAATTATTAGACGTGAAATGACGTTAATAAGATTTTTGTGATCCGGAAATTGGTTGATGATTCCATGTATTTGTTATTATTCAACTTTTGATCGTAATACTTAAACATCTATTTGGACGTCTGGTTCGTAGGATTCCAACTGAACCTGAAGGAATTTAAATGATCAATTCCTTTGACAAAACTTCCATTCCAACATTTGTTTTACATATAGAATGATATTAAATTCCACATATTCTATCATTCATGGATTTGAGCTATGTTTGACAAAATAGCTTAGAAAAAATAGTTGATAACTGATGAATAAATTATGTTTGACAAAAACTAACTGATAAATATGTAAAATTATCAAAAAAGATATCTTGAAAAATTAATCAATTACAATATTTTATAATATAATTAAAACAAATAAAACAAAATAGTAAAGAAAAATTAAAATAATATAATATATTAATTAAAAGACTTTTAAATTGATATTATATATATATATATATATATTATAAATCTTGGATTTGTTAAAACAAATTTAAAAAAAAGAAAATCTACATTAATTCATGATTTTAAATAGGGAAATGAAGTATTTGTTCTCTATATTGCATCAACAAATTTTTCATTTTGTTCCCTAAAATAGAGAACTATAGAAAAAACTCTAAATATAGAGAATTATATAAGAGCATCTTCAACAACTTCTTTACATTAGAAAAAAACGAGTTTTTGTCTCTAAAATGCTCCAACAATTTTGCTATCTTGTTCTTCAAAAATAAAGAATCATGGAGAAACCTCTAAATATAGAGACTTCTCTAAAAACTTGATACTGCTAGAAAAAAATTATTATTTTATTCAATTCCACCAATAGATTGAGTTATTATTTTTTTATAATTGAAAAAAAGTGTATTAGGATGATAACTTAGAAAATATTATAATAATATAATTTAAGTTAAAATCTCTAAATTAGAATATTTGTTGGAGATAAATGTAATTTATTTTAGAAATTTTATGTTTTTTGGTTCTTCATTTTACAAAAATTATAGAAAAACTGTTGAACATACTCTGAAAATTTCACCAGAGCAGAAAGAAATATATTTTTATTTTTATGAAATGTAAAATATTTTAATAAATATTCAAAATTTTTAAAATATAAAATCTG
>NC_037532.1:6515068-6519711 GCF_001531365.2 Cynara cardunculus var. scolymus
TATTAATATTATAAAAATTAATTTATTTAAATAATTAGAAAAAACAAAAAGAAATTGGAGAGGATGTGTGCCCACGTGGCTTTCAAATGGAATTGCAAATTTTGCAATTCCAAATCCTACATGGCAGCAATCACATTCAAAATTGTATTTGCAATTCAAATTGCAATTCATATGAAAGCCCTGTGTGGGTGGTCTTATAATCACGTCTTCCATCCCCTGGCGTCCACACGCCACCTCATCCTTGTAACAACTTAAATCCTCGTGATATCATCCGACGCCAAAAGCCACAGATCTCGGTGGTCCCACTCAATCCTAACCGTCGATTCATAATACATGTTGAGATTAATCATGGGCTCGTCGTACCCGATAATTGCCTTTCTGCAACGATATAATCCCCGAGTCAAGAGTGCATTCATAGTGTATATCTAATATAATCTGATGGAGCCGAACGGCGTTGCTAGCTACCGTCACCGCCGGTCACCCTCTTCCGATCGGTTCCTTGGTGTTTTCTCGCCACCTTCTTCGTCCGTCGTCATCTCCGGTGGATCGTCTGTGGCCGGCGATGATTTCAGTGAGGATGATGTGTTCTGGACGGGGGACTTCGCGGAACAGAAGCGCCAACCGGGAGATCCGGTCAAGGGAAACAACTGGAACCCTAGCGCTAACCATCAGTCGTTTCGTCACCAGGATAAGTTTGGCATTCTCGCCGCATTGCCGGAAGATAACGGCCGTAAACCTAACAATCGCCCTGTTTTGAACCGAAGAAACCCTACCATTTCTTCTCCGACAACCCCTGCTTCGTCGTCATCGCGTTTAATTCCGGGGATTCCTAGGCCTCATAAGCAAGAGAGAGATTTCTCTCAGTCTATGCCGCTGAAGTTTCAGCAATCGGCTCCAGTGAATGTTCCGATGTTTGCGAGGAAGCCGAGAACCGGCGGAGAACTTGCTGATGTTGAGATTGGAGAAGATGATGAAGAAGAGATGCTTCCTCCACATGAGATCGTAGCAAGAGGTTCGTCCAACTCGCCGCATACAACCTTTTCCGTTCTCGAAGGCGCTGGAAGAACACTAAAAGGGAGGGATCTTCGATTAGTTCGCAATGCGGTGTGGCGTAAAACAGGTTTCCTTGACTGAATTTTGATTTCTCCTAGTTTGTTACCTGCTGCCTTTGGACTGAGAAGTTGAAGTTTTTGTCTAAAAGCTTTTGCAGTCGTTAAAATATAAATAGAAAGTAGAGTAAGGTGAGGCATATGGTTTTCTTTTTGGGTAATCCATCAATGGCGAGTCTGTTTCAATATAGTCGGATATGCTAGTACTCGTCTAGTGTAATTTATGCTGGTTTTTTGTGCATAAAATTTGGCAATTATGCTTGCTGCATTTCATATGCTTCTGGATAATTATATGAAGTTTCTATTATCTTATCAAGTATACTTTGTTTTATCTTTATACTTTGTTTTATCTTTACAGATGCCTTGTTCTTGAATCTAACAACAATCTCTAGATCATATATAATAAAGTTACTAGCAGTTCTCTGTTTCTGAAATTAGGGAAGAGAGAATTTTGAATTTGGAAGCCCAATTTGTTGATAAATCTCCTACAATAACTCCTTCCTTTAATGGAAGATTTAAGATTCTGGAATTGTGGATTTGAAATTGGAATAAATCAAACATTTTCTTTTCTTTTCTTTTCAATCTGGGTTTGATTTCACAAAGAGTTTAAAGAATGACAAGAATTGAAGCAAACAGTGGACTCCATCTTAGAAAGATGAATCCTTGATTGTATCCTGTGAAAGATTTTAAATTGGTTTAGTTTTGATGCTTCTGCTACCATTAAAATCATGTATGTTCACCCTCTTTTCTTCTTGAGGCACTGGAAACCTGAACCCCAAATGTTACCCCCTCCAATTGTTAGTTTCATATGTTTTGCACTTTTGTGTGTATATGTTATCTTAGTGTGGCTATTATACTAAACAACGATGCCGATTAATGCTACTCCTTGGACTGGATCCAAAGTTTTTAATAACAAAATGATCAAAATTTGTTATATCTGAAATGAAATGCGTATTGTATGGCCGTTTACCTAACACCTATTGGGTGTCACTTGTCTTAGCGAGTGGGCATAGCAAAGACCAATAATCTTATCTTTTAGGACAAGATTCTTAGGGTCTATTTGTTAGTAGCTTAATGAGTTTAATGAGATTCACATCTTATTCAATCAACTATATATAACTGTTTGGTAGTGATTTAATAACATAGAAAGTGACTCATTCAGTAAGCTTGTAGGAGGAGCTTAATGCAAAAAGCCAAGTTTTTTCCACACTAGCCCTCCCAATTAAAAAGCACGATAATTTAATTAATAAAAAGCCTCCCAAACAAGAACCATCTCAATCTATACATACAGATTAATACTTTATCCATACAAGACTTGATGAAAAACCAACCAAACAACTCCTTACTCGGTAAACACTTACGGGGATAAAAGACGCCTATCAACAATCAATTTTGAAGACCAAGAATGTAACTTGATAAGGTAATGAAGGGTGGCAACAGTTGTTGTAAGCATAAATGTAACTTCATCCTTTCTGTTTTTCATTTCTGCAATACCCTCTTTGTTATTAGTTTAATTTGGCAAAATGTGCACGTGCAACAACTATTTTGCCAAATTGATTTCTGGATTGTAACATTTTAGCACTTACTAACAAAAAAAAGAGATTTGTTTTTGATATAAAGTTCACAGGATTTGACAGTGCCATTGCCATATGTATGAAGCAATTCCCTTTAAAACAGTTGCCAGTTGATGGCAATGTAAAGCATTTCACATCTCATTATCTATCTGTACTTGGCCTTCGTCTTGCTTGCAAGCTCATCTATCTTCCAGTCTAGAAGTCACTGCAGGTAATAGTAATTGCAGTCTTTTTTGTTCTTGCTTCAAGATTATCAATTGTTTTAAATAGGGCTGTACAAAAAGCAAGGTAAAACCGTTCAACCTGCCCAAACCAACCCATGTAAACCCATTATGATAAACTGTCAATTAAGAGGATTGAAATTGGGTTAGCCTAGCTCAACCTGATGTCTTGGTCGTGTGCGTACCACATGTCCAGCGACCTAGGTCATGCCAGAAGTCGTTTGCATCTCTGATTTAGTATCACATTTGATGAATTGTAATATCAAATAGTAGGTTTCGTTTCTAATGTTTTTTAAATAGTCGGCTTTCTCTGACTTTCTCTATCAAGTATCGACTGCCTCGATCGTTGAAACACGCTTCACCATTGAAAATCCTACCGAAGAGTTTGTTAGCACTAATTCTAATGATAATGTGGAAAGTATTGTTGATAAAGAACTTGGTGGTGATCTCAATTCTAATGACCCGTTAACAGCACCAGTAACGGTAGCATATGTAGAAAAAGTTTTTCAAAATTAAAGTTATTTAAGTCATATTTGTGGACTACCATGAGTCGAGAGAGGTTTAACAGGTTTGCAATTTTGAGCATCAGAAGTAAGTTTTTAACGAATGTCTACTATGATAGATTGATTAATGATTTTGCTTCACGAAAAGCATGAAAACACCGTTTTAGGTCATCTTATCTTTGTTCTGTTGTTCGTGGTTTTGGTTTATCTCCCTCTTGTTGTAACACTTTTTCCCAATAAAAATCGACGTGAGGATGAGTCGCCTAACTTGACTAGGTTTCAAAGCCCTTAAAAGAATTAGGTGTTCTATATTTATTGGATTAGAGGCATATTTTTAGCTCTTCGCTAGGGGAATCTAAAACCATTGGACCATCCATGCGTGTGATAATACACGTGAGGGGGCCTAAAGATGTACAAACGACTTGCCATACAACCTAGGACAAGCCAAAGGTCGACCATATTCGATTTAGCATCACATATGTATCATATGTGAAAAAATATAGCATCACACATTATTAAACAGGTGTTATAACGTTCTCGTAAAATAAATGTGTTTTCGTTTAAACATTTCTCTCTCTCTCTCTCTCTCTCTCTCTCTCTCTCTCACACACACACACACACACATATATATATATATATATATATATATAGGGAATGGTTAAAACGAGAACCCCTGTGATTTACGAGAACGCGAGAACAACCCAATAACCTCATATTATGATAAAAAATAAAAGTAAAAGATTTTTAAAATTAAAATTGAAATTTAAAAAAATTCAAAAAATATTAAAAATTAAAAGGGTAATAATGAAAATGATATCATCAAATATTTTAACATGATTACATGATCATTATTATCATTATCTAATAAACGGTTAAGAATTCAAGGAGAAGTCGTAACATCAAATCGCAAAACAACCGTGATCGACCGAAAAAACCGTGATCGACCAAGAACACACAACCCTAATCGACCAAGAACCCTAATCGATCAAAGAGAAGCTATTGCATGCAACAATCCAACAATAAGAAGAAGTTTATTATAGGTATCTTTCACAATTACTCGTTTTGGACAAGCTTTTAATCGATTAATTGTGATACTCATGTGATATCAATGTTATATGGGTGTGATAATCACCGTTATACTTCACTTGGGTTATCGTTTTGGTTGATAAGTTAAATTTTTGGTGTAATCATGTGATATGGGTGTGATAATCATGTGATAAATTTTTGGTGTAATCA
>NC_037532.1:6520606-6522248 GCF_001531365.2 Cynara cardunculus var. scolymus
AGTTGGTATCACAATGGTATCACAATATATCACAATGGGTATCACATTGTGTATCTTTGTGATTACTTGGTACCTGCCGGATTAATGTTCACCGGAGGCCGTATATTGGAGGTCGGAGAGAGGAGAGGAGTTTTCTAAAAATACCTAAAATGTCCTCTAATTATAATTTTAACTCAAATTACCTTAATTATTAATTTCCTAATTTATCCGTTGATTTGTGGTTGAGATTAAATCTCACAGTTACCACAAAGTCATCAGTTCTCCCTTGAATGGACCCCTATATATATATATATATATATATATATATATATATATATATGGGTTTACGTGAGACCAAGGGTTTTTCGTGAGACCCGTAAGACCAATTTGTTTTCATTGATCAACTTTATAAGCTAATGATCTAATGGTCTAAAAATTGCACGGTGACAATTTTGTGATTATTGAGAAGCCTCGTGGCGTTTATGAATGTTCAGATTGTCATATTGTAGATCTAATCCAAAGGTTGAGAATTGGTCTTACGGGTCTCACGAAAAACTATTGGTCTCACATGATCACAAGTCTATATATATAAGGTTTGCTTCACGTGAGACCAAGGGTTTTTCGTGAGACACGTAAAACCAATTTATATTCATTGATCAACTTTATAAGCTAATGATCTGATAGTCTAAAGTTGTACGATGACAATTTAGTGATTATTGAAAAGTCTCGTGGCAATTTTGTAATTATGAATGTTTAGATTATAGATTTAATCCAAGGGTTGAGGATTGGTCTTACGGGTCTCACAGAAAACCATTGGTTTCACATGATCCCAAGTCTATATATATATATATATATATATGTGTGTGTGTGTGCGTGTGTGTGTGTGTGTGTGTGTGTGTGTAAAGTTATATAATGTTAGTTGAGTTTATGTTTGTACTTCTTTTTAACTACATGTATAGGTTAGCAAAAAGGTTTCACCACAAAAAAAAAAGATGGCAAAGAATCTAATAGAAGAAAATTATTGGAATTGTTTTTATACCTATATGTATATGAATAATGTTGATAGATATTTGAGTGAAGAATCTATCACTCCAAAGACTATCATTACGTTGTACTTTGGTGGAAAAAAATAATAATAGATATTTCACTATAATATTATATTTATAAGACATCTAAAAATATATGATGGATTAGGAGACTTAGGTCTATAAAACGAAACAAAAAACGTCATTTAAAAATGTTTTTTTTTTTGAAGTATATAATATTTATATATGACAAATAGAACAAATAAACTCACACATCCTCCTCACTCTTGGTGAGGTTTGAACCCTTGACTTCCTAGAAGGCTAATGACTCACATACCGCTAGGCCAAATGCCTTTTGGTATCATTTAAAAAATGTTATAATATGTTTTTATGACACTTTTGAATGTCTTAGGAATTGTTTGGCAAAAACAAGTTAGCTTATAAGCAAACTTATTGGCTATACAATTGAATGAATAAAGCTTAGTTTATTGAAACACCATTTGAAGTTAATGTTTTGATAGTTTATTGCCCCTTATTGAAAAGCTCATCAATATTAATTATTATTTATTTATATTAATTATAAATAAATATTAGTAAAATCTAAATATTACTAATATTAATAAATATTAGTTAATACA
>NC_037532.1:6523898-6527774 GCF_001531365.2 Cynara cardunculus var. scolymus
GTTAGATAATTGATTCTTGATGGTTTTAGTGTCAAACGGGACCGTTTTGAGCTGTGATAATATGGTAAAGTTAGATAATTGATTCTTGATGGTTTAGTGTCAAATGGGACCGTTTCGAGCTGCGATGCATAGAAATCATAGTACCGCTGGTTATTTAATAATTTATATAAAATCATTCGTTGATTCGATTGAGGTGTGTCATATATTGTTGTAAAGGTACCTGATTTTACCTCCATAACAAAATCAAGTTGGTTCAAAGCTGTCTGGTGGAGATTTAGTAGCATTAGATAACAAGACAATAAAACTGTTCAAAATTAAATACGTTTCGTTCGTCAAAATTCAAAATCTGACATGCAGAACCAAAATTTACATAATCTACTTTAACAAGACAATAAAACTGTTCAAAGAAAATCCGAAACAAAATCGAGCATCACTGAGTTTTTTTAACTACGATGATGGTTAACTGATTAAAATATTGAGTATGGAATAGCAAGTCAGAATATCAATAAGCATTAATGGTTAAATTCACCAAGGAATCAATCCTTTCCCATAATCAAATTTTCTCATCATTCTTGCCATCCACCAATCGCAATAAAAATGAATTTGACTTGTAATTGTTTTAGAAAAATGAAAACCATAGTTAACAGAATATAATCAACAATAGTTTGTTAAAAATGTAAAATCAATTATGTTTCCCACAAGAAAAAGCGAGGCACCGAGAAAACACTTTGAAATCTAAACTCCATAACAATCTAAAACACCGAAACGATGATAAATCATCAAATCAGTGTTGAAGAAAATTAAAAACGTTATAGATTCAAAGAACAGAGAAATTACCTCGAGTCAACAGATTCATGAGGGAGAAAGAAGATTCTCAAAAGGAAAACCCTAGAGAGAAACTTACGACAGATACATACAAGTACGTATCAGATTTAATGTAGCGCGGCTATGACTCAAAACGCTTCCATTTTGCAAATTGGAAGGCGATCTTAAGGGCTGCGCATGAACAAATTCATACAAATACAAATCGATCGTAAAAGAACAGTTACACTCTGTTCTGGATCTGAAATTTGGGAAGAAAAGAAAAGAAAGGAAAGGGAAGGAACACATGATTACTCTGTTTCCCCCTCCTTTCCTTCCTATTACCTTCAAATCATGGTTTCGATGGCGATCGTAGAGTTACCGATGACAGATCGAAACCCTAGATTTATGTAAACCCTACTTTGGAGAAGATGGCCGAGGAATGGATAGAAGGGGCAAAGCGCTTTAGGTTTTATAGGATGACTGTGAAATTAAATGACAATTATACCCTTGATGGTTTACGATTTTACCGATTAGGGTTGGACAGTTGGACTTGTGGAGTTGTGGGCTGAACCAAAAATAGCCCATTAAATCCGTGAAAGGCTCTCCAATCAGCCATGGCGATAGCCAATAAGTAGGCTGCTTAATGGAAGTGTTAGAGCCAAATTTGGACCCTTTCAGTCCAGGATAGATTGAGGGGCTGTTTGTTTACTTTTTAATAGTTTTATTAAGAACCAATATCTGAATTTTTAAGAGATGAATCTTGTTTGGCAATAAAAAATATGTCTCTTAATAGTTCTAAAACCCTCTGAATGATTTTGTATCATGGATTTCCCTTAACCATTAAGAGCCCTAATTTCATTGTACACAATTATCAAACAATTATATTTCATTTTGCACTATATCATAGAGCCTCTTAATCATTCTGACCACTTAATCATTCTGCATCAAACCATTTAGCAATTGCCAAACAGCCCCTGAGGTTATTAGGGATCGGTTATAACCCGATAGTCGGTGTCAATTACAAATTTTACAGAAATTCAAGGCTTGGCTCAGTTCGATCCGTAGTCTGATACGAGACCAGTTATTTTTAGGATCGATTTTAAAAATATATATATAAGTTTTTATTATTTATACTACAAGATTTTTAAATTTATAAACCAGATCCAAGATCATTCCTAGGATTTTTGGTCG
Organism: Cynara cardunculus var. scolymus; assembly: GCF_001531365.2. Taxonomy (NCBI): domain Eukaryota; kingdom Viridiplantae; phylum Streptophyta; class Magnoliopsida; order Asterales; family Asteraceae; genus Cynara; species Cynara cardunculus. The sequence continues at coordinate 6,525,894 of NC_037532.1, forward strand.
GGATGAGCTGGCCCATTTTCTGCTATTTCTAGTTATCATTAGATTCAATAAAAAAACAATTTTTTGAGTTTGATATGAATTAACATTTATCGAGTTTGAGATTAGATAAGCGTAAAGGTGGATCCAAATTTTTTAAATGGTAACACAAATATAATCGGTATAATACAAAATAAACAAAATTCAATTATGAAAGTACGGTTTTATGAAAAATGATAAACAAATTGCCTTTTACGAGCCATCATCTCTTTGGAAATGATTATGAACATCTTCATCTGTAACTTTTACAAATGCTTCTTTTACTCCGTCACAAATGACTGAAACGTTCATAAACTCATCGTTGAGCAGGGAACGACTTTCGTGGACCGATCGAGAGACAATTTAGGGTTTTTAGTTTTGAGAGACGAACGAGAGAGTGAATGACAATGAAGCAATTGAAAGGCGATTGGATGTGGTGTGGGTTTTGGGTCAAACGAATCGCCAATGTGTTTTTAAGCATCATTGTGACTCCCTTAATTCCAATTTTTTGTGACGTGTTATGAATTTCAATCGATACTCTTTAGTTTTTATTACGAATGGTAGCACTATACGAAACACAATGCTAACACCGTTGAGGACCGTACAATTTTTATACTACGCTGAAACAACCGATGGTGGCGTTGGACCCTACACCCCGCTTACAGATTTTGCGCTCAAAGTACAACCAGTAGTGGCGTTGGACCCTACACCCCTCACACGTATGGTTTTCGCAATGAGGACATATGTTTCATATAGTTGTAATATATGTATAATGTTTTTTTATCATTTATCTTCTAACATTGTTCTGTATTGAATAATTTCAGGTAGAGGCGCTGAAAGAGAAAGTGGTGGAAGAACATAGAAAGAGGGAAGATTTGGAACGTGTACAGAAGGCCCAAACAGATCAGTTTGCTCCGCAAGTAGAGGAGATACATCAGCAAAAGGAGTTGACCAAGTAGTTCAAGGCATTCATGGTCCAAGACCAGACTATAAAACCTCCCCCTCCTTCCTAGTCTTAAGATCTGTTAGAACATTTTGTATCTGAATTTGGGATATTTTGTAATATAATTTAGATTTTTATTGCCCAAGCAGTCTCGTTTTAATTTTGCAATTTGTTTTAAAAATCGTAGGTTATTTGATAGGAAATGTTTTTTTGAATTATTTAAAAAAATTGGCGACGGATTAGCTGTGGAAAATCCGTCTGTAACTATTTTTATTTATTTTTTTTATTTCGTTGGTAATCCTTTCATTGTTGATCCGTCGATAACACTTTCCGTCTCTAAAAGTATCCATCGGTAATAATGGTTGTCAGTAATCCGTTGCTAACTATATCTGTCGGTAATTAGTCGGAATTGGAGGCAGTCAGTAATCCATCGATGATCCATGGGTGATGCCTTCTCCCATGACTTTTTTACCGAACAGAGTTCACCAATGATTTACTGACGGATCCGACTTTAACGACGGATTACTGACAAAATTTTCCGTCCATGATAGTCCTTTGTTTTGTAGTGGCTATTAATCTTTTTTTTAAATAAACCATTGAATTTTTAAAAACCAATTATCTATATTAATTTAATCCAAAAAGAAATTATTTGTAATTGGCTATGAAGGTTTTATCGTTCTTAAATGATACTCAAACCTCTCGCACCCAACGATATCACTCCCCCTCAGCAACCCTTAGTCGTCTGTTCTCCATACTGTCGTTGGTCCTTTCCATTGACCTCCCTTTTTTATCTTTCTTTTTTCCTTTTGATTATCCCTGTTTTACAACAATTTAATGGAGTATGTATAGAAATATCAAAAAAGGAGAATGGAAAAACAAGAAAAAATCAATCAAAAAGAGGGAGATTGATGGGGGCCATCCAC
>NC_037532.1:6527824-6541423 GCF_001531365.2 Cynara cardunculus var. scolymus
ATAGAGAACGATAAAGGGCGGGGCAACGAGGGGTGGGGAGGAGTGATGACATTGGGTTCAATAGGTTCGAATGACGTAGGGTTTAATAACAAAACAACTGATTTAAGTATTTTTACTTTAAAATCTTCCTAATCGGTTAAATATAGTTTTTTTAGTTAAAAGAATATAGGTAACTAATTTCTAAAAATTTAATAATTTATTTATTTAAATGGGTTTTTTTTATTTAGAAAAAAGTTTAAAAAATTAATCATTCAAAATAAGAAAATTCGGTGGTTTTTAATAAGTTTTTTCTAATTATATAAATAAAGGTATATATATATATATATATATATATATATACACACACATATGTGAAGGTTCAAATGAGAACACCTTCATTTTACGAGAATGCGAAAACACCCTTATCACATGTGATAATACGCGTTAGGGGACCTGTGATGTGTGGACTACGTGTTCTATGACTTAGGTCGCGCCAACGGTTGTTTGCGTCTATGATTTAGCATCACATTTGATGGTCTTAATGAATTATAGTATCATATTAACAACTTTATCACATGTGATGATACTTGTGAGGGGGCTTAGGGGTGTAAGGACGACTTGGCTCGCAACCAAGATCGCATAAAAAATCGCTCGCGTCTCTGATTTAGCATCACATGTGATGGAATAATAGTATCACATGTGATTGTCTATAGTAAAAAGGTGTTCTCACGTTCTCGTAAAATGAATGTGTTCTCGTTTGAACCCTTCTATATATATATAAGAATGTTCAAACGAGAACACTAATACTTAAGGAAACAAGAAAAAGATCGTTAATGAACAAAATCACATATGATTTTACATTAATGTCAAAAAATGGAAACAGGCGACGAATCATGTATGATTTTGTATGTGAATCATATATGATTTTGTACATTAACGACATTTTTTCTTGTTTTCTTAAATAGTTAACGTTCTAATTTGAAACTGTCTATATATATATATAGGATAGAGAGAAAAAAATCATTTGTTAACCGATCTAAGGCTTTCATTTTTTTTAATCCAACAGTTGTGTTTAATGAGATGTTATAATTTAATAAAAACGGAAACAAATTTAATCTATATATATTAAAGAAGAAACCAAGCATAATGAGGTGACACCTTCTAATGCTTAGAACTTCTCCTATATTTTTTCTCAATTTTTTGATTTTTTTAAATGTTGAATATATTAAAGACTTTTCTACCCTTATATGAAGAATGTATGGTTCATAATTAATTGAGGTTTTTTTGTAATTTTGCATACCCAAGTTTAACCTCCAACTCTTGATTTGCTCTTTCATTTACTTTCTTTTATTTCTTAATGAAATTTGTTTTTCAAAGTTTCAATAATAAACAAAATGAAATCCTACAAATTCTTTTAGTGAGGGATGAAGAAGGTGAGAGTTGAAGAAGAATTCAAATATTTTAAAAGGTATGTAACAATTATATTCATTAAAAAATGTGATTTGTTATTACATTTTTTTTTCAATATTGTTGGATTTGTTGTTATCATAGGATATGCTTGTGTAAAGAAGAAACCATGAGTGTTTGAGATGACCTCTCTTACATGCTAGAACCTCATTTTTCTTTTTTCTCCTTCATTATCTCAATATCTACTACTATATATTTTTTTGTCAATTTATGTTTTTCTGTTAAATGTTTGCATTCAACTCCAAACTATTCATCTCCTTTTATATTAATTCTAATGGCATAACTCCAAACCATTCATCTTTTCCCATCAATCATTTATATATATATATATATATATATATATATATATATATAAACAACAATTATTTATTCATTTTCATCTCTCACAACATCTCTAAATTTATTTTCTTTCTCTTTGATTTTTCTTCTATTTTACTATTGATAATCTTCATAGTTTTTTTTTTGTTTTTTCACTACTCCCATAATTTTATGTATGTTTGTATCGTTATTTAGATTGCATTATAGTTTTTATGCATTACGTCATGAAGATTTGAAGAAGTATTCAAGTTCAATATTTGATTTTTTGGTTGCAATATAAGGTAATAATTTTATATTGATTTGTTTCATGATTTTGATTGCATTATAATTTTATTTATGTTTGTATCATGATTTATGTTTGTATCATGATTTATGTTTGCATTATAACTCTTATGTATTATATATATTAAAGAAGAAACCATGAGTGTTTGAAGTGACCTCTCCTAAAGCCTAAAATCTCATTTTTTTCTCCTTCATTATCTCAATATCCACTACTATATTTTTTTTTTGTCAATTTATGTTTTTTTGTTAAATGTTTGCATTCAACGCCAAACCATTCATCTCCTTCTATATTAATTCAAATGACATAACTCCAAATCATTCATCTTTTTCAATCAATCATTTATATATATATATATATATATATATATATATATAAACAACTATTTATTCATCTTCATCTTTCACACCCTCCCAAATTCTATCTCTATCTTATATATCTCTAAATTTATTTTCTTTCTCTTTGGTTTTTCTTCTATTTTACCATTGATAATCTTTATAGTTTTTTTTTCACTTCTCCCATAATTTTATGTATGTTTGTATCGTTATTTAGATTGCATTATAGTTTTTATGCATTACGTCATGAAGATTTGAAGAAGTTTTCAAGTTCAATATTTGATTTTTTGGTTTGCAATATAAGGTAATAATTTTATATTGATTTGTTTCATGATTTTGATTGTATTATAATTTTATTTATGTTTGTATCGTGATTTTTGTTTGCATTATAACTTTTATGTATTAGGTGAAGATTTAAAATGTTCAAGTTCACTATGTAATTTTTACATTATGTTGAACGTTTTTTGGTTTGCAGGTTTTCGAGTTCTTTAACGTTTATATATCAAGTCTTGAAAATTTGAAGTTTTCAAGTTTGGGTTGTGAGAATTTTTGATTATGATTTAAGGTAAGGATTTTATGCAAGTTTGTTTTGTAATTTAGAGTGTATTAGAATGTTATGTATGTTTGTATCATGATTTTGATTGAATTATATTTTTAAGTATGTTCTTATCGTAAGTTTAGTCGTATTATAATTTTATGTATGTTCATATTGTGATTTTGATTGCATTATTTTATCTATTGGGTTATAAAAATTTGAAGTCTTTAAGTTTGRTATGTGATTTTTTACATATCGTATGGTTGGTCCATTCACTATTGTGTTTTTCAAGTCAAGGTGTGTGTTGAGGATGAAACATGGTACATGTACATCATCCTTTGAAAGAGACATTCTTAAGTTTGTGTCAAATTCCTTAATATTTCCGTCGTTATTATTACTCATTTTATTTAGTTTTACAACTTTATTACTAAATAAATCTCTCTCTCAATATATATATATATATATATGTGTGTGTGTGTGTGTGTATATATATATATTAAAATTTCACTAACTATATTTTATTTAACTTTTTCGAATTATTTGAATACGATTTGTTGATGATTCTATTAACAATTATTATATATTTATATAGACAAATCATCATATCATTAATCAAAGTACTCATATTACCGTGCAATGCACGGTTCCCATACTAGTTATATTAAATGAAGACAATTTTGGAATAAACTTTATTTATTTTGGAAGATAATCATATCTTACTTTTTTAAAGATAATCAATAATATTATTTAATAATTTTTAATTTTTTAAAGATATTCATATTTATTTTTGAAAAATAATTAATAATAATATTTAAATAATTTTTGTTTAACCAAAAAATCAAAAAGTTTATCAGTAAAATCAGAAAATGAAACAATGATAGATTTTTGTATAAAGTTCGGTGAACAAAAAAATAAAACAACTCATAGATGAATAAAAAATTGAAACAATGATTTTTATCTAAAGTTCATAGGTGAAATCATGAAGTGAAACAATGATTTTTATTTAAAGTTCATAAGTGAACCCAAATGGTGAATGAGATATTTAAAAAAGTTTGAACATGTTCATAAGTGAAATAAAAAATTTCATCTGTAAAACAATTAACTGAATAAGATAATTATGAAATGTAATAATTAAATGAATACGATTACTTAAATAAATAAAATATTTAAGAAATATGGAATGAATAAAATACTGTAATTAACAAAATTTGTACTATTTATTTAATTAACAAACTAAAGAGTCTCTATCTGTAGATATCGGTCTTCTTTGCACTTTCATGGTAATAAATATTTAATATTCAAAGTCTCGTTGAAGTTTATGGTCAATGGAGGGGGTATCATGTGGCCTCTTGACTCAAGTTTTCTTGATGACTTTTGTCATTTTCTATATACGTAAATATTCATTATAAATTAAAATTAACGTAACTATTAAGTACAATATAAATCAGTAGAGTAAGGAGTTGTTTACCAAATACTTATCTGATAAACATTTACCGGTAAAATTAAATGCTTTTATTTACTTACTGCGTAAGATTTTAGTCAACAACAATGACTTTCTATGCGACAATTTACCTGGTAAGAGCTAATTGTGGTAAGAGTCATTGCTCTCATTTATCGGGTAAGACTCTTAGTCCTTGTCTCAATCTTACCGGGTAAGATTTTTCGTCCTTACCATATTCATCCGGTAAGGAAATATAACTTGGTAAGTGTTTACCCAAATAAGCATTTGGTAAATGGCTCCTAAGCTAAATTTTCATTCATGTAGTTTGAGAAAGATTACGATTTTTGTTCATGTGGTTTTGAAATTGTATTTTAATCCCCGAGGTTTGTAAATTATATTATTGTTTTCGTTCCCCAGATTAAATATGTTAAAATTCTTCATTAACTTAAGGGTATTTTAGTCTTTTTGATTTCTTTTTCTTTTTTAGTTTAAATATTTTTTTTGGAATTTTTGATTTAATAAAATTATATATCTTTATAAGATCAAAATATTAACTATTTTTAGGCTATTTTACCAAACAAATTACAAATGCATGTAATTTTATTAATATTGCGTACAATTGTTTGGTCTCATAAGTTATTCAATATATTAATCAAATGCATGTCATGTATAAGTGTGTTACAATATGTTTATAAAATTATACGTTTTGTAAGTCTCAACCATCAGATTTGTAAATTATCAACCAACATATGATTCAACACTTAGAAACAAATTCTTATTACTTCTTGTAATACTCATATCTGATATACAACAGTCAGTTATGACTTCTATGGATTGACATCCGGACCTTTAAAAGTTCAAGTGTTCAGATCTCGGCCACCATCGGATCTATAGCTTAATAAAATGTGAGATCAAATCTTAGATTTGATTATTCTCCATCCGAATATGAGAATTCAGTTGACCTTAATAAAATGTGAGAATTCAAATCCTCTTGGTTATTCCATCTTGATTTTCAAAAATCCACGTTTTAGTTTAAGTTATTTTAGAATCATATGTTCTTATTTCATAATTATTCTATAGCTCAAATCCGATCTATGGCTTATATTTCAGAATACAAAATATATGATTTTTCCTCTGTGAAAGTCTTGTGACTATATGTATTAATCCAAGAACGAAAAACTTTCAACAAAATAGGAATCAGGTGCAAGTTGGTTCCCCAAAATGACGATTTTAAAAGTTGGTTCCTCAAAATAGGAATTAGGTAAAAGTTGGTTCCATTTAGATGCAATTTTTCCTAAAACATTTGATAAAAATATTAAAAACCATTTAACGTATTTTATATGAAAATAAAGTCTAAAAAAAATAGTATCTATGCGGAATGAAATTTGTTGGTCTACTCAAATAATTGAAAGTAAGTAATGGGCTCAAACTCGATTGTTATCACTTCACACGTCTTTAAGAAGCTATGGAAGAAGTCAATATATTTGTAACTACTTAGGGGTACAATTCTTGAAATATAATTGCCTACTTTAGTCTAGTTTTTCTAACCTAAATATTTAACCCGCTATGTGAGTCGATTAATCTCATGATAACCACATACTTTACGGGTACTCCAGAATCATCGCATTTGAACCTTTGTGGCCACAAGAAGATTTTTATTCTTTCTAGGATTTGAACTTGAAACCTCCAGACACTTTTTAACCTTTGGAGCAAGCTCAAACCAATCAGACACAATCCTTATAGTTTACTTTAATCTCATTTTTATTGTAGAAATTATTTTTAGAGCTTAATTTAAAGGTATATAATTTGATAGATCTTTTTTTAATGCTTTTTTTATTAACCTGGATATCCAACCCGCTATGCGAGCCGACTAATCCCAGGACGACCACCTCTTTTGCAGATGGTCCGGAGTCATCGTATTTGAACCTCCGTGGCCACAAGAGGATTTTTATTCCTTCTTGGATACTTAATACCTAATGACTCGTATAATGTAAATGAAATTTGATGTGATTTTGAATATTTGTTCTCTAAAATAGATTTTCTTTTTCTAATTATAAATCGTATAAAATTAACATTATTTAATTATAGTACAAACTTTTAAGTTTTAAATGTGGTTTTTGAAAATATGTTTCACAAAAATAAATTTTAAATGAAAATACGTTTCGTTCAATTTATTTTGCCCTAATTTTAATTCAGTGGGATGATTCGAGTTACGTTTAATTTTTAACTTGTTTTTTTATGTAAAATTACAACCAAAACCTAAACAAACGAACTCAGTATAACACAACAGAAATTAAAAGAGTGTCATATACGTAAACTTTTCATTTTCTTTATTACAAGACAGATTAAGAATACATTTATTAACTCATTATAAGTCGAAAGAGTTTAACTTCTTCAAAAACTTCTTATTACCGGTTTGGCACTGGTATAAGTTGTTTATCCAAACACTCAAAAATGTTTATCACCGATACTACGCCGGAACAAGTCAATAAATTGTTTATATAAGCAATATCAAACACCCCCTTAAAAAACGTTCGAATAGGACTTAAGTGTTACAATACTTTAAACCACCACGTTACAAAATGTGCAATATTGTTTAATAATAACTTTTGTGATCATATTTAATCCATAATTTATTTAAACTTTATAGTTTTAAAACTTTTAACCCATCCGATCCGTATATTTAGCATCATCAATCATGGGCTAAAACGTCATTATCTTTTTACTCGATGAATCAATTGTTGAGGTTTAACAAACTTTCGGAGTATAGAATGTACACAAGTCGTTACGTTGAATGTCAAAATCGAATTTTGATCATGGGAAACAATATGATTGCCATGGAAGAAGTCGATTAAGACACATATCTAACAAATCGAAGTTGCATTATGACCATTAAGCCTTAGGTAAATATTGTGATGACTAATTTAAGTTTTTGAAAACAAAACACACAGTAAATAATAGACAAAATAGCTATAAAAAGCATGTTGCTTCCAAGCAATTGCGTGGAAATTTCCACTCGTGTTTTTTTCTCCGTTCACTCGGCTTAATTACATGCACCGTTCAGTCAGTCACACCCCTATCTACAGCTGTTGCTGTTGTGTGTGTGTATGCATATATATATATATATATATACACACACACACACACATATATATATATATATATATACACACACACAAACATAAAATATTCATTTACAGAACCCTAGTTTCATAAGTTGATCTAGAGAGAGAGAGAGATCTAGAGAGAGAGAGAGATGGAAGGAGGAGGAATGGTACCAGGGTTTAGGTTCTACCCAACAGAAGAAGAGTTGATAACATATTATTTGAAGCATAAGATTGAAGGGACTCCAAGTTTGCAACAAGATATCGATCGAGTCATACCCCAGCTTCATGTTTATGATTTTTATCCATGGGATCTCCCTCGTTAGTACTCCATTCATTCATTTCTACCTTTTCATTTTTTTGTATTAACCTGGATATCCAATCCGTTATGAGAGCCGACTAATCCCAGGGCGACCACCTGCTTTGCAGATAACCCGGAGTCACCGCATTTGAACCTCCGTGCCCACTAAGGGATTTTTATTCCTCCTGGGATTTGAACGACCTCCTAATACTTTTGACCTTGGAGCCAAACTTAACCCAATCAGATGTGGTTTTCATTTCTTTCTTTCAATTAATCCCCCAAACCCTAACCATTTTTTATTAATTCATTTCTTTAGATTATAGAAACCAAAAAACTTTACAAAACCAAAAAAATCATTAAAACCCTAATCTTGATGGTTGGTGTTCATGCAATAAGGTGTTTGGATTGCAATATTTTCTGTTTATTGCAGGTTAAATGTTAAGAATAAACCAAAAAAAATAGAGAAATCTTTAGCTTTCTTTTGTGTGTGTGTGTATATATATATATATATATATGTTTGTATTTATGTGATCAATCAATAATAGATCTGATTTCACAGAATATGCAGGAGAGCGTTGTCAAGGAGACCCTGAACAATGGTTCTTTTTCATTCCAAGACAGGAGAAAGAAGCAAGAGGAGGACGACCGTCCCGCCTCACGAGTTCCGGCTACTGGAAGGCCACTGGCTCTCCAAGAATCGTGTACTTTTCGAGTAATCGAGCCATTGGGATCAAGAGAACCCTAGTTTTCTACAACGGTAGAGCTCCCAACGGTACGAAAACCAAATGGAAAATGAATGAATACAAGGCTTTCCAACAAGAGCCCTCAAACACTAACCCTAAACCCAAGGTATCTATCATTAATTAATACTAAATTAATCTTCTTTGCTTTGATTTATCTGATCACAGATTTTGATAAAATGTAGTTGATTGAAGAATTTAGTTTGTGTCGAGTGTATGTAAAATCGAATTGTTTGAGGTCATTCGACAGACGACCACCAGGAGTTACGATAAACGAGCAAGTACCAATTCCGCAACCTTTTCACAACAACGAACATCACGCAACCACATCAACTCATCTTAATAACCGTTCATCGAGACCAGAGAGAACAAGCTCATCTGATCATAGCTATAACTCATCAGATGACCAGACCGGTAACGATTCTCACTCTACGATGAAGACCGATGATCAATTACCTTTGTGGGAATGGGAAGAACATCAAACCTGGTTCTAAGTTTTCACCTTTTGGATTAATTGTTGTATGCTTTATATAACCAATTAAGTTGAAGTTCATAGAGAACTTTGAGCTAATTAAATGGTTTAGTTTCAATTTTTGTACTAATTAATTTCACTACTAAAAAATTGGGTATTACCGACCGAATTTTCTGGCGGATGTTCCGTCGGAAAAATCCCAAAATAGTCAACAAAAGGGATGAGCTGCCTTTACGACATCGGGTCATCCTTCATCGGATCTGGTCGGTGTTATACCTTTTGATTGTTTGTAGTTTTTCTTTAAATCTTGTTTACTGTATCTCGTAATATTTTTCGGGGTTTTCTTCTTTGCATTGCACCTTTTTGTTTTAAATAATATGATGCCTTTTTAAAAAAATTCAATTAATACTTATACTTTACGTTTGATTTAATTCATTTTGACTGTATTGAAAATAAAATGATAGCCTATGGAATGTTCTTTGGCTTTACGAATAGTAGTTTGTCATCTTAACTTAAAACATGTCAAGATGTTCAAATAAGGAAAAAGAACCTTCCATATTTAGTATTACAAATTTCAAATTTACAATTAACCACATATATACACTACAACAAAATCGGGTTTATAAGAGATTTCTAATTTCTAAGTGTCTTAATAGACCTCTTTATAAGACTTAGTTTATAGGACCAAAAAAAATAAAACGTCCTATATAAAGGTGTTGTAATAAGTTTATATAACGTTTTTTTGATGTCGTAATAAATTTTTTAGGACACTTTAATACAAAGTATCCTATTAACAATTTTATAGGACATTATTTGAAAAATCATCCTATAAAAACAAATGTCCTATAAAAAATTGAGTTTATAGAACACTTTCTCAAAAGTGTCCGATAAAGTTGCTAATGCGATACTTTGTATTAAAAATTTCCTAAAAACTTGTTAAGATGCCCAAAAGCGTCATATAAACTTATTACAATACCTTTAGATATGACACTTTATATTTTGGTCATATAAATTAAGTCATATAAAGCGGTCTATTAGGACGCTTAGAGATTGAGGGTGTCATATAAACCCAATTTTGTTGTAGTGATACCCGTTTGTTAATAGAGAAAAAAAGATAAATAAGAATAATTTGAAATCATGTTAGAATCCTGTAACACCTCTAAAATAGGATTAAATTTAAGTCGGAAAATCATCTACGTGAACAATACTTAAATAATAAGAAATCACCCAAATAATGGAGAAATGTAAGCGTTTACAACAAACAAAGGAATGGCAGCCAACAACCTAATAATCTAAACCAAACTAAGTAAAGATTAAACTTGGCATCAAAAAATTTCTAATCAATGTGTGACAGTATGCATCTTCAAAAGTATCATCCCAAAAATGCCCTTAACGGCAACCATCGCTCCGATTATACCTTGGGATCCCGCCGCTAATAGAACCTGATATACATGTCACTTAAGAAAAACTGTTAGGCTTAACGCCTAGTGAGAACAAACGTTTATAAATAATGTAAATAATCTCAAAAAGTTACAATTTAGAAGACTGATTTAAAACCTAAGTTTATACATTCCAATTAGAGACCATGAGGTCCAAAATACATCATACGATGACGGGGGAGACCCGATTTTCCATGGGTAGTGGTGGAGCACAAAAATAAACCACAATTTCATGTTATAGAGCTCATATTAAATATCAATGACAAATGAGTTCAACCAACCTGTGATTTATAAGTTTAGGACATTCTGATGATCCTAGTTATACTCATTCACTAGAAATTACATTAAGCGGCCAATAGCTAGAGTTCAACCAACTTGTAGTTTATAGTTCAAACCTTCCGATAACTCAATTTCTAATTTCAGTTACAAGTGAGAAAACTTTCCCATTTCAAAATAAACCGACTCATATGTCTACGCATCCATTTGCATTTAGTATAATATTTTCACAACTTAAAATGACCAACTATAATCGCACATTTCGTTCTCATCATTTAGATGTCCTCATAAGAACGTTTTTGACATAAGATATACCAAATAGAACCAGTTTCTCATAATTTCCAATAAACCATTTTCTTACCCAAATATCATATTATATTTATCAACCTTCCCCAAAAGCTTACAAGTTCAATAATGATCTTGATATACAAGTAATAACACTCACCGTTTTCCCATAAGTAATAAAATATCATATTATTTTTATCAACCTTAGAGATTTAAATGAAGCGAGAGAGTGTAGATTGGAGTACTAAATGAGGAAAAAGTCTGAGAAAAATCGGGTTTAAACAACCAACATACATCCCCATGGCTTTGGACACATTTATATATATATATATATATATATATATATATATATAAATGACGTAATTTTAAACGATACAAGGAGAATAATAAAATTCTAAATTTTCACGGGGTGGAGTCAGAACATCCGAAGATGACGGGGGAGATCCGATTTACCGTTGATTATGACGGAACACAAAGTAAGTCATAAATCAACGTTATAGAGCATCACTTACAGGTTTAATACCATTGACGTCAACCTAACCAGTCATGTAGTCTGTCGTGATCTTAAGCTCTTTATCTCGGAAATTACATAATAATCGCAATGCCTATTTCCGAGTGGGAGTGAGAAGGTGATTTGGAATTTACATAATGTCACAATGCCTAAATCCAACTCACACCACCCTTCACACCAATACAATGAAACAATTTTCATGTTTTCAAACCCATTATATTATAGTGATATATTTGAATACGGTATCATAAGCATAAAAGTACTTACTTGTCAATAGGAACTTACATGCGTCCTAACACAAGCGAAATAACCCGACTTTGCCAATAAAGAACTCCAAACTAGGGCATGAGAGTTTTAGAGTTTAATAATCAACACTACTTTGAGAAAGAGTGTTTTACCAAGTGATTTAACCATTTACCCAAACTCAATTTATCATTAAAACGAGATCTACCTAGTTCAACCTTTGACCCAAAATCTTCATTTCAACCAAGTAGTTAGATGTATGAAGTTAAGGCATGAGATAAAGAAAAGTACTTCCTTTCCATAGTATAAGGTTCCATTTAAAGATTTAAGTTGAACTCACCTCAGAGAATTTAGGAGAAATCCCAAAGTCTTGTAATTAAAAGGTAGGGGGAGAAGGATCTCAAAACCGAAACCACATCTACACCCGATCGGGTTTCCAACTTGCAGTCGAAACAGCACCTCGCTGCTTCGGTTTCTGATCAGACAGCAGCTGACTGCGCGTTTGCTTGAACCTTATCAGCAGTCACGACTGCTTCTTCGCGAACCGGCAGTCTTGCTGTGTCGTTACGTAAGTTGCGCGCCAAACAGCAGCTAGCTATTTCGTTTCTGACTGTTGCGTGATCAAACAGTAGCTACGGCTGTCCTTCACGCCCGACAGCAACAACCACAGTTGTTCTTCACTCCTGGCAGCAACTAAGGCTGTCCTTCACGCCCGACAGCAACAGCCACGGCTGTTCTTCATGCCCGACAGCAACAGCCACGACTGTTCTTCGCCGTCCCCAACCAGCAGCTACCGGCTATTTCTTCGCGAGCCAAACAACCCTTCTGCGCGTGCCGAGCATGGTTGATGTTGTGTTCCCGACCGATGTGCACCGAACAGCGGCTTGTTGCCGTTTCTTCATCAAAACAGGCAGCCTCGGCTGCTGTTTTTGGTCTCCAACCAGCAAACATCGGCTGCTGTTTTCGTTGCTGTTTGCTCTTCAAAACAGGCAGTCTCGGCTGTTGTTTTCAGGCTCCAACCAGCAGACATCGGCTGCTGTTTTTGTCTCCAAATGGCAGCTACTGATTGTTGTGATCGGTTCATACAGCAGCTACCGGCTGCGTCTTCTCCAACCCACCAGTTCAGCCCTTGATCCCTTCTTTTCTTTTCTTTTTCTTTCTCGAATAAGGCAGTCAAGAGTTCAAAGATTTTAGCAGGTAACACTTCTAAGATGGAGGCAACAGCAGGAAAACCGCAGGGAAAGAGGGAAGGAGCGGACTGCCGGCTCGACGTCGGGGCGGCACAGTAGCGCAGGGACACGGCGCAACCACAGCCGTGCAGGACTTAGCACAGCACAGCAGCGACAGCTGCTGCTGGGGTCCGAGATGTGACAGATTCGAGGAGGTAAGACGAGGCTGAAGGTGCGAGGGTCGTGGCCGACACCGGCAGCTGCTGGTCTGAGAAGTGACGGAAGAATGTAAACGGCACTGGCTGCTGCTGTTTGTGGTCTGAGAAGAAGCAGAAAACGCAGGTAACACCTGCTGGTGGCTCGAGAAGAAGCAGAAAACGCATACTGCACCCGCTGGTGCTGTTTTGCTTCCTCTTCTTCCTGCAGTTTGGTCAAACAGTTGCTGCTTTGCTGTTTCTTTTCCCGGCTTCCGATCGAACAGCAAATTGCTTTTCCTTCCCTTATAAACAGCCGGCTTCACAGGGCTGTTTTCTTCCTCAGATTGCTTCCTTCTCCCAGTGAGGAGATGCTTCTCCTTTTCCCCTTTTCTTTCTCTTTTTCTTTTATTTCCCTATGTACTGTCCCTTTCCCAAGCAAAATCCTACTCTAGAGTTTACATGGGAGTTAAAATCTCCCATGGAAAAGGGGAAACCTTAAGGAAAAAA
>NC_037532.1:6541443-6545547 GCF_001531365.2 Cynara cardunculus var. scolymus
CCCCCCTCCCCCTCCCCTAACAACTCAACACTCCCTAGAAAACCCCCACTCAAAGAGAACGATATAAACATTTATATATATATATATATATATATATATATACACACACGTATACTCCTATATATAAACAAAAGAGGATTTACATATAATAAAGTGTTTTAAATACAGAATAAGCAAATGAAAAGCGTACCTTATATAAATCATCTCTTTATTTATACATTTCTTTTAAACGAGCACGAATATGGGAGAAATTTTCCGGGTGTTACAATCCTCCCCGCCTTGGATCAAATTCCGTCCTCGAAATTTAAGCTCACGAGAAGAGGTGGGGGGTAACGCTTCTTCAAGTCCTCTTCCGCTTCCCATGTCACGTTTGATCCTCGATGATGATTCCATTTTACCTTGACCATGACGACCTCTCTGTGCTTCAACACCTTGGTCTTGCTTTCCAAGATGGCTTCCGGTTCTTCCACGCATCGGTTGTTTTCATCTACACGAATTTCTGAAAGTGGTATTACACTTTCTTCCTCCGCCAAACACCTACGGATGTAGCATACATGAAATGTGTGGTGGATTTCGGCCATTTCAAGTGGTAGCTCTAATTTGTAAGCCTGAAGTCCCACTACCATACTCCTTTCAGCTCAAAGCATCCGCCACTACATTAGCCTTACCCGGATGGTAAAGCAATTCGCAATCGTAGTCTTTGAGCAGCTCGAGCCAACGTCGTTGCCTCATGTTTAATTCTTTTTGATCAAAAATGTACTTCAAACTCTTGTGATCGGTGAAAAGCGTGCACTTGGTACCATAAAGGTAATGTCGCCAAAGCTTTAAGGCGAACACCACCGTCGCTAACTCCAAATCGTGAGTGGGATAATTTTTCTCGTGATCTTTGAGTTGTCTTGAGGCGTATGCTATCACCTTTTCCCTTTGCATCAATACGCAATCCAACCCCATTTTCGAAGCGTCACTAAAAACTACGAAGTCTTCGGATCCTTTTGGCAATGAGAGAATCGGGGCTTCGCATAATTTCTTTTAGAGAGTTCTAAAAGCATATTCTTGCTTTTCTGTCCAAATAAACTTCACATTCGTCCTAGTCAATGTCGTCAAGGAAGAAGCGACCTTGGAGAAATCTTGGATAAATCTCCTATCATAACCCGCCAGGCCCAAGGAACTTCGAATCTCTGATGGACTCTTTGGTGGTTCCCAATTCATCATTGTCTCGATCTTGGATGGGTCCACCTTTACTCCGTCTCGAGTGACAACGTGACCCAAAAATTGGACCTCCTTTAACCAAAAGTCGCACTTGAAGAATTTTGCATACAATTTCTCTTTTCTTAACACTTCGAGAACTTCTCGAATGTGTCGTTCATGATCCGACTCGTCTTTGGAATATACAAGTATGTCTTCAATGAACACAATCATCGACTTGTCAAGGAACGGTCGGCACACTCGGTTCATCAAATCCATGAATACCGCCGGTGCATTCGTCAAACTGAAGGGCATGACCAAGATTTCATAGTGCCCATAACGTGTTCTAAAAGTTGTCTTCGTCACATCATCTTCCTTTACTCGCACTTGGTGATACCCCGAACGAAGATCGATCTTTGAGAAGCAACCAACTCCCTGAAGTTGGTTGAAAAGGTCGTCGATTCTGGGCAGAGGGTATTTGTTCTTCACAGTTGCCTTATTGAGTTCCCGATAGTCAATACACACCCTCATGGTGCCGTCCTTCTTCTTTACAAATAATACTGGAGCTCCCCACGGTGACGAACTCGGTCTAACAAATCATTTCTCAAGAAGGTCTTGCAATTGAGATATCAATTCTTGCATCTCAGAAAGAGCCAAACGGTAAGGGGCTCTAGTAAGCGGAGCGGTTCCCGAAACAAGGTCGATTCGGAATTCCACTTATCTAATGGGTGGCAAACCGGGTAAGTCTTCAGGAAATACGTCAAGAAACTCGTTGACCACTTTCATATCCTCAATTCTCCTCTTTTCTAGCTTGACATCCAACACGTACGCAATGAATGAGGGACACCTCCTAGCTAAGCATTTGCGCGCCTTTGCCACAGATAGGAGTTCTACGTCTCCCTTCTTTCTTTCTCCATAAACTAGCACTGCGTCCCCGTCCGGTAAAGGAATTCGAATCAATTTCTTAGAACATAAGATTTCCGCTTGGTTCTTTACTAACCAGTCCATTCCAATTATGATGTCAAATCCGCCGATAGTCATGGGTATAAGGTCCACCCGAAATTATTTTCCTTTGATTCCCAACACGCAACTCCTAACCACCTCACACACCAGTACTCTACTACCATTTGCTAACTCAATGATCAAGGCATTTTCTAAAGTACTAGGGGGCGTATGCAAGAGTGGGTAGAAAGAATACGAAACTAACATAATACGGTACCGACATAATCATAAATTCTTGTAATAACAGTGCGTTCAAGTACGCGAATGTAACAACTTACTCAAAATGACATTAGCTAAGTGAAATTTTGAATAGGTTATATATAAGGGTCCTCAACACCATCACCACAGTTCATTAATCATGCAACTCCGTTGACTCTAAAATTTCTCCTATCTTAAGAAAAAAATTCTACCCGCATCACACAATTATCACTTACCAAATCAGCTTAAGTCTAGGCGTCTTAATTCCATACCTAGTTCGCTTAAGCTAGGGCTCTGATACCAACTTGAAGCACCCTAAAAATACAATAAGGTAAGAGATAAATTGAAACCCAAAACACAAGCGAAAACTAGAGTTTAATATGGATCGCCCAACAAAGGGGAAAGGATATAGCGTTTACAAAACAAATAAAGAGGTGATAATTAACAACCTATTAGTCTAGACAATCCTATGCCTGGATTAAGGACGGGTGTTTCTATCGTCTCCAACAAAATGTCGTATCATCAAATATTGCAACGCTCCAAAACACCAAAAGCTTTAACTACACAAAAGCCTTTTATGAGACAACGCTCCCTCAACCCTTTGAATCCCGCCGCTAAAAGAACCTGACAAACGAGTTATTTCAAAAAAAGCGTTAGGCTTACGCCTAGTGAGTCCAAATAGTGTACAAGAAATGAACCACTAACCCATCATACATGCATGCCTATATATATATATATATATATATATATATATATATATATATGACGTAATTTTAAACGATACAAGGAGAATAATAAAATTCTAAATTTTCACGGGGTGGAGTCAGAACATCCGAAGATGATAGGGGAGACCCGATTTACAGTTGATTATGACGAAACACAAAGTAAGTCATAAATCAACGTTATAGAGCATCACTTACATGTTTAATACCATTGACGTCAACC
This sequence comes from Cynara cardunculus var. scolymus, assembly GCF_001531365.2. Taxonomy (NCBI): domain Eukaryota; kingdom Viridiplantae; phylum Streptophyta; class Magnoliopsida; order Asterales; family Asteraceae; genus Cynara; species Cynara cardunculus. Next base: position 6,544,774 of record NC_037532.1, read on the forward strand.
TAACCAGTCATGTAGTCTGTCGTGATCTTAAGCTCTTTATCTCGGAAATTACATAATAATCGCAATGTCTATTTCCGAGTGGGAGTGAGAAGGTGATTTGGAATTTACATAATGATCACAATGCCTAAAATCCAACTCACACCACCCTTCACCACCAATACAATGAAACAATTTTCATGTTTTCAAACCCATTATATTCTAGTGATATGTTTGAATACGGTATCATAAGCATAAAAGTACTTACTTGTTAAAAATAACGTTTTTTTGTCTTTATAGTTTCAGAATTACAAGATGACAATTATGGTTTGCAAAAACTTTCAGATTTTGTCGCTCCCTAACGGCGGTTAAAAATTATTGTTAAACGAGTAGCATTTTTGTCCTATAATCACTTTTAATCTCAACCATTTATTTATTAGTACGAATAACTCGATTTAGATCAGTGATACTCAGCAATAGTTACACAGTTCAAAGTTAGAAAAGTCCAAACCGGTCCTATGTAAAAAAATTAAAATCCGATTTTTAAGTAATTTTTTTGAAGTTATTTTTAAAGAATACAAAAGTTCATTTTAATACACTTAAAAATATGTAATTAAGTCAATAAAATACATTTAAAAATTTGTAATTGAGTTAATTAAATACACTAAAAAACACGTTTTTTTGCAAAAGTTGTAAGCGTCTATGAGTTGGTATATTCCCCCATACACCACATGATATATATATATCTATACTATCTTATTAAGCAAATTTAGCAAAAGTCTTAAAGTCTTAAAATAC
>NC_037532.1:6548237-6550498 GCF_001531365.2 Cynara cardunculus var. scolymus
ATATGAACTATATATTTATCTTTAAATTTTTATAAAATTATTCACGTTTTTGTTTTATGTTTATATATTTTAATTTTTTTTTACGATGTGATTTATTAACATAAAATCAAATAGTATTAAAAAATTTAAATGTTATAGTGGTGGATGTCAAGAGAATAACTTCGAAATCAGAGTTTTAAAGATGCAAAGAGAGGTGTTTATTATTATTATTACTATTATTAAATTATTTGTTTATGTAATTTTGTATAAAAAGATGAATATTCAAATAATGTATGATGATATATTAACTACACAACCAGAAGGGGAGTCGTTAAACTTTGAAATCAAATGTTTAAATATATGATTAAAATTATGAAATTTTTATTAGAGATTTTTACTACAATCAAAATTTATGTTCATCTTGATAAGGTATTTTTTATATAAACTTTTTTCATATTAAATTTAGGATTTAATATACTATTTTACATAAATTGATTTCATATATATTGAAAGCATTTTTTGTTTTATTAAAAAAAGTTGTACTACAAACAATATCTTAAATCACACTTTTGATAAAAAAAAATCATGTAAACAATTATTTTGTTATCGTGAACGTATAACATTGCTTGTTGTCATTTGGGTATTGTCATATATGTAATCATTTGAATGACCTCATTTAAGTCATATATATTGAAATTTTTTACCTGCATTTTTTGTTTTATTAAAAAAAGTTGTACTACAAACAATATCTTAAATCACACTTTCGATAACAAAATAATTGTTTACATTGTTTGTTGTCATTTGGGTATTGTCATATATAATATATATAATAAAATCATTTGAATGTATAACGATCTAAATCTTTCATTTTTTTAATCAATAGTTATGATTAATGAGAGGTTATAATCTAATAAAAAGGGAAACAAATTGAATCCTGATTTAGATGCACATTTTTTATTGGTCATGTGAATATAACCCAACTCATAGCCATGTCATTTTATGATCAACATTTCTTTTTTCTTTTTTTTTTTTTGGTTAAATGAGGTCCCATAAAAAATATAGTTTTAAAAAGACGGTTTTTTCTTCTTAAAGTAATATATAAAGTATTTGAAATAAACATTCTTTTCAAGATAAATATTTTAAAAAATAAGTAGATGTTAGCCACGTAAATTGTATTGCGAAACTTGGTGATATTTTAATCAATGAATGATGTTGAAATTTTATAATTAATTTTAAATATCAAGAATAATGATCAACACAGTAATAAAGAAAATTTGAGACGTTGGGGGTAGAAAGGTTAGTGGTAAGTTAAGGTTTACTTATAAGGGAAGGGGAAGGGGAAGGGGAAGGGGAGGGGGAGGGCTTAGGATAGGATAGGATAGGTGTAATTAGGTTAGGTAGGAGGAGGGATTTAGTTTAGGGTAGGTACGGTTTAGGAGTAGATAGGGCAGTGTAGGTAGTTGAGAGGGGCGGTTTAGGAGTAGGATAGGGCAGGGTAGGTAGTTAAGAGGGGCGGTTTAGGGGAAGGGGTAGGGTAGGTAGATGGTAGGTTTAGGGGGTGGGGGTAGTGTAGGTAGACGATAGGAGCTAGGTTTAGGGGCAGGATAGAAGTAGGAGTAGGTAGGTAGGTTAGTTAGGGTTAGGGGCGGTTTAGGATAGGTGTAATTAGGTTAGGGTAGGAGGTAAGAGCAGGGTAGGGGTATGGACGGTTTAGGAGTAGATAGGGTAGGGTAGGTTAGTTAGGAGTAGGTGGTTAAGAGGGGTTTAGGATTAAGAGGGGCGGTTTAGGAGTAGGGGTAGACGTAGGAGCTAGGTTTAGGGGCAGGATAGAAGTAGGGGTAGGTAGGGTAGGTTAGTTAGGGTTAGGGCCGGTTTAGGATAGGATAGGTGTAATTAGGTTAGGTAGGAGGAGGGATTTAGTTTAGGGTAGGAGGTAAGAGCAGGGTAGGGGTAGGGTTTAGGAGGAGGGGTAGGGGTAGACGTAGGTAGCTAGGTTTAGGGGCAGAGTAGGAGTAGGTAGACGGTAGGTTTAGTGGCAGAGTAGGCGGTTTAAGGGTAGGTAGGATGCAAAACCTAACTAACCTATCGTGTCTACCTACTACCTACCCTACCCCTCCTAAACCCTCCTTAGCTAGGGGCGGTCTCCTACCTACACCGCCCTACTCCTAACTAACCTACCTATCTACTCCTACTCCTAAACCGGCCCTAACCCTAACTAACCTACCTACTCCTAAACCGGCCCTAACCCTAACTAACCTACCTACTCCTAAACCGGCCCTAAC
>NC_037532.1:6550738-6555054 GCF_001531365.2 Cynara cardunculus var. scolymus
GCCCTAACCCTAACTAACCTACCTACTCCTAAACCGGCCCTAACCCTAACTAACCTACCTACTCCTAAACCGGCCCTAACCCTAACTAACCTACCCCTAACCCTAACCCTAACTAACCTTCCTCCTCCTCCTCCTCCTCCTCCTACACCTACACCTACACCGCCCATAACCCTAACTAACCTACCTACTCCTAACCCTAACTAACCTACCTTACCTACTCCTACTCCTACTCCTAAACCGCCCATAACCCTAANCTAACTAACCTACCTTACCTACTCCTACTCCTACTCCTAAACCGCCCATAACCCTAACTAACCTACCTACTCCTAACCCTAACTAACCTACCTTAAACCTACTTAAACTACACCTAGACCCCTAACCTACCCACACGCCACTGCCACTCCCACACCCCCCTACCTAACTAAAGGGGAGCTGTTCTCGATCTTGGAACCAAACTGGAAATTGAAAACTCGAAGATCAAAACAAACTGGAAATTGAAAACTCAAAGATCAAAACCAGTCAAACCTGTTCATGTGGCTAATTGATTTTTTAAATATTTTATATTACATAACAATATTTTTTGAATTTAGAAATGAAAAAAATCAAAATGGTATCGAGATATAAAGGATTTGATCAATGGATGTTCAAATTGTTCAAATTCTCCACTTGCACCTGGAAAACGAGCTGTACAACAAAAATCAAATGGTATTGAGATAAATTGATCAAGTTATGTTGAAATTCTCCACTTTGTACATGTATGCCACATAAAAAGATTTGTACAACACAAAAACCCAAAAACACATAATCCCTGAAATTAAAATTCTAAATCAAAGCATATTAATTAATGTATTTGATTGTGTTTATCTGCAGTTAGTTACACGAATTCAGTTATGGGATGAAATCGGATAGGGATGAACGGGTTTAAGAGTTTTAAGAGTTTAAGAGTTTTTAAGAGTTTTAGCCAAATGCATTATAATATAGTATAGATTAAGAGTTTTTAAGAGTTTTAGCCAAATGCATTATAATATAGTATAGATATATATATATATATATATATATATATATAATAATAATAAAATATATTATATTTTGATTTGATTTTGACTTGGTTCAAGTTTCAATAAATTTCATACCCCTATTAACCCCTAAAAAAATGTTTTAAGAAACAAAATTAAACCCCCTTCCACCAGAGCATAGATTTGATGATGAAAAAAAGATTTAAAGAAAATAACAAGATTCAGATAAAGAAAAAGAAGAAGATGTTGATGATGAATGATCAAAATTCAGAAAAGAAGCCCAAAACTAAAACAAGATTATCAAAGACGATGATGATCAACCACATGCATGCATTATATATATATATATATATATAGAGAGAGAGAGAGAGAGAGAGAGAATACACTTACAGAATAAGCATTGGGAGATCCAATAATAGTTTCTTTCAGTTGGATGATTGAATAATATTGGGTTGGATGGATGGGATGTGTTTGGATCTCCTCCAGAGACCTTAAACAAGAATGAACAATACCAATTGTTAATTCAACAAAACCCACACCAACAAATTCAAGAAAGTAATCAAGAACCAGAATCAAAAACCCATAAAGGAATACGAAGAAACCGAAACAGAATCAAAAACCAGATCATCGATTTCTTCAGATATTGCGATTGAAGTTGGTGAACCAAGAAAGATGATGGAAGTCTCTGTTCTTCAAACCCAGAAAGATGATGGAAGTCTCCTTCTGCTCTTCTTCTCTCTCTCTCTCTCTCAAGACTCGGTGGTGTTGAAATATGGAAGAAAAGAGACGGTGATTTGTTTTATACCCAACATCCATTCCAGAGTATTCCTCCTGCTCTCTCTCTCTAGACTCGATGTTGAAATATGGAAGAAAAGAGACGTTGATTTGTTTTAAACCCAACATCCATTCCAATCCAGAGTATTCCTTCTACTTCTATTTCTATTTCTATTTCTATTTCTATTTCTATTTTCTTTTAATTATAAATTCTATTATAATTTTTTTATTTATATTCAAGTAGCTGTGTGTGTCTGTGTAGTATTATTACATAGGTTATGTTGCTTTATGCATGCATGCCACTCTATTACATGCTTTTTATTATTGCTATTATTAATAAACAAAAATCATTACAAATTAATATCGTTTAATTATACATTATATGTTTTAAACCCGATATTTTTTTATTTCTTCGATTTAATATTATTGAATTTATACGAATATATACATTAGACAATTACACTATTATGTATGTTTTTCATATACACATATTTTCAATCTATTCGCATCTTTATATAACTCATTCATATATTACTTAGTTATTAAAACCAAATCGGTTATGGATTTTAACGTTTTCTAGGACCGAGATCGGTTAAGACCGGATTTTGGCCATCTCTATTCTGAATTTAACTCTAAAGTGGCCTCCAGACTTACAACATAACTCTAGAAAAATTCAAAGTTGTAAGTCTGAATTTAAGTATGAATTTAACTCTAGAGTGGCCTCCAGACTTGCAACATAACTCTGGGAAAATTCAGAGTTGTAAGTCTGAATTTAACTCTGGAGTAATCATCAAAACCGGGTTTAAAATTTCAAATTCGGATGCCACTCAAGCTCCACCCCAGCTAGGGCGCTGCCCCTTGGACCCCGCCACCGGGGGCAGCGCCCCCGGACCCCCGTCGTTTAATCAAAATAAACTCAAACAAGTGTGGACTTCACACATTCCTTATTTGTTTTATATTTATCATGATTACATTGGTCAACAATTTAATCCCATTACACTTAAATGACATTAGTAATACAAATCACCAACATGAAGTCATCAGATATTGATTATTTCTCAGACTTACAACATAACTCTGAATTGTTTCGTTCCAAACTTAGTTATATAGTTTATTCCCAAACTTAGAATACAACTATGAACTACTCTTCAGTGTTGAAGTTCAGAGTTACGTTTCTGAGTTATAAGAAATCAGAATTCTTGTGACTCAGAGTTATGCTCGTAGATACTTTCTAGACTTAGAAGACAACTTTGAATTCTTCTTATTCAAATTTAAGCCCAGAGTTATTTTCCAGCCTAACAATAGAACTCTGAATTCTTGTGTTTCAGAATTAATGTTCAGAGTTTTCTTTCAAAGTTAATGTCTAGAGTTTTCCTCATTAAAATATCTCGTGTAATACACGGGGTCGAACCTAGTATGTATGTATATATATATATATATAGGAAATGTTCAAATGAGAACCCCTGTGATTTACGAGAGCGCGAGAACAACTTATTAACCTCATATTGTGATAACAATTAAAATTAAAAGATTTTTTAAATTAAAATTGAAATTTAAAACGATTTAAAAAAAATTGAGATTTGAAAGTGTTATTATAACATAAATCAAAATCATACAATTTATCACAACGATTACGGGCGAAATCGACTAAACGATTTAGTGTGATATGTGTATGATAATCATCTGATATCACTATCATAACAGCGCATTCGATTTGATCATAATTTCCATCGGTTACGGTTAGATAATCACACATTTATCACAACGATTACTCATGGTTTCGATAGGTTAGGATTAGATAATCACACATTTATCACAACGATTACGGGCGAAATCCACTAAACGATTTGGTGTGATATGGGTGTGATAATCATGTTATATCACTATTATAACATCACTTGCGCACTCAATTTGATCATGGTTTCGATCGGTTAGGGTTAGTCAATCACACATTTACACAAAGATTACTCATGGTTTCGATAGGTTATAGTTACACTCGATTGATCATAGTTTCTATAGGTTATTGTTACACAATCACACAATTATCACAAGAGAAGAGAAGAGAGTGGAAACGAACGTGATCAATAAAAAAAAGGAATAATTATAATTAATTAAAATAAAATAAAAATTATAAAAATTACTTAATTACATTATTGTCCTTATAAAATTTATATTAATATAAGTTAATTTATTAGTTAAAAAAGTTTGAGATTATGGGTTGTTCTCGTAAATCACAGGGGTTCTCGTTTGAGCCTCCACACACACACACACACACACACATATATATATATATATGAGCGATCAAATGCAAACCACCCAATTTGTACAACTGTGCAAACCACACTCATTCGTCGATTTCATTGTTTAATCTTATGAAATTTTTTCATGAAATTGTTTAATCTTGTGAAATTATTTCATATAATACTTTTTTTGATAAAGTTGTTTCATATATGGTTATGAAATTTTAATGAAACTGTTTCATGTATTTCTCTAAAATTAAAATAATGAAGATGATAATATCCATGA
>NC_037532.1:6555159-6570038 GCF_001531365.2 Cynara cardunculus var. scolymus
TCTCTCTCTATATATATATATATATATATATGTGTGTGTGTGTGTGTGTGTGTGAATTACAGATTTGGTCCCTGTAGTATGTTATAGATTATGACTACCATCCCTAAACTCAATTAATTATGGATTTAGTCTCTTTGTTATGCATTTTGTTATGACTAGAGTCCTTGAACAAACGACCGTCCAAATAAGATTCACCTTGTATTGATTCAAATGATGCCTCTTAATGGAGGTACTAAAAGGTAAACAAACAATCTCTAAATCTCATACAGCTTATGAATACAGTGTGAACATTCTAGTAAAAAAAAATTATTAATTTTTCTTATAGTGTTCACCTTGTATACACAATGTGTATGTTAATACAAATATTAGGAGAGAGAAGAAGATAAGTATGAATTTCTAAAAAAAAAATGCTATTTTAAACTAGTGACTTAATCACGGATCTCACATATTTTAGAGTTATCAAATGATTAAACCCCTTGTAATAAATATCAGTTATATTAAATTAACATATTTTAGAGTTATCAAATGATTAAACCCAGTGTAATAAATATCAGTTATATTAGGTTTATATTTTATATACATATACATCTATACTATATTATAAAGCATTTGATAAAAACTATTAAAAACCACTTTTTATGCGTAAAGTACTGTTTATTAATGCGTATTACTTAAAAATCGAGATTGCAAGTAGATTGTGCGAAAGTACAACTTATTAAAGCTCCATATCTGAATTCTTGTAACTAACTGTAGATAAACATAATCAAATACAAGATAAACATCTCATTTTAAATATAAAAGATCTAAAATATAATTAGGATAATCATTGAGTTCTAACATAATACTTAATTATTATCTTTATAAAATGTTATATTATTAAACCAAAAATAAATTATTTCGTTATTAAACTTAAATTAAATTATAATAAAAAAATAAATTAAAGAAGTTACGTAAAAAATGAGAACTTTTAAATAGTTGATTTGATATTAACATTGATATATTTTTTTCAAAATTTTATGATATCTTCAAATTTATATTTTATTCAAAAATAAAATCATTATTGCTTTCTAAAAATACATAAAATCGTATTATAATATCGACAGAAACAAATAATAAAATATAACATTAAAATTGAGATGTGTCCCGCTACATTACACAAGTAGTACATATACATATATAAAAAAAGTATGTTATATATGGACCCTGAATTTATACGAGATTCAATCTCCAACTCATCTTCTGGATAAGCTTACCATCTTTCCATTTTCAACCCTTTTCCCCCATCAACCCAAAGATCCAACTCGAATCCCAAAGCCTCGAAACTCGCCAAAGTATTTCAAGAAAATTATAATTTTTCAATAAAATTTCCATCGGCCCAAAATATCTTATCTATTCAGACGTCTATCTGCCCAAAAAAACACCACCAAAAATGTCAATTTTAGCCCCAAATTCACATATTCTTTACAGAGAACTCCATCACAGAGAGCACCAGCAGCAGCCACACCAGCAAAATTGGAGCAATGGGTGTTGTTCGAATGCCATAAAAACTTGTGGGTTTGGTTTCGATCGAAGAAAAATGGATCATCGATTCAAGAAAATCGAGAAAAGAGATTGTAAAGTTGCAGCCTTTTGGGATCCATCAAGACCTGCGTTCGTGGAATTGGAACCTATTACTGATGCTGACCATTTGGATCGTATTTTGGAACAGGCAAAAGAAGCCTCTCAACCCATCATCATTGATTGGTATATATATTCGTGTTCTTTTTTATATAAAGAATTGCAAATCCCGATTGTTTCGATTATTTGTTTCGGGCTTTAAAGATTGGGTGTCGAAAATTATGTGTGTTTATGTGTAGGATGGCTGCTTGGTGTAGAAAATGCATATACTTGAAGCCGAAATTGGAGAAATTGGCAGCCGAATATGACACCAAGTATGGTTTCGTTTGTTCGAGTTTGGTTAAAACAACGAACGGATCGTTTTTATTTTGTTTCAAGACTTGGCATTGTTTAGATCGTTTGGTCGGGTGTTGACTTGCTCTTTCTTGGCTCGTGAATTACAAATAGGTTCAAATTTTATTGCGTGGATGTGAACAATGTACCACAAGCGCTCGTGAAACGAGGAAATATCTCCGTACGTACGATTTCCACACTTTGAATTTGGCAAATCTTAATGGTTTTTAATGATTCTTTGAATTTTGTTTCTAACAATGTTGTTGGTTTCGTTATTGTATGTATGTCGACCGCAGAAAATGCCAACAATTCAGGTGAGTTTACGTCATTTTAAATAAGTTTCGATCATTTTTATGTTTTGAATATTGTTTGTTGCGTTTATATAGTTGTGGAAAGATGGGGAGATGCAAGCAGAGGTGATTGGCGGACATAAAGCGTGGCTTGTGATCGAAGAAGTTCGACAAATGATTCAGAATTTTATATGATTTTCGTTCAGATTCTTGTTCATATACATATTTTCAATCATATAATAACCAATCAAAGTACAGTTTTGTTTGTTTGTCAATTTTTTTATTCTAAGAGATTTTGTGAAATTATCAGACAAACTGTATGCATTTTCGCCAACTGAGATTGCTAAGTGGTAACGACCTGAGGCGTAATCATAAACTTATTGCATAAAGAAACGGGCACTTAAAATTTTCGTTCATTGAATACCAAATAGAGATTTAGGACAAGAAAGAAAAATACAATTTCCACATCAATATTTTCCGAATTCAAATGAATTTGTTGGTGAGAAATCGAATTAGATTCAAATGTCTTGAAATTACGATGGATTTATTCGGACGTCGGTTTAAAATTTAAACTGTTATATGAAACTTCAATCACTAAACACTTTTAAAGCAAAACAACATTTATGAAACGATAAAATATTAAAAAAATAATTACAATTAAATTTTAAAATAAATATATTAATATATAAATGGTTTATATAAAAGAAAGTGAAAAGGTGAAGACATGAAGTCGCTTTGGCCGAGTGGTTAAGGCGTGTGCCTGCTAAGTACATGGGGTTTCCCCGCGAGAGTTCGAATCTCTCAGGCGACGAATTCTTTTTAAACCAATCCAAAATTTTCTTTTTATATAATAAATAATTATTATATATAACATTTTTCGATCATTTCAAAACATGACAAACTAAGGGGTTATTTGACGGTTGCAGAATGATTAAGGGGTCCTTTATCAAATTTTTTATTAAGTAATGTATTGATAAATTTGTCTATCCAGATAAATTTGTCTGTTTGGTTAAATGGGTGTTTTGTTTATTTTTTCTATATGAACCAACAGTCTGAATAACATAAATAACCGTGACCGATTTACCCCCCAATATTAATTATTTGAACATCAAAACAAAAAATCATAAAGAGGCCAACAATGGGGTGTCTCGTATGGGAAGGAGGTGATACTTTAAATAAGGGGTAGGGGTGTCATTTTTGTGGTTGAATGGAGACAACACATCATTTCTATCTGTGGGATTAAGTCATGTTCTGTGCGAATAAGCCGTAAGTAAACAACCCAAATGAGCTGTGCGAATAAGCTAGATAGACCAATAAGCCTAATTAAGCCGCAAGTAAACAACCCCTAAGTGGCTCTCATGATATAGTGTAAAATGAAATAATAATTATTCAATAATTGTTTAAATGAAATTAGGACGCTGAATGGTTAAGGGAGACCCATGATACATAATCATTCAGAGAGTTTTAGAATCATTAAAAGACACATTTTTTTGTCAAACAAGATTCACTTGTTAACGATTCAGATGCTACCTCTTAATAGAGCTATTAAGTGGTAAACAAACAACTCCTAAAGCATGATAGAGATGTGAGATATACAAATAAGACAAAATAATATAAATAAATATAAGGTTTAGTCATTTGAGAACTTCAACATTTATGAGACGTGAGAACTTCTACCTTAAGGTTATGTTTCACATGATTTATTTCCATTTAAGTGTAGTATTTTTAATGTATTGATTAATATATATTTGTTTCACAATGTGTTTGTTTCATATGTATTAGTCTCACAATGTAAAACTTATGTACGTGTATTTTTTGTTTCATAAACACGCAAAAAAGGTTACATTGTGAATCAAATACATGTGAAACAAATATATGTTAATCACTGGATAATATTATAGCAGATGAAAATGTATCTTAGATCAATTCTAACGAAAGATTCTTAAATCTAGTAGGCTAATTCATAAATTTTTGCACCATTGGAAGAAAACAATAAATGTCAACGCGGAAGGGGAATGTTCATATACACGAGCATGTTCTTCATCGAAATGGTGAAACTCAGCCCAATTAAATAATAGAACATAAGTTAGAACGAGTTCAATAATTAGGGGTAGAAAATTTATAAGATGTGGATATGAGAAATCTTATGTAATAAACAGAGAAATCTGATGTGACAAAGTCACCTAAAATGCTCTTAGGTAATTTTTTGAAGTCTTGAAAATTTTAAACTCAAACATATTTTGAATTATGCTACTACAGTATGTAGTCTATTTGCTCATTTACTACACCTATTTAAACAACATTCCAAGGGTTTCCACATAAACAGTTCCTCTACCCAGTTTGGATAAAAGTAATGTTACCATACATTTTATCTTATACCTTACTTACATACGAGTTTCAATAGATTCTTTTGGTTTGATATTATCAGTTTGTAGAAAGGAAGGGGAGATGAACACAAACACATAAACTTTCATTTTTAAAACTTATATATTGATAAAAAAAAATCAATACAAATTTTACATATTGTTTGCTGAAGAGATAAGGTAAATAACCTATCTAAACAATCAAAGATACACACAATTACAAATAACAAAGAGAAAAAATTTGCTACAAGAAATAAAGAAGAATAAAAAAGTGCTCTTCACTTGTTTAAGTGGTTCTTTCTCTTAGACAAAGAGGAGTGAGAGAAGTAACTTATTTGGTAAGTTCTTAGTGAGGAAGATGATAAATGAGAGAGAAAACACTTAGCTATTTATACCCATTGCATTAATTGCAATTTAGAAGGTACAAAGCACGTATCAAGCTTTTGGAGGAAAGCTTGTTCTTTGTTCAGATTTGGCAGACTTTTGGATGTATGTGAACAATCCTCTTTCATAAAGTAGGTAAGCATGTTAGAGTCAACGGAGTGGCTCCGTACTGTACTATACTTTAGAAATGCATGAGTTTGTCCTTTGTGTTTAGGAGGACAAGAAAAAAACAATCTTGCTTGACAAGTTTCATTTGATCGTTGAATATTGGGATGACGGTGAAAGATCTCTTCAGTGTTTGCTGAAACTTGCGACTTCACACATTTGTAGACGAGCTTGTAATCACTGAATACCGCTTCAGATCACGAATTTGCTGGTCTCCAATCTTCAGCTTCTGTCTTCGATATTACCGAGGGATATGTGGTGTGAATTTTGTCTTCTTGAAGTATAACAGTCTTTGAACGATTTACAATAAACGTTCAACGATCACTAAACAAACTCAGTGAAGATCGTTGAAACTGAATGATAGAAACTATATACTTCAATAGATAAAAGGGACCATCATCAAATCAATGAGAGAGAGAATCAACAATCTACCCCTATTTGATGATGACAAAGCAACATAAAAAAATTGCTTATGTTATATTAGTAAGAAAAAGGTACAAATAAAATACTTGTCTCTTTTAACTATTTTGGGATCTTTTTCAGTGATACAATATACTTATGTAAATTTACTTAAGTTTGTAAAGGATATTAACTGACTGAAAGTTGTCAGTGAATGAAAGAGAACTGGAACTCATAGATACTTGTCTCTATTAATCTTTTCAATGATCTTTTTTAGTGACATTGAAGATTTCATGTATAAATAATACAAGTCATTTTTCAGTACATGGTAGATCTATTACATATAGATTATACACTGAAAGAAAAGAAAGGAAAACAAGATATTACAAGATAGAAAGATATCCATTCTAAGTCACTAAAGTCGATATAACTTGGTATATCTTCTCCGAGCTTCTTTCGTCTTACTATCTCCTTTTTGATCCTGCGATTCATCACCTCTCCAGCTAAGTCATTGTCGAGCCAAGACCTGAGATACTCCAGATGGTCTATTGGGCAGAGATGGAACTTAAATACTCGCTGGAAGATGTATTCGCCATCATAGTCAATGAAAATTAATCCATACTCAGGATTTACATGCACAGTGTCAGGTTCAACTTTGAGATATTTGGCTTCTTTCGATCCTTCAGGATTTCTTCCAATGAGAATTTCATCTCGTGTTCATTCCTATTGGAAGGTCCATCTTCATGATATGAAAGGTTTATTCTTCTTGAGAGAGGCTTCTCAGACACAGGAGGGACAACAACAAACTTGGACACCTTCTTGAAGAGTTCGTTCAGGATGTCTTCGATTCTTTGGCTTGTGCTTGGACTTTTAGCGTTGAATGGCTTGTTATATCTCTAACCATTCATCAAATCCGTACTCCCCGAGATAAGAAGGATACTCGGTGACAGCCTCTTGGTTCTCTCTAAATATGACCATAGAGATGAGAAGTTCACCATCCTTCATCTGTCCATTGATGGTGACGTTTGAGATCCTGTGGGGACTTATTCTCTTTTTGATCATTTCGTTGCACCACCTGAGGTTATGGTCTTTCAGCGTCAACGTTTTTTGATGTTCACTGTTCAGCTAGAGACAGCAGCTGAGCCTGAGCCTATAAAATGACGATTATGCAAATTTTCTAATTAAAAACATCTTTAAATTAAAACCATAGGATAAAATCAAATTAAGCCTTAGATCAGTTTTCACGGTTCTCAAACTTATATATGGAGGGGTTCAAACGAGAGCATATCTGTTTATTGAAAATACGAAAACAATTATGAACCTCCATATTTAACCCATAATTAAAGTTAGAAGAAAATAAAATAAACTATTAAGGATAATCAGGTGATTTTGTATTTATCTGTAATCTTGATAACTTCCTTGTCCCTGAAATCATGTATAGATAATATACTCACCAATCACAATGTATCAAATAATGATCATATTATTATCACAACAAAATCACATAATGAGTATAGAGTGATGATTATGGTCGTGAACATCACCAATTTTCGATTATCACAACTCTATCATGCATTATCACAACAAAATTACATCATAAAAAACTTTTGATTTATCAAAGCATTATCATATTATTATCACATCATTATCGACAACGAATACATCAACATAAAAAGTCTTCAATCATACTAGCAACGTTTAAGGAATAAGGACAAATCTAAGTTAATAGAAAATGTTGATAAATACTAATTTATTTTCGTTTATTCTAATTTTTATTACAAGTTAATTAATTCAAAGGCCTATAAATTTTATCGCATTTTTGTAAAACAGAGGTGTTCTCGTTTGAACCCTTCAAGATATATATATATATATATACACACACACACACACACATACACACACACACACATATATATATATGGTTGGCTTCTAGTGAGAATGACAGTTATGATGAGAAGCGTAAGAAAGAATTTCCGCCCTTGGATTTAATCATAATCGAAAATCAAAACTAATGCGGTACAACGAGATATCAATTCCCGTTGTTGGTTTCAACCATCAGATTTAAAAATAATACTCATAGCATTCGATGAAACACTTAGGGGCTGTTAAGATCATAGGAATTGAAAGGAATTGGAATATCCAATCCTTTGACCAAATTCCAAATAGAGTGTTTGGTTCAATGGAATAAGATCATGGAATCCTTTCAATTCCGGTCAATTCCTTCATGCACAGATTTCACATTCCACGACAACATGCTAGGATTTCAATTCCTTTCTTACAGATTCATTCTCTAATCCTCTAATCCAAATTCATTGAACGCCTCTACCATCTCATCTACTGCATTTCTGGTTCGATCTCCAGGTACGCTCTCTCTTTCTCTCTCGTAAACAAAATTCGATCGCCAATCTAGTTCGATCTTCAATCGATCTCTGATTTGATCTTCAATCGCTCTCTGGTTCGATCCCAAATTGAATGGAATTAGGGCACCGATCACTTCTTTAAACAAAATTTAGTGAACAATTTCAGATATTATTAATATAAGTGAACAATTTCAAATTTTATCTGATGTTAATAATGTAATTTGGTTTAATGGTAATTTTTTAAAAAAATGACAAAAAAATCATAAAAGGTCATTTGTTGATATTTAATTCCAATTCCAATTCCAAAGTTGAATTCCGTGAACCAAACAAAAAAATTCCAATTCCGTTAAGAATTTCATTCCAATTCCATGCAACCAAACGCAATCACAGGACAAGGTCAAATTCCATCAGATTTCATTTCATTCTCTCAAAGTCAAATTCCTTTGATGAATTTCAATTCCATCGAATTTCATTCTACGAACCAAACGCCCCCTTAGAAAGGAAAGTTCTTGATTACCTTGTTTTTCAAGTAAATTATCTGATGAACTTCATATAATCGGATATAGTTTGATTTTGGTAACATACGAACCTGTTGTTTCAGGTTTCGAATGTAACATTCATCGGATTTTTTTGTATAAATTAAATGCCTTTTAAAGCTATCATCGGATCATAAACATCCAACTTATTTTATTGAAAGGATCTTAAAGCTTAAAGTCTCAAATATTCTAGTTTGTACCAAGTCTTTCTCTGTATCCGATGAAAGCATATTCATAATGTTTCTATAGCTGAAAATCTGGTATGTAGCCTATATTTTGGAAATACAAAAAGATAAGAATTTTTACTTGCAAAAGTCTTATAACTATCTGTTTTTTTTTCCCAAGAGCAAAATGTCTTTAACAAAGTTGAAAAATAGCTGAAGTAAGGTCAGGATCGTCATAAAGCAGATTGATTTGCCATCTAGCAAAAAAGAAGACAACAAGATTAAGTCAACTAGTAGCTTGAAAATACTATTACTAGCAAGCTGAATCTTGAAGTACAAACTTGGCCAGCAAGTTTGGCTCACAAATTCTCTTACTTCCTTCAGTATGAGAACATGCATAACTATGTAAGACAAAGTAAGTACAAGAGCACTATTTTATTTGTGGCATACTTCCTTCACTGTTCCCTCGACATACAAAAAGATAGGATAAATTAACAAGTGTTTACATTAAACTCAAAGGCTGAAGTGAAAAGTACTACGATGCATGGATTAACAAATCAGGAGAAGAAAACATATTAAAGTTAGACAATAAACATTTAATGCAATAGTGGCTATAAAAGATCACCCTTGTCATTCAATGTTACTCACATGTTTTGAAAGAACATATTTGTGATTGTTTCTTAAGCAAAATCTGCATTATACTCTAACGAACTTCCATAGTTCTTCATATTTGGAGTAGTACCTCATTCCCCCAATTCGTTTAATTTTAGTAAATTTGGCACAGTCAGATTGTTTAGGATCACAGTCTTACCTTCCTAACTTCTCCAAAAAAATCTGTAATTCTTTGTTTTATACAAAATATAGAATATATAATTAAAAAGTGATAATTTATTGTGTTTGTATTCAACTCCCCTTCTATAAACACTTCATGTGTAAGTCATCACTTCCAGAACCAATACCCATGATAAATGCAATTCATGGAGTGGGGTGAGATTGAAAGTGATCAAGAGTCCAAATCCCTTCTTATGAGAAACTCTTTTTCCCATATGATATATATATATATATATATATATATGAGCGTTCAAATAAAAACTTGCCCCATTTGTGTAAACCGTGTAAACCAATCTCATCCGTCCATTTTTTTGATCAATGGCTAAGATTAGTTTACTTTATTTTAGGAAATTAAAAAATAAAAAATATTAAAAAATTATTTTATTTCAATGATAAGGGCAAATTGGTAAACAAAAGTTAACATCAATATAACATTAATTCCATAAACAAAAGTTAACATCAATATAACATTAATTCCATAAACAAAAGTTAACATTAATATAACATCAATGAACCATTTTATAATGAAACCTTTTCACATTAACATTAATTCCATAAAGAACAAAATATAACATGCACCCGTTTCATCATATATTTATTTCATAAAAGAACACAATACATTACGCACCTGTTTCATTTTCATCCTACCAACTAAACGGATCAACTTCAATCACAAAGCAACATGGATCACCATGAACCTAAATGTACCTTCAATCACAAAGCAACAAGGATAACCATGAAACTTCAATCACAAAGCATCTATTTCATTAACACGTATAATATGCATAGACGGAGCAAATAAACCATTTTACAATGAAACATTTTCACATTGAAACAGTTTCATAACCATTGTTTTTTGAACTTTGTTTATGAAACTATTCATTACAATATTTTCATTAGGAAATAGAGAGATTATATTGTTTCGATTTTTCAACTGTTTTGAAATGTTTGATGAAACTGTTACATCAATAGTTCATCATATGAACATGATTCATCATTATGAACCTTTTCATTATGAAACAGTTTCATGAAACCTTTTCATTAAAGTGGATAATATGCCTAGAGTATTAATTTGGACAATATGCCTAGAGTATTAATTTGGACAATATGCCTAGAGTATTAGATCATGAACATACTTTATCATTATGAACCTTTTCATTATGAAACAGTTTCATGAAATTTGCCCCATATGAACCTTTTCATTATGAAACAGTTTCATTATGAACATGCTTCATCATTATGAAACCTTTTCATTATGCATTTAATATAATATGCAACCGTTTCTTCGTAATGAAACCTTTTCATTATGCATTTAATATAATATGCAACCGTTTGTTCATAATGAAACCTTTTCATATGAACATTAATATATTATGCTATGGTAATATGAAACTTTTTCATTTTAAAACCTTTTCATATGAAACAGATTCATAACCGGTAATTTTTGATACAATGAACCTCAAATCATTCATTCATTACATAACAAGATAAAATCTTCATAAATATTTCCAGCTTCATTGAATAAAAAAAAACAAATCAATTTTTAATATTATAAAATATTAAAATCTTTAAATCATTTCATTTATATAATTTCCATTATTAAATTTCCTTATTTAATATTCCATAATAACTTCCTTATTTATGAAAAAAATAATGAAAATGACAAAAGTGACCTTATTGATTAAATTTAATTAAAAAAGAATGAAATTTTCTTATTGGTTGATTTTGGTTTACACGGTTTTTTAGAATGACATGGTTTTCATTTGGACCTGCCCCTATATATATATATATATATATATATATATAATCAAATGAGAACTAGATAGTTTGTGGTAATGTGAGATTCAATATGAGCCAATCATTTGAGATAATTAATGGTATTTATTAAAATAAAACAAAGGATAAATTACTAAATTGTGTTGATTATTCAATTTACTTTAATTAGTTTAATATTAAAATTTACTTTAATTATTTTAATATATGTATACATACACACACACGGACACACATGGACCAAATCTGGTGGCCTTCTCCGGCATCCACCACCACTTCGGTGACCACCTCCGGTCATTTTGTCTGACCAAGACGTTGTTTCCGATGATCGACCACTAAACACCCACCTGTGAGCATTCCCGACAGCTAACCCCATCTGTGTCCATGTGACCCCCTCACTACCTATCTCCCTTTTTCCATCTCCGCCACAGTTTGTAAAATTTACTTGATGTGTTTTAGATATCACATTGTGTATTTTGGTGTATTTTGGGCATCGAATGGTGTTCGTCGGAGGCCGGAGGTAGGAGGTGGAGGGGGAGAGAGAGGAGAGATAAAAAAAATTTAAAATACCTAAAATGCCCTTTAATTATAATTTTAAGTCAAATTATCAAAAATATTAGTTTTCTAATTTATCCATTGATTTGCAGTTGATATTAGATTTCACAGTCATCACAAACTAATTAGTTCTCTCTTGAATGAATATATATATATATATAGGCGTTCAAATACAACCCCTCTAGATTATACAATGTTTATTGGGTTGCATTTGTTGTACAAATGCAACGGATTTTATTTGAAACAAACTCTCTCTCTCTCTCTCTCTATATATATATATATATATATATATATATATATATAGGCGTTCAAATACAACCCCTCTCGATTATACAACGCTTATTAATAAAAGTTATGAAATTACCCCTCTATAATGGTAAAGTAATTATGGATTTGGTCAGTTTAGTTTATTTGAAGTGGGACCTCAAATATGGATACCTAAAGGATGAAAACTTGACTTACTGAAGTTTAGGTCGCACTTTCAAAAATTTCACTAAACCTTAAGGACCAAAATCTTAGTTTACTCTACTATGTATGAACCAGGGGCTCATGGGTTTGATTGATCATGTTAAAGACATTTGAATAACTCAACTCAATATTTACGATTTCGAAAAAAATTCAACCCAACCTAACTCTTTTGGGTTGGTCAAGTTGATCACGTTGTGTTTAAACAAAGTAAAATCAACATTGGGAACAAAAAGTGATGAAAACCTTTCTTTGAAATATGACCAACCATCCAAAAAGACGATGTTACTTTAAGCCCAAACAAATAGATGCGGTTAACCCTAATTTTGTATTTAATTACACATAAGGTTATCTCGGTATGATTTTTTTTGGGTTAGGTTTGATCGGTTTTGTAAGAACCCAGTTAATAATCCACATCAACTCGGCAAAACTCACCATGGCAACCCAGTGAACTCAGATGGTTTGGAACTCGGTTAATGAACCACAATCTTCTAGATTCTTCTTATTGGCCTGTTACCGCTATATTCAATTCAGTTCATCCACAGATCTAGGGTTTCCGAGACTCTAGAATCTTCCAACTCCTTGAATCCTCTAGACGCTACTTTTCTCGCCCTTTATCTCCTCCATCAACAACCCAACGCCGCCGCTTCTGGTTTCCATCACCAATATACTATTACCGTTGAAAAACCTTCTGTTGTTTCAGCTACGATAATGGCGAAATACGGTGAAGGGGATAAGCGTTGGATCGTCGAAGACAGACCAGACGGAGCGAATGTTCATAACTGGCACTGGGCTGAGACCGATTGTATCGAGTGGTCCAGAAACTTACTGTCAAAACTCCTATCCGACCACACGATACTCGACGGCGAAGGAAACCTCTTCATCAAGACGAAGAAGATCGAGAAAGTGGAAGGGGAGGCTTATGTTAATGTCCGAAAGGGAAAAATTATCCCCGGTTATGAGTTAAGCGTTTTGCTCAATTGGCAAGGCGAGGCGAGAGATGATGAAGGGAAATCGCTTTTGATTGCCGATGGTGTTATCGAGATTTCTTATATTTCCGACAAAGAGGATCCTGATCTTAGGGTTATTGTGAGGAATGAAGGTCCGATTGGGAGANGATTGAAGGATGCCTTTATGGCGAAAGGGAAGGATTTCGTTTTGAAACAGGTTAGGGTTTATGTCGATGCCATGGCAAAAGGTGGACCTGCAAAGGATGAATTGGAGGTCAAGAAGGTAAATCCAAAACCAGCGGCGGCTCCTGTGGCGGCACCACCGGTTGCTGCACCTGCCAAGAAGGTGGAGGAGAAGAAGGAAAAGAAGAAAGAAGGGTTTAAGACTATAAAAATGACAGAAAAGTTTAGCTGTAGGGCGAAAGATTTGTTTGAGATCTTGATGGATGACAATAGATGGAAGGGTTTTACGCAGAGTAATGCTAGGATTAGCAAAGAGGTTGGTGGGGAGATTAGTATTTTTGATGGTGCAGTCACAGGGACGAATATGGAGTTGCAGGAGGGCAAATTGATTGTTCAGAAATGGAGGTTTGGAAGCTGGCCTGATGGTCTCCATTCTATGGTATGTCACAATCTTTTTGTTCTCTATAGATTCCTTTGTTGTTTTGCATTCTGTTTAAAGATATTATATTATATGGTTATATTCATAAGCAGAGATTTTCTGATTGCTTTATAAGCCTATTCATGTGAGAAAGGAGTTTGTAGGTGCCTATGAAGGAAAACCCTACTACTTCATTTCCACCATGAAGATCAGAAAAAATTAATGGAAAATTGCATGTTTTACATTTTGGGCAAGCTTACAGAAAGTTAGTGGCTAGATAGTGGCTGTTTACCAAACGCTTACCCGTTTACCTGCAAATATCACCACCTACACTTATCTTTTCGGTTAACATTGACCAACAAAATAGATTGTCGCGTAGCGACTATTGTCTGGTAAGCGCTATCGGGTAAGCGTCACCACCCTCACTTACCAGGTAAAACTCTGGATCCTTGCTATGCTCACTTGGTAGGGAAATTGTAGGGAAATTGACCCAGTAAGCACTTACCCACTAAATGTTTGGTAAATGGCTTTAGTGTGGCTTTGGCTTTGGCTTTGGCTTTAGAAGATTCCATTGTAGATATGTGGCCATTGGACGGAAGGATATTATTAACTTGGAATTGAACATAAATCATTGTTATGGATGTAGTTGTGTAACACGAATTTGTAGGTTCATAGTCCTTAAGTTGTTTTAAGAACAAGATCATATGATGTGCATGTACATGTGTAACATTACTTGATGGATATATTGTATTTGTGTTGAATTTAAGTGTTCAAGATAAATACACATGGATTAAAATCTCGGAGAATTGGTCCGTATCAAATCGATTAGATGTTTCATTCCCTTTAACAGTTGATGTGTGCAACGAGAGCTGAAAGAACGATGTAGTGAGTAGAACAATTCTTGCAGAAGTAGAAATCGATGGATTATAAATGTAAAAGATCAAATGATCTTTGAAGGGTACTTGCATGTGGGGAGGGATATTCATGTGCATATGTTCTGCCGTCTTTATCCTTTTGTATTGTATGAAAGGCTAATGGTAATGGCACCTGCCTGTTGATCTTTCCAGTACCATAATTGTAGTTTGCAAACCCT
>NC_037532.1:6570133-6587100 GCF_001531365.2 Cynara cardunculus var. scolymus
CCTTTTGTATTGTATGAAAGGCTAATGGTAATGGCACCTGCCTGTTGATCTTTCCAGTACCATAATTGTAGTTTGCAAACCCTACATGGCAACCGTAAAACAAGAACAAAGGAAAGAAAAGGTTGATGGTTAACTTCTGCTCTGTTTGCATGTCTATACGTGCATTCAAGGGTGTTATATGTCCCATGTTTGCATTGTAAAATAGGGTTCTATACATAATTAGTCTTCTTGGTGTACTATTCTTCCAAGACATTAGATGATTTGTTAAACCAACTCCATCTTAATTGCCAAAGTTTCATCAATAATGTGGGATTTAGTTCTTTAGATTCTATTATTTGAAACGGTTCTACTATTTGGGGTGGATGTTAGGTCTGATCATATCTTACATTGGGTGGAATATTCTGGGCTGGGCTGGATATTTATTTTGCGAGGTCTCTTAGCATATGACATCTTATTTTTCTAACATGTTATAGAAGATGAAAAAACCTTGAATGACCAAAATGGTCGGGTGTTGGTGATTATGCAGGTGAGATTAGTTTTAGAAGAGCCCGAGCCTGGAGTTACAGTTGTGAAGTTGACGCAGACCGATGTTCCGGAGGAAGACAGGTTTGTTTTTAGTTGCTAGAGATTTTGTATCCGGTTTTTAGTATTCTTCGTGATGTGCATCCTGTACATAATTTGGTTTTGTGTGATGCAGGTACGGGAATTCAACTGTTGTGGAGAACACAGAGAGAGGATGGCGGGATCTAATCTTTCACAAGATAAGGGCGGTTTTTGGGTTTGGTGTTTGAAACGGTTGCGATTGTATTTCCTGAAATGTAGAAGTATGGTAATAAATCTGATTTATGTTGAAAGATCCTGAATATTGGTGGGTCGATTCATCTGTTTGTCGAATTGGTTGTCTGTCTAAACTCGAACGTACGTTTTACACGTTCTGGTTCGAATAGTCGATTTTCTCGTCAAATCTTGAAATGTGTTGTGGTCTTTGTTTCACTTCTGTTTTGAAATCCAAGCACTGGATGCTAAATTTTAAGAGCATTTCTAAAATGTAGATTATAGAGGTGGAGAAAAGTGTAGGAAGTCTTGGTATTTTGGGCAATTTTATACTTTCTTCAAAATTGAGAAAGCAAGCCCAATTCTAATATGTGTAGTGTAATGAACAGGTTGCAGGGTCAGCCTTTTAAAATCAATAGTGTATGGTTTCAATTGTTTTTAAAGATAGGGTTGTTTGTTTATTTCTTAATAGTTTTATTAAAAGACAGTTTTTGAATCGTTAAGAGATGAATTTTGTTTGTCAAAAAAAGAGGTATGTTTCTTAATGGTTTTAAAACCCTTTTAATGATTTTGTATTTTGGGTCTTCATTAACCGTTTAGAGTTTTAATTTCGTTGTAAATAATTACTAAACAATTATATTTTATTTTGTATTGTATCATGAAAGTCGCTTAATTATGTTGCACAAAATCATTCAGCAGCTGTTAAACAATCCCTTATAGTCTTTAAAATGAAAGTTTTATAACTTCAATCATTTCTATTTTAGCAATTTCAATTACTTTTTTCAAATAAAAAATCATATAAAATTGTAACGTATTTGATTTCATTATTGAAAATAATCTCTCTTTTCAATTACATACGTTTTCTATTTTATATAAAGTACTTTATGACTTTTATCTCTTTTTATTTAGTGCTATGGAGCTCACAGTAAAACCTATTTGATGGAATACTTGTATTGTATATCCGTAATGGTTTGAATTTCGGTTCATTTACAACTGTGCGTTTGCTGTGACATTCAATGTGGTGCTGGATAAAGGCAATTGATCCAAACTTGTTACATCCTAAGTAGGAAACAACAAGACAGTAGATCAAGAACCAAAACAGTAAATCCATTTTTAGTTTTTCTGTTTTGATTCAAGTAATACAGTAGGTTAAGAACCAAAACAGAAATTTGAAGTAGATCGAGAACCAAAACTAAAATTTATCCACTTTACAAAAAATAAATTGAATTCATTAACATGCCTACAGAAAAGAATCACAAGAATGTAGGATCAAATGAAGGTGCTTCATTTGAAAGCCGGAAAGAGATATCAATTTATGTCCTTTGAGAGTGATTATTTCATACACAATGTATGAAATCTCGTAATCAAAACAGAAATCATACACCACCACATTTTGAAATAGATCGAGAATCAAAACAGAAATCAAACAAGAATTGAAATCAAGATGGATACCTTAAATCGAGAGATTGAGAGCTTGAAGACAGTAGTTGATTCAGAGACACGACCAGAGGTAGGCGAGAGCTTGAAGAGAGAGATCGAGAGACATGACCAGAGGTAGGCAACGTTTTTCAAAAGAAGAGAAATTAAGAGTTTAGTTTTTCTCTAAAAGATTCAGATCTAATTAGAGCTTTTAAGCTCTTAATTGAAGAAAAAAAAAACAAACACACTTATTTGGGATTACTTATTTGAAATAACTTATATTTTTCAACATAAGCACTTATTAATTTATTATAAGTCAGAAGGGTTTAATTTTTTCAAAAACTCCTTTTACCGGTTTGACATCGGTATAAATTGTTTATTCAAATACTCAAAAATACTTATTATCGATATTACATTAGAATAAGTCAATAAATTATTTTATAAGCAATCCCAAACATAAGAGCATGTTCGACGGAAGAATGTTATAACAAACGTTGAAACCCCCGCCAAAACCCTTCGTCGTTATCACTGCCGCTGCAAAATCAATCCGAAACCCTAAATTTGTTTTGCCAAAATGAAAATCACAAAACGGTTCAATCGAGTCGTTGAACCCTTGAATGATCCGAAACCTCTAATCACTAAGATCAAACCAAATTTGAAGCAGAAATCAAAAACAAAACCTAGAACAATCAAGCAAAAATCCCAGTCCCAGTCCCATCTTCGTTCATTAGAATCAAAACCCACATTGTTGCTGGAGAAACCCCTAATATTGGGTTCTGAATTTTACCAAATTGACGCCCTCGATCTTGCACCTCGATTGCTTGGCAAGTACCTTAAGAGAGATGATGTCGTTCTGCAGATCACAGAGGTAGAAACTAGGATTTTACTTATTGTTCTTAAATTTCTTTTTTGCTCTATAATCAATGTTTGATGCGCTCATCAAAGTACTAAATTAGTAAATCAATTAGGGCTTAAATTAATCAAAGTATTAGCATCTGTTTAGGATGACCCAAGTTTTTTCATATTTGCACAAAATTACCAGCCAAATCACCAAAGGAATTCCTCATTGGCGAAAGCAAATATGAAAAAACTTTGGTCCTTTTTTCAGTTTCTTTATGAATTATGGCTATCCAAATAGTGATCGGTAAATGTGAACTTGGCAATGGCAGGTAGAAGCTTATAGATCTAATGATTCAGCTTGTCATGGTCGAGTTGGCGTTACTGCAAGAACTGCTCCCCTTGTAAGATCATATCAAGCATTCTTTTGCCCTTCGTTTCCCTTTGTTCATTTGATGGTTATGCTGTTGGGTTGATTTTGATTTGTGATATGAAGTTGTTCCTTGATATCACGTCCCCCATATCTAAAGTTTGCTTCTATAGATTGATCGTTTCATGACATATTGGGTATCACAAGAATGAGGGTTGATGAAACAAGCCTCTCTAATCCTAGGGGTAGTTGACAGGTCTACGTACATCCTACACTTCCCCGACCCTACTTCTACGTGGGAGATACTGGGTATATTTGGAACCTTCCATTTTACCGTAAAAAAGGGTAAAATGGTCATAGATTGGTCATAGATGCATATAGATATGGACAAAAGAAAAACGGTTCTTAAGTCCTAAATTGGTCCTTACCCTACCAGACTGGAGTTGGTCTGGGCTTTTTTTGGACTGCTTTGACCAGATGTTGGTCCTTATGATCTACATTGGTCTGACTGAGTTATGTCGAATGATATGTGAATTAGTGCCCATTGGCATGGGAAACATAAGGAAATAATTGATAAGCTCTTAAATGTCGTTTGTTCGTGTTGCTAAGTAGTTTGGAGCAGGAGGACATGCTTATGTTTATCTTTGCTACGGTCTGCATACCATGCTCAATGTTGTGGCTGACAAAGAAGGAATTGGATCGGCTGTCTTGATTCGTTCTTGTGCTCCTGTCACCGGTAATCTTTTATTATTATAATATATATATATATACATATATATATATATATATTTATATATATATAGAGAGAGAGAGGGGTTCAAACGAGAACAAGGTTCAAATAAGAAGACATGAGAACACCTACATCATATGTGATTTTACACTGAAATCACATGTGATTGCATGCAACCTTAACATATTTACAAGTTAAAACCAAAAATAACATATTTGCTCATTATCATCATTATAAATTACTGATGTTATTTTGTTTTCAGTTTACAAGATTCCTGTTTTTGTCATTCTTGAAGGATATTTTATACTTCTGATTAATACCTCAGATGAGTTTTTAATTAAATCCATGAGAACCATTTTTTGTTAGTAGTCACCATCACCTCACGATTTACCTCCTTTATGATGGTCGTGAGACCGGTAAGATACCCTTTATGCAAAACAGAAAGAGACTAGTTAATTTTCAACGGAACTTTGAATTCGAATGATATGATTTTGGAGTGAGTTTCAGGGTTGGAAACCATAAAAGCGCGCCGGGGTTTGGATACGGAGAAGCCGGTTCTTCTTACTGGGCCTGGCAAGGTCAGTCTCCTCATTTTCATGGCAGATAGATTATGTTCTGAAATCTAACAATTATTTCTCCATGGAATATATAAGGTGGGTCAAGCCCTAGGGATTTCAACAGATTGGTCTGGTCATGCTCTCTTCACTCCTGGTAACAACTCATCATACATACATAATTTTGGTTTCTTTTGCATTTTTGTTTGTTTTAGTAACTGTGGGTGTGCGCGCCAGTTTGTACGCCAGTTTGTGCGCATCTCTACTATTCCCATGGGTCCATTAAATTTAATGGTAAGGAAAAAATCATTGGCGTTGTGTTCTCGAATTTGCAGAGAAAAGAAAAGAAACGGAAGGAAAATGATTTTTTCTCTCCTACAAATATTTCGACAACACGAGTTCTATTTACTTCCCTCCTCTTTCCCTCCCTTTCCTTCGTAATAAAGGTTTCAAGAACACAACATAGGAGTCTTGACCTATTGAAGGATCCCCAAAGCGTAGCCTTTATTTGCTTGCTGGTTGAGCTGACTCTCAAGGTTTATTTGGTGTTGTAGGTGGTCTGGAAGTGTTGGATGGTCCGGAAGTGCAGGAAATCGTAGTAGGGAGACGGGTTGGGATAGAATATGCATTGCCTGAAGATGTTGGTGCATTATGGAGGTTTGCAATTGCAGGTAGCCCTTGGATAAGTGCTCCTAAGAACACCCTCAGCCCCACCCCCACCCCATCTTAATGTTGTATTGCAGAGGGGATGGATCAAAGGGTCTTTCCATACACTTTCTTGAATTGTTACAAAAGGATCAAAGTGCTTGGGCAACTGTGACCAGAACCGGTTACGAAAGGTCCGGGCCCGGTAATTATGTTACAATTTTTGAAGCTGGATCGGTTAAGGAACTGGTTCACCATGGCTTGGTTATTGTTCTTTTTTTAATGTTATTCACCAAATAGTCATATGACCCTTTTTGTTCTTTTAACCATTTTGCTCCAAGTATAAATATAGATGTTAGAGTTAATGGTTTATTCATACAAAAATCAAAACACCGTCAAAACTCAAAGTCAAGCATAGAATCCCAATTTTTTGCATTTTAGACGGTGTTTGGAATTGCTTATAAAAACAACATATTGACTTATTCCGGTGTGACCGGTAATAAGCACTTATTCCAGTGTGACACCGGTAATAAACACCGTCTAGAGTTTTTAGTCGTAGGAATATGCCTTGTTCTCAAATGCAAGTGTGTGATTCCTAGAGTCAAACCCTAGACCTCCTCCCACTTGCTCTAATCACATTCTTACCTGTTAGGCCAATGCCGCGTGGACAACAAAATTAAAGAATTGACAAAGGCAATTTTCCATTTTCAGATCTTACATTTCCTACAACTGAATGGTCTTCCCAAACAAACAAATTTCAGTTCCTTTGCTAAAACAGAAATCCCAACAGTAATCCACAATCTATGACAGTATACTACAAAACATAAGCCCCCACAATGAGTTTTAACCTATAATCTCTCTCATTGAAACTGCACACAAAACCCTTAACCGCACGCAGCAAACGGCCACCCAAACAGATAATGAAGCTTGTCAGCTTGCTAAGCATCAAGCTGCTGTCCGAACCAATCAAACTTTGGCTCCAATGTCACAAACTCTGAGAACAAGGCATATTCCTACGACTAAAAACTCAACATTAAGTTCATGTCAAACAAAAATGTAAAACAGAAGGGGGCGGAGAGAATGGTTCATATCCAAACCCAACAACATATCCCTCTGTGAGGTAGGGTCTAGGAGGGATGAGATGTAGGCAAACGTGTCCACCATCCCAAAGGGTAAGAGCGTCTTTTTCCATGAACACCCCGGACTTGTGCAAAAGTGTGAGAAGAATACAGACTAGCATCAAGAAAGCAAACACAGAGAAGTAGTAAAAAGCAGAGTCCTCCCCCCAACTCTCCCAACTTAATCCTCTCTAACTCCCTTCATATGTAATGCATACAGATTTGGCAAAATGAAGTAGCATAATGCGATCCAATCACAGAGGATGGATAAAGTGAATGATTGTAGAACTGCATTTGAACTGGAGATTGGGAAACACATACCAAACTATTGACATTAGTTTTGAAGACAAAATATTGGTGAAGAACTCAAAGCACACAAACAGCACCCATCACTCTTAATCAAAGCCAATACAAAACTATGGTACACATCTACAACCATCTTGCTGGCTTTCAAACAAAATACTAATAGAGTCCATTCTTGACATAACAGTCGAGGACAACAGCATACCTTCAATTCAACTGCAACATTGCTCTTGTGGAGACCATTATCCCGTGAACTAAATCCAATCTGAAAAGAAAAAGATGAACATAAATGTCAAACCAATAGGTTTAATGAGGTTGATCCTATGTTCAAGTCATTCTCACAAGCCAGGGCCTTCACGGAATTGTTTGGTTTGGTTTGGTTTGGTTATGTAATGTTCGAATGAAAATTGGATTAAATGAGAGATAGGTTATTTGATACCTAAGAACAAGAAATGATATACAGAAGGCTACATCAACTGGAGTTTTATAGATGCTGCGAGTATGCATGCCGGCCATTTGATTGATAGGGCCTCGCCTCCATGAGTAAAACGTTAAGTTGATTCTTCGTGGAAGCTGTTTCAACAGCATTCTGCCAGAGTTAAGATGCAGAGCCATAAAATTCAGTGAAGTCGAGCCGAAACATGAGGAACTTCATGTCAATATGTTGTTGCACAGGCAATTCAGAAATGAATCCCTTGAAAAGTGATGAGTATTCGTTTGAAACTGCATCTATATCTTGTCCCATATTTCGAAGAAATTCACCCGCACGTTGTGTTATGGCTTTCCTGCCTTCACTAAGCCACGAATCAGAATCTGCGCTTTTGCTTTTAGAATGCTTCGGTAAATCGGTCTTATCTTCCATGGTTCTGCAAATGTCAGTCAATCGAACAATATAAATCAACATTTTCCTAGTACTTATTTAGTGAGAAGAAGCTATGAAGGCAAAGAAAGATGAATACCTTGCTTGAAACTCATAAATTCCTTCATAAAGACGATCAGCATGACTACGGAACCGTAATATAAGGTCAAACAACATAAACAGGGTTTTATACAGAGCTTGAGAACGTTCACCAAGAAGTGATTTCTCGACAATGGAGTGAAGATACTTATCATGAGCTGCAAGTAGGTCATCAAGATCTTTAGCTGCTTCCATTTCATCAGAGAAATTAGCCCATGAAACCTCCAAGACTTCGAACATGATATAGTATTGTAAGTTAGTAAAAAAATGACTCATTTCATTCCAAAGAACTTGGCATTTCCGTGATGTCAAGATTAGCCGAAACTTAACAGCCTTTGGAAGTTTGGTGAAGAAATGAGAAGTAATCAAGTTTGGTTTCATCGTCTTCCAGGCACCGATAAGCGCATGCTCTACCCTTCTAAGCTTCCACAGAAAATTGAAGATTCTTAGATACTTCGCCATTACAGATTCCGTAAATACAGTATTTAACGGGATTCTTGCATCATAATCTAAAGAAAACACATCCCACCCTCTGTCTCCAGTATTATGTGGCATCATTTTGACCCTCAATCTATCTAAAATGTCAGGATCATCATATTGGGCATTAGACGATCGGATTGCACTCTCTAATAACCCTGCAAGCTTGAACGAGCTGATAGTATTAGCAGGCTCCGAGAGCTCTGGCCCAACAATATCCATTAGATACTGAACAAAATCACCTTGTCCTAAAAGGAGATATCGCTTGATAGCAAGACAATGTTCCTTGAACCTATACCGATTGTAAACAACATCCATTAAATGCTTATCAATTCTCTTTGCTGCTTCAGTGACTAAAGACTCAAGTGCATCAGTTTCCCCATACCCAAGACCCCCTCTCCTAGTTGTGGTCCCTGTGGCAGCCGCGGCTTCAGTTGCTGCATCAGCCCAACTACGATCACCACAACAAACTCTAAGGAAATTAATGGACTTCCCTGTTCTTAGTATACGCCGAGCAAGAGATGGGGAGATAAAAGAAGGGAGCATTGCAGAATGGAGTCTATAACCTTCCCTCCACAAAGACTCTGCCTTTACAGATTGTCCCAAAACAAAAAACTCGGAAAAGATATCTTCAAGCTCCCCTTCCAAAACCCAACTCCTCACCATCTCAAAAAGAGGAGAACATACTCGGCGAAGCAATCGTTTCATGAAATCATGAAGAAGAGGGTCACCATGTTGGGCATGCATGTGAATGGCTCCAGCCATCGCACCACCCTTTAGAGACTTGCAACCATCCACAAGCAAAGCCATTAGCCGCATCTTAACCATTGGCTCAACAAACCAGACCGAAAGTCTCCTTAGAGATAGATAGCTCCCTGAGCTTGCATTCTCTGAAACCAAAGGAATTGGATTCATTGATTGTGATTGAAGTACAGCCAGCAACTTATAGTACTCAGAAAGCTCATCTTGCAATGCTGCACAAAATGCTTGAGCTACAGTCCCAACATCCTCATCATGAAACTTATTCATGCTCTCAGTAACATACCCTTTTACCTTTCTAAACAACCAGCCAAGCTCACATAGCTTACGAATCATAATTCTAGTAGGCTTTGGAACCCTAATCGAATCCGGCAATAGATACCCATCCACACTTTCATCAAATTTCACATACTTCCCATCAATTCCTTGGCAAGCATACAACACATCTCTCACCAGAACCTCCTCTATAACATCATTCTCTTCTTTCACTATCACAGCAAACTCCCTATAAGCCATATCTTGCATATTCTCAGGATCTCTCGAAACCAATAAAACACCACCATTCTTCAACTTTTCCGAATTACTATTACGCAGACCATTTACATTATCATTAGGAAAAGCATCATCACTCCCATCATGATCTAAATTTCGCCCTAAACGAGAGAACCCGGAACTATCCTTCGTAACCCTAGTATGATTTCCATTAGTTTCAGACTCAAACAACGTCGGGAGTCCACCCGAATAGCTCGAATCCGTTTGAAGTTTAAGATTAGTTCTACGATCTTCGGAAATGACTTTGAGCAAATAAAGCACGGCCCACTTATTGTTAACACTACCAGGGCCAATTTTAGAAGCGAATTTAGAATAGAGATCTGCAAACGATAAGGCATCAGACAATTTACCTTGTTTAACGAGTTGGTTCTTGATTGAATACGCCATAGCGGCTTCGTCGGCGGTGATCGATGGCGTCATTCGGCTGGATAAAATGCGAGTGGCGTACTTGACATTGGTAGGGTTAGGGTTTGAGTTTGAAAGCGAAGAAGAAGAGTTGTTGTGTAGACGGTGGACTAATTCCCGGACAAGATCTCCGACACGACGGTCGTCTTCCATGGATGGCGATGAACGGCGATAGAGAAGGAGGAGGGAGGTGTGTGTAAGGTTTCAGAGAAATTGAGGGCTTTTGGTTTTTAATTTTATTTTAAAAATAATTTTCATTTTAGTCCTCATAGTTTTGAGATATATTCATAATAATCCTCTCACTTTGTGCTTTTAATTTAGTCCTTATACTTCTAATTTTTTTACTAAAATCACTTTGTGCTCGGCCCACAACTTTGTTTATTGGGTGTTTGGGATTACTTATAAAAACAACTTATTGGTTTATTTCGATGTGGCATTAATGATAAGCACTTTTGAATGTTTGGATAAACAGTTTATACCGGTGCTAAACCAGTAATAAAGAGTTTTTACAGAAGTTAAATCATTCCAACTTATAGTAAGTTGATAAAGACTTTTGTAAAAAATCACAAGTTGTTTAATGTCTCTGATGTGTACCTCAGTTGGCAAAGAATCAGAGTGACTTTTGCTCAAATACAAGATATGTCTCGGGTTCGATCCCCCCTCCCTCGGACTAGCCTCAGTCGTTGAGTAAGCCAAAAAAAATGTCCTCTCACATTTGTTTTCTTGGAGGCGGATTCTGTGTAGGACCGATTAGGATTGCTGGTAATCAACTTATTTTCCCAAATAGTGTTTTTTTTTTGTAACAACCCACTTGATGTAATTAAGTGAAAACTTGAATGTGTACGAACTAGCCTACTGCTGACGTATGCGAGATTGAATGCAACCTACTGCTGAGGACCTAAGGTCTCTTAGACGAGGAAATTCATAAGGTTAGTGGTCAAATCACTTATGATACACGTCACCAATCAGGAGTGGTAAGTTTTAGATCACAAAGACATACTCGAGCTCCAGGTCACGTTAACCCAAGGATTGACCCATAATGGATTGCGATCAGATTGAAGGAATCAAGTTATTTGTATACTCGTGTTATGCATATGATACAAATACTCAGAACACATATTGGATGTTCGTATAGGTTTATGAGCGAACAAGTAACATATAAGCTTTAACTAACTAAATGTGATGTGAGTAGGGTTGTAAACGAACCGAACGTTCAACGAATCGTTCGGTGGGAAGTTCGTTTATGTTCGTTTATTTAATAAATGAACGAACATGAACAATTTTTTTTTGTTCGTTTAGTTAAACGAACGAACATGAACAAGAGTCTCGTTCGTTCATTTACCGTTCGTTTACGTTTGTTTATATTCGTTCGTTTATACATTAAATTTAATATATAATCTTTTATTTATTTACTTTGAATTCAAATAATATTTATTTATGTTCGTTTAGCCCGTTCGTTAATTTCGTTCATTTACGTTCGTTTAACATGTTAACGAACGAACACGAACACACCTGATTTCTAAACGAACGAACACGAACACAAAGATTTTCGTTCGTTTACCGTTCGTGTTCGTTCGTTCGTTTGTTCGGTTAAGTTAAACGAACGAACATGAACAAGTATCTGTTCATGTTCGTTCGGTTCGTTTGTAGCCCTGGATGCGAGGTTCGTGCTATTCATACAAATTCACACTTTTGCATATCATAAGATGTTTCAGTATAATTTTTTGATCAGAAAATAATTTAAATCTATAATTTAAAAAAATGGAAAATTTAATAGTGTATGAAAGTGGAAACTTTTACCCATTTCCGGCCCATTAATGGCCCAAATTCTTACCTAATTGGGCCAAAAAAACATCCAAACCCAAATTGATATGAGAAATTGAAAAGGAGGTTATCGATAAAATTTTAAAATAAAAATTATTTCAAATAATTCCTAACAAATTAATTCAAAAATAAGTATTCATTTTTATCGAGTTGTGGAATCAGTTAGATGCAAATTTATATAGAAGTTTACTGTTAACTGAGTCATAACCAAGATCTGAAATCTGCACATCGAGGTTAATTGTGTAGTATATATAGTCTTCATAGTGAGATTTTATCCCACGTAGAAAGGATAACTGAGTCATGTGGGTTTCTAGAATGTTTGCACGAGAACAGTGTCTCACGCGACTTTCTGTGCGACTTAACCCTCCTGAAAAGTCACTTCGCTCATTGTTTGGAGTTTTTTTATTGTTTTTAACAGGTTTTTTCATGGTTTCTAATTTGGATAAAATCTATTTTTAAGTTTTTATCCAAATCAGTTACAAACACAAACCTATATATATATATATATATATATATAATGTGTGTGTAATCTTCTCATCTTAATCATCTCTTGTCCTTTATACAATTTATGCAGAATGTTCATTGATAAACATATCTAGTTGTTGAATATGTTGAATTCATTAGGTAATCCTTGGGGTGTATTAGCCACAACCAAATAACCTTGTTTAATAGGAGCGATGCAAACTCGCAATTTCGGGTTTTCCATTGTGATTAATAACCTCATCGCTTGTCATATAAAATAGAGGTTTGATAAGGTTTCATGAATTAATGGCTTTGGAAAGCGTGGGATTTGAACCGAGCTCGAAGAATGGAAATCGCACAAAAATGGGGTTTGGCGCGACCTGGCTCGCGATCTGAGCCGCTGCCTAGGTCGCATGGTACCCTATTTGGCACTATGAGGTTATCGGGCAACTTGCCACGCAACTCTGGTTGCGGACTCGCGGGAAAGGTTGTGTGGAGCACCAGTTCAGCTTAAAATGCGATTTTTCGGGATTTATCTTCATTTGGTCATAACTTTCTCATTCCTCATCCATTTGGGGTGATTTGGAGGATGTGGCTTCGATTTTTGAAGCTTTTCAAAGAGATATCGAAGAGGGTTAAATCTGTTGGTGATTATGGAGCTCCAAATGGTCAAACGTAAGTTTTAGATCTCCATTTTTTACCTAGGTTTGTACACTTTGCATCATCAAACCTCATTTCTTATTTGATTGTATATTTGTTGAGATTAGGAGTAGGTGAAGTGTTCTTGAGAACTTTGCATCAGAGATCTGGAAGATTAGCTAGGGGATCTAAAACCTTCACCAATGGAAGCTAGGTCTAACTTAACCTAGCAAGGTGAGTTCAAGTTACTTTGTGAAAACTTTGTACATGTCAAATATGTTTATTTTGGAGTCTTAAGATGTTTTATTGATATTTATCAAATGTGTCGACCATCTGAGGAGATCTACATCTTTGGTACATTCGATTTTATTATTCTTAAGAAGTACATATACTCGGGGGTTTTGGATATTTGATATTAAGTCATAAACTTTGAGGATTTTGATGATTTATTTGTCATATGAGGATTATTTGATGTTAATGTATTTTAGTATATCGATTTTATAAATAATTCAATAATATGCATGATTTAGTTTTGTTGGGTTTTGTGGTATATCACGTCATGATATCTATTAAACCCTTTAAATCCATTTTGGATTTTATGATAAAACATTTTGGATTAGTCCAGCAAGTAGAATAGCTTAATGACTTGGATTTAATATAATTACTTATTCTGGGATTTTGCCTGACTTTTGAGTCCATGGTGTAGATTTTCAAATCTTTTGATGTATAAGTTACTTAAACGCTAAGTATTTTCATTTTATTGGTTTATGATCAATCATTGAGTATTTGGCTCGGTTTTGACTCAGATGAGTCTTGGGAATAGTTGCTCAGTTTAACTTGCTCTATATCGAGCTTTGGGAGTTATATGCAGTTATGACATATTTATTTGAAAACTTACATGCTTTGAGTGGATGGTCATTCGATTGAGAGTCATGTAATTTAGACTATAATGCAATTGATCCATATACGTTGTGGCCATAAATAGGCATTGGATCATCGGGGAATTACGGTGCGGGCTCTTGGAGTTGGACATTGATTATTGACCATATGGTGTAATTTCTGAGCCGTTTGATGGTTAAAATTGAGAAAGTTATTCCCGTATTGTAGCTAGAAATACGCATTAGGTTATCGGGGGGCATCGTGATGCAAGCTTATAGAGTCAGACCACGACCATTGACCATATGGTGTGTATTATAGTGAACAAACATATCTAAGATCATTGGGGGTCCCTAACAAGGTATAGGTTGTAGTTGGTTGAACTTGCTGACTATTGATCCGTAATGAGGCTCATTAACATAGATACGTGGCTTACTTTTATATTATGTCACATTCAACGGGAACAAGTCTCTCTCGTCACCTAAAAATGTGGTTTTGAATATTGAGTTTTATCCATGTTTTCGATGACGTTTTGATAATAGCGACAAATTTTAATTAATGTATTTAGTAAAATTTTATCGTTAATCAGATTATTTTCTATTTTTTTAATTTGAAAAATCAACGGAATATTTTTAATTAAAATGAATTTAATTAGTAAACATTTTTAGATCTTTTTTTATTTTTTTATTTGAAAAAACCACATATAAATAATTCTTATTTTTAATTAAAATAAATTTCATCAATAATCTTTTTTAAATGTAAGTACTTTTTGTGTATATTTATTTTATTTTATATAATGTAACTAATTTTTTGATTTAAAAAGTGTTTAGAGACTTTATCGCTCAAAATATGAATGTTCATTTGCTTTTTTTTTTTTCATATTTATTCCATTATCTTACTACATTAATTAGTTTTTTAGGTGATAAGATGTATATAATAGGTTTTAGAAAGTCCAATGAGTTGTTTAACAAGTTTTGCATTGTCCAATGACTTATTTGTTTCAAAAAATTGTCTAAGGACTTAATCATTTCAAACAGTTAAGTCCATTGGGTTTTTTTAGACTTTTCTCTTACCTACCAAATGAGAAAATTTATAACAGTTATTACATCAATTATTAAAAATGATATATGAAAAAACATGAACTTTTTGACAATTGGTCATGAATTTATATTTTGTAATTGATTAGGTAATGCCAATATTATGAGAAATCGTTACAAGAAAATTGGGTTTTTAGTAGCTTAAAAACGTTATAATAACATGTTTTATATTAGTTAAATTTATAGGATTAAACTATAAAGCATTATATCTACAATGATACAATAAGTTTGTAGGACGCTTTTAAAAGTTTTAACAAGTTTTTAAGACAGTTTTAAAATAAAGTGTCGTATTAGCTACTTTATACCGTATTTGAAAAAAAAATGTCTTATAAACACAATTGTCCTATAAAAAGACGGGTTTACAGAACATTTCTTAAAAATGTCCTATAAAATAACTAATACGATATTTTATCTTAAAGATGTTCTAAAAACTTGTCAAAACGTTTAAAAAAGTCTTATAAACCTACTGTAACACTTTTGAATGAGACTTTTTTTTTTCATTTAGTCTAAGAAAAACTTAAGTTCTATAAAATATATGTTATTAGAACGTTTAAACATTTTAAACATATTATAAATCCATACGGACCATGGCCAAAACAAATTGAATACCATAAGGACCAAATCCACAATAAACAAACAACGAGGACCTTAATAAAAAAAGTATCAAACCATAGGGACCAAATCCACAATTCCCTTTAATTCATTGGATTTTCATTTGATCTAATCTTCTAAATGCCGTATTTTAAGTTTATTTCTTATTTGGTTTCTGTTAGGAAAACGTTAATACGTTATGTCGAAAAGCTGGGCCACGTGACCTGGCATGCGAACCCAAGTCACAGCCCAGATCGATCAACTCACGAGAGAAAACATATTTAAGTCTTCTTTCGATATTTTTTTCTCTTATTCAAATTTACTCATATTTTAAGGTTGTTACGGGGATTTGCCAATAATTATAACTTTAAAACCGACCATAACATAGCTATGGGTAATCCATACATATATGTATTGTGATATCCATGTCACTAGTTATGTGAAGATTTCTTGTAAATATATTTGTGAGTTAGGGGGAAAGTCGAAAATACGAACCCTTTACGATGGAATTTGGGCTTGATTGTTGTTGGGCCAAACGATTTTCCCGAGGCTTGTGACCCAATAAGACCTTTATATGGGATCGTCGTAACCCTGGATTAGAGGAGTCATGCACGTTTGAAATTCATGCATTTTCCAAGTATTCGTCATGCTTCCACCGTTCTATAAATGTATTAATTAGTCAGTTATTCAATCTATTTCACATCATAGTAGCTCGTATTTACTAAATCTCGTATTATTTTAATCAAGCATGACAATTGAACTAGATGTGTGGATAGATTATGATGGTAAATAACGAGCTGAGTTTTTTTTATTAACCTGGATATCCAACCCGCTATGCAAGCCGACTAATCCCAGTGCGACCATCTGCTTTGCAGATAGTCCGGAGTCACTGCATTTGAACCTCCGTGGCCATAAGGGGATTTTTATTTCTCCTTGGATTTGAACCTGAGACCTCCATGTATTTTTGACATTTGGAGTCAAGCTCAAACCAATCAAACACCATCCTTATGGTTATTTTAAACCATACTGTGATATAGTCTACGGCCTTCAATTATGCAATTCGCATTTCAAACCGCATGCATCATATTTACAAAAATATTCTATGATATAACATTTTTTCTGTTAGAATACATTTGATTGATTATATAATTAATTAAGTGTTAAAATGACAAAAAAAAATTACAATTAATAATTTTTATCTATTTAAAAATATTTATTGAAATTAAAATATATTTGACTATATTGTAAAATTACCAATGCTAATCTTAGTTTTTATTTGTAAATATTCGAAAATGTTTCACAATAAAAATCAAACAAATTTGTGAATTAATATAAAATATTTCAAAATATCAAAAGTTAATTACAAATAATTGTTAAATGAAATGTGAATCAAAAACATATCAATAAAAAAGAATATGTCTATATTTTAATACTAGAAGAGTACTCGCGTAATGCAGCGAGATACATCTCAATTTTAATGTTTTGTATTATTATGTACTTTGTCGATGTTATAATATTCTCTTATGTGGTTTTGAGAAAAACAATAATATGTTTATTTTTGAATAAAATATAAACTT
>NC_037532.1:6587156-6594053 GCF_001531365.2 Cynara cardunculus var. scolymus
ATCAATAATCTTTTTTAAATGTAAGTACTCTTTTGGTATATATGTTTCATTTTATAGATATAAATATTTTTTTTGTTCAAAAAATATTTAGGGACTTCATCGTTCAAAATATGAAAGTCTATTGACTTTTCTTAAGACCTTTTCCATTATTTTACCGCATTATCTAGTTTTATAGGTCATAAGAATACATCTAACATGTTTTAGAAATTCGAAAGAGTTATTTAACAAATTTTAAAATATTCAAAAACTTAATCATTCTAAATACCAAAGTTCATGTGTTTTTTTAGACTTTTCACCATGATAAACTATAGTCTCGTATTTCTATCTGTCTCTCAATTATATCTGTTATTTGCATCATATTTGATTGTACCACATGTTCATCATTATACAAAAAGAAGTCTCAAAAAATAAATATTTTTTGGGTTTTTACTTGTGTTGTAATTTGTTTTTTAGAAAAATTTCACAATAAAAAACAGCAGCAATTAAATCAACACAACGTATAAAATAAAATATACTAGATTGTAACTATCAAATGAATGTTGTAACGAGAAGATAACAATGTTCGAGGCATGTGCTGCGCATAGTTTCTTTAAAAGGATTTTAGTCATCTGATATGACTGTTTCTTAGAATTTGACGCACGAAATAGAAATACATCAGTCTATTCCTACCTTGTGACAACCAAACTTCAAAATCAGTATGTTTATGTGAATTTTGACGTACTTTTTTGGATTTGGAATCAATTTACAGTATTTTTAATTTCATATTTATAACATCATTAATATATAAATTATTATTTTACATCACAGATGATTTATAGTTTAATAGTTTTCGACTTGCTTGTGTGTTTGAGTGATTGATTTTTGGCATTTTTCAAACTGATTGATGGTTTGGATTTCAAGCCTTATTTTCAACTCGGAAAAAAAAAGACAAAACGAAATAAAAATCATCTATCGCTTGCATAGCGACGGAAACACCAAAACTAACCCGTATGTTAAATTACGTTTAACCCCATTAGTACTTTATCGAGATGAATTGTTCTGTTTCTTTCTTTTTTTCATTTTTATCTACTATAAACGTAGTAAAGCCATTAACTATTTTCGCTAGATATGGTAACATGAAATTGTGGATCATATGCGCCAAATAATCAGATCCGTATCTAAATATTGGTAAATTTAATGGCTCATGACATTCAGTCAACTATTTCCCACCAGATCGAAACGAAGAAACGAGCAACTTCGAGGAAATTGTTTGTAATTTTCTTTTGAATTTACTTTCTCTCTTCAAATCATTTTAGTTTTAAATTCAAAAAAATAAATGCCAAACCAGGCAACGATCAATCATGGTCGTGAAAAATCTAACGTTTGATAAACATGTTTCAATACGACCAGCGATAAATCCATATGCACTTTCAGGTAAGTTCTTCGATGAGTATGCATCTCGTGATTCATTGTTCGTTTTCTGTTTGAATCTTGGAACAACGACGTTGATGTCGTTATCGATATCTATCGCCGTATAACTGTAAATGCAACTGTTTTTAGCTGTTCTTTTTATTAATCTTGATTATATCTTTTTCACCTTTCAAAAAATTGGCCCTCCTTGTGTCTCCAATTTTATGTCCATCGGTATTTATTGTCCACATTTTGAAGACGCAATAAATGTTACACAAAGTAGGCAGCCTGGTATCTGTCAGGTTCCGCACCCGTATAACAAATATAACAATTCATTAAATTTAACAAATGATTATATATTTGAGATTTAACGTTTAAAGTATCTAATTTGTCCTTTTATTTACTATTTTAGCAATTATCCGAAATATTATCTACATGAGATTTACAACATTTATTGGTTTGATATTTTAATGACTAAGGGGATGTTTACCAAACGTTTACCCGGGTAAGCATTTACCAAGTAACATCACCTCACCGCATTAATATGGTAAAAACCAAGAATCTTACACGGTAAGAACGAGACAATGATCAAGAATCTTACCCGGTAAGTAAGAGCGACGACTCTTACCACGGTAAGCACTTACCGGATAAATTGTTGCATACATGTCGTTTTGGTGGACTAGAATCTTACCCGATAAGTAAAATAATAGTGTTAAATTTTACTGATAAGCATTTACCGGATAAGTGTTTGGTAAACGACCCATAAAAAGCGTTTACCAAAGACAAACTGAATAAACTTATACCGAGTTACTTACCTTACCGGAAAGCAAGGATCAAGGGTCTTATCCGGTAAGTAAGGTTGACTACTCTTACTGGTAATTATTTACCAGCCACCGAGTAAGATTATTGCATAAGATGATATTTTAATGATCAGTAATCTTACCCAATAAGATCAAGAAATTTAACGTCTTACTGATAGACGTTTACGCGATAAACGTTTTTTTATAAACTAGTTATGTACCCGTGCAATGCGGCGGAATTTATTAAGATTTATTAAATTTTGAAATATCAAATTCTTTCAAGATGTCATAAGCCTACAATATTTGTACCTACATTAGATTCAAATATTAATTCAACGCTAGTGAGATGTCTTAATTCGACATAACACCCAACACAAAATGAGATTTAATTCGACACCCGTTCAAAAACCCAACACAAAATGAGACTTCATCCGATATATTGTTTTCGAGGCTGATCAAGATCAACATTGTCATCAAACAAGTTTGTCCGTAAATGTTGTAATGTTCATCTGCATCCACCTCCTCCTTTTTCCTGCCAACAAGGTAGCTGCAATTAATACGACTTCCAAGATTGCATATCCACAATGGACACGTCGAAAATTCATCTCTTTCAATTGAACAATTGTCTTCACTATAAACAATATCAAATGAGACCGAAAACTACAGCCGACTATCACCCATACAAAAAAGTTGCATTAACATTTTCTCCAAATCCAAGTTCTAAAGTTCTTCTGACTCGTAACTATTTCTTCCTAAAATTAATCAGTAGTTAACCATTGTTCACACATCGGTTATAGACAACTTCTTGGTAGATGCATGTTGGCCCAATAAACTAACACCAACTTGAAAGCATATTCATGCCCTATAAAATTACAAATACAACGTAGTGTATAACATAGCATACAATTTAATTTTATTCTTTTATTGTAATGTTGAAAAAAGATATGTTTTTATTGTTTTAATGTAATTAAAATCTTAATTTAAACAAATCAAATCATAAAACCATGTCTTATTTTATTTAGATCGAATAAAATAAGACATATTTTTTTCATGCAAAAACTCAAAATCAACTAATTTTGATTTTAACAAAATGAAAGATTCATACATACTCTCATCTTTGTAATTTAAGATCAAACAAATCCTTATATAGACTCAAACTAACAGATATTCTTTACGGGGTTTTACCGGGGATGGGATGTTAATCCCCACACCCGCCAAGGACCGAAGCCGAGGCCGGGGATTAAAATACCTACCCCACCTCCACCCTGTTGTTATGCCTAACTCTCAGCCATTTCCATGTTCATCGGGTAAGATAAATGACCCAATAACTGATATAATCATGAATCATCAACTGTAGTCTAATTAATCGTCTTCACATAAATATCACATTTACACCTTCCTGCATTATTTTCTTGACTTCTGTTATCGACTTTGGAAAAAGAGGAACCGGTACCTGTATCAAATATTCAAAGAACACTAATGAGTGAATTGTCTCAGCTAGATAGATCAAACATATAATATCTAAATCCCTGTCTTGTAGCGAGTATGATTTAAGCCCATTGCCTTACAACCAAAATATCTCTTGTCTCATGGTAGCCTGCTCCAGAGTCCAGCCCCCTTACG
Organism: Cynara cardunculus var. scolymus; assembly: GCF_001531365.2. Taxonomy (NCBI): domain Eukaryota; kingdom Viridiplantae; phylum Streptophyta; class Magnoliopsida; order Asterales; family Asteraceae; genus Cynara; species Cynara cardunculus. The sequence continues at coordinate 6,590,969 of NC_037532.1, forward strand.
AAACTTTCATTATGCTAAAAAGTTCAGAGAAAATGTTAAACAACTACACAAGTATCATTCTAGAACCAAAGCACATTTAGCTTTGTTCACTTTATATATCTAACAAAATACTAAATCTGAATTCTTATTCTATTGTGAATAATTTTAATATGAAAGCATATTCAACATAGGCTTCTTAACAGTTCCAATAATATATATATAAACACACACACATCAAATATCAATTTCATCAATGGAAGGGGTGAGCATGCAACAGGAGAAAAAGAATCACCCAAAGTTCAACATGATTGAACTTTTAGGTTTTTCTTGGTTACTTTTCAGATTTCTCTTCCCCACAAATAACATGCAAGAAAAAGCAAGAATTAAGTGAAGGAAAAGAGAGAAGCCATGGTGAAACTTACAATCAAGGGGGAGTTGTTATCATAGGATCCCAACTCTTGAATTTTCCTACACAATACTGCTGAGCCTAAGGAACATGAAAGATCTCATCCTATACCAACATTTCAACTTTAGTAAATTAATATCAACAGTTTCTAATTGATCTGTAAAATTACTTTGTAAATATTKGTACCATGTATGGTTCAGGAACAATGTGATTGACAAGGATGGACATGGGTATAACCCATGAGCTAACAATCAATGCAACTGTAATTCTACCCATTTTTCACTCTCTTGTAACCGAGTCACGATTCCTTTGACTTGGGTCCGAAGTCCACTGAAAGAGGAAAAGTAGAAGAGCATACCACATTTAAAGCTTAATTGTAAGAACATATAAATCAAATTAATGCAGGTAATAAAACAAAGGGCATGGATCCAAAGTAAGCAATGCACCACCAGGAAAAAGAGTGCATCTGATGATCAACACTAATTAGTTGTTGKTTGAGAAATTTCAGTTGAAARCRRAGACAACRAAACTGTAAAAAGCAATCAAAACTTTGCATATAGCGCAKAATCATATTTGGATTATCAYGATGCAAGAGATGGATCCTGTAAAAAAGCATCAGAGAGAAGTGGAAAGATGCAATGGAGGGTCCTTGCGAATAAGAAAGAATACTGGATGAGAGAGAWTTAAGGAGTAGCAAAATCGTGGGAAATAACYGAGACTGGTAAAACTACCACCATGCTCTTCCTGGATTAAAAATGGAAGGTTAATTAAAGCCGTTGGATGAAAGTGGATGGGATGGATGAGATTGGTCCTCATGATTCTTAACATTTTTGGGATTCTCGTTTGATCTTAACAAGTGGAGATAATCCTATAACATAAAAGGGCTATTGAAACTACTATGTGAACAATATTGTGACAGCATTATAAAAATATATTTTTTATGCCTACGTGCATCATGTGCTTGTGGTATCAAGGCAAAAGACGATCCGAAAAAAATGTACAATTATGTATAACAATTTAGTAATCTAGTTGATTTCATAATCTTGACATGTTTCAAATCAAGTATAGTAAATATGCATTTGAGCTTCATAAAACAGAAATACTCACAGAGTCATATGTTCAAAGGGACGTGTGTGAGCGATACCAACTGTGGGAATGTGTGCAAGAACGAGGGGTTTCCGGGTGGAAAGTGTCGTGGTTTTCGCCGACGCTGCTTCTGCATCAAACACTGTTAATGGAGTAATTACTACTTGAACTGAGGGCAAGGAAATCAAGGAATGGTGGCTTAATTATGTCCTTTTAATTCAAGAAACATGATTAGGGTAAAATCAAACTAATACAAATAGAAAACATATTACCTCAATGTGGAGATGCATAGAATCTTGAATCCCTTCCAATAGAGAAGTCAAAAGCTTGAAGATCAACAAATCGATCGATGGAAACACAATTAATCCTAACCCAGAAGTGAAAATGGAGAAGAAAGATGAACATATAGTAAGAACTTGAAGAAGAAGGGAGGATGATGAACAACCGTATGAGAGGAAAATTAATTATTACCTTGAATGAAATAGGTAGAGAAACGATGAATCGATTGTGGAAACAATGAATCGATTGTGGAAACGATGAATCGATTGTGGAAACGATGAATCGATTGTGGAAACGATGAGCGAGAGGAGCATGAGGATCGAGAGGACCGATCGATTATAAATCCTAGGGTTATGAATCGTCTCTTTGAGGCTGAATCGTCGCTTTGGGGCTGAATCGTCGCCTTGGAGATTTAGGGATTAAAACTCTGTAGGCGATGATATCGTTTAGATGATCAATTTCATCAAAATCGAATTTAGGGATATGCATATTAGGTTGGCGATAAAAATGGGATTAGGTTTAGGGATACGCAGAAAATGGGGGGTTGGTTGTACCTAAAGCAATAGAGGTTGTTTTTAAGAATTTTAAGAGTTTTTAAGAATTTTAGCCAAATGCTTTATAAGATAGTATAGATGACCCTAAAATAATAATATTCAACATTAATTGCACAATAACTCTCTACAAAATTAAATATTTTTAAATAATAAAAAACCCAAAATCTTGGTGACAAAAGTAAATTCTCTTTCAAGTGTAAGATGGTCATACTGAAAATTATCAAGCAATAATTGGTTGTACATCATGGAGTTATAATGGGTATATTATACCATTTGACCATTATACCCTTGGACCTAAAATAAATATGAATAAAATTGATAGTACTAGTGGTCCCATACAAACAGGAAAGCTTGTTCAAGGGTCAATAAATGCAGGGCCCACCTCTTACAATGGAAGGGACCACACTGGATAACCAGAGTTTTCAAAAATAAATTTTCTTTTTTTAATTTAAAAATCTTAGTAAATAATAAAATACATAGACCTCTTAATTAATAATAATAATAATATTATTAAATTGTACATAAAATCAAAACATTTATATAAGAGACGGTAATTCTTGTTTGATAAAATAAGGGTGCGTTTGGTTTGCGGGAATGTTTTTGAGGGATTTGGATTCCCTTGAGGGATTTGGATTCCATGGGATTTGGATTGGATTGGATTTGAAATYCATTCMTCTGTTTGGTTTGTAGGATTTGGTTTCTAATACTTCGAATAATTTTTTTAACCTAATCTGTGTTCATGAGATTTCAACCTAATCTGTCAAAATTGAAGGATTTAACC
>NC_037532.1:6594463-6618390 GCF_001531365.2 Cynara cardunculus var. scolymus
AAATCCACGGGAATGGATTTCAAATCCCGTGTAAGGGTGAAGGATTCTCAAATCCAGTGTTGGTGGGATTTCAAATGAATCCCGGGATTTGAAATCCGACCATTTCTACAAACCAAACGTAGGATTGAAATGGATTTCAAATCCAAATCCCTCCAAATCCCTCAAACCAAACGCGCCCTAAAAGTATTTTATTAATAGTTTTAAAATCCTCTGAATGATTTTGTATCATGGATCTTTCTTAATCATTAAGAGCCCTAATTTCATTGTATACAATTATCAAACAATTATATTTCATTTTGTATTATATCACAAAAATCTCTTAATCATTCTATACCAAACCATTCAGTAATTGTCAAAAAAACCTCTAAATTTTTTAAAAATTTGGATTCAAACGTTTGGGTGCGGGAACATGTATACACGTTTTTCCGTAAAGCAGTTAAAAATTCACTTTTCTTGCTTTAATTTATGGATTTTTTCCGTTAAATATATATATATATATATATTTTTTGGTTTTTATAATCAATTTAAATATTAATTTTGCAGCTTTTAAAAATTTTAAAAATAATCTGTTTTTTTCTTTATGTTTTACATGAACAGATGATTTCCAAAGTTACAAAAAGAAATGATGAAAACCCAAGAAAAAATAATAAATTTCAAATAACACAACTCGTGTTTCTTGGATTTGAGATATGGGCACAAAGAAAATGGTGACTTTTGCTCCTTGAAATTTCTACTGTATGCGTTATTTCCGGATTCCACTTCGTTTTTTCTTCCATTCTATTTCTCTGTGTCTGTGCTAATTTTATTTCTCTTATTTCCATCGAAAACTTCAATCTTGCTTCCATTTGATTGGAGATTTGAACAATGTGCTCCATAATCGTAATCGGGTATCTCTCTTGTTTGCTTTTTGATCAGAAAAAGGGTTTGTTTTCAGTTAGTTTATTCGAATTTGAACTGGGTTTGTTTATTTATTTGTATTTTTACTCTTGGATTCTTTCATTGATGGTCGATGTAATTGATGATAACCCCAAAATTTTATCGTATTTGGCCGATATATGATCTGGGTTTGGATGTGATTCAAATGGGTATTTACATGCCACTTCACTTGCCTTGGATTCTTGATTACTCAGATAGGGTTTTGATCAAATGAAAAAGGGTTTTTTAGCAAAGACCCAATTCTTCAATTTGTTGGAAATCTGACCACATTTTAGATTTGGGTTCTTCTTGTGTTGATTTTATTTGGCCACTTTAGGGGTTTATTTGAATGAAGTTTACTTTCTCTAAGAAATGGCAACCTGCATACGCAATTGGATTAAGTTTATGAGAGCAACTGCAACTTCTTATGGTGTCAAAATTGTAATTTAGGGTTTTTGACCTTTTCTCATCTGAATTTGAAATGGAAACCCATATCTTATTCTTCCTTTTCAGGGAGTTATTTGATTAAATTGATGAATTTAATGGAACTTCAGAATGGGGTTTGATGTCAGATCTTGATTTTTACTCCAGGGGTGTCATGTATGGATGGATTGAATGTTTTGGCCAGTTTACACCAAGAATTGCTTATATTTAATTGGTGTTCTTTCAATTTCACCTACTTTCTTGCCAAATGCAGAATATTAGGTTGATTGGTGCTGGGACTTTCATATTTGAATATTGTTCTTCTTGCTCTCAATCTTATTTCTGCTTATTGCTTCTGTTTTATTATATTCATTCTCACCATAGCTGTCTTAATTATTGCGATTAGAAGCCGCTAACTAATCTTTGAAAGTAACATCTTTAGAAGTGATGGCTGAAATTGATGACCAATTGGTTGTTGATTCAAGATCTATTTAGTTATATCTAGTCATGTCTTCTTTATGCAATGATTAGATGTGTTTGTATCGATTATGATATGCTTAGAAGTTAGAACTACTCTTGATAGATATATAATTTATTGATGATTAGAGATCTTGTTCATGATATTATTGAAGATGGTTGGTGGGAGAATCTACATGGTACTGAATAGTGGTTTAGAGTTTCACCTACCTATTCTTTGAAAAAAGTTCTTTTTTTCTCCATCCCACGATAATCGCAACAATTTCCGTTTCTGGGTTAATCTTGAAAATTTAAACCATTTGTTTTATTTCAAGATTTCAAGTTAAGATAATGTATTTGTCAGGTTGTCCATTGTTTTCATTAAGAGTTATCGATGGGAGTGCTTTAAGTCCAAAAGATTCTTTTGTATGTCGTTATTGAAGGGTACGTTAGACATTTAGTTAATGCTACGTGTTGAGTCAGATGTTGCAACTTCTGTAGTTAAAAGTCCTATGAAAGCTAGGGGTACCTCAATAAAGCATTAGTTTTTCTCCCTCTTTATGGCATGCTATCTTGTTGCAATTTTCTTGGGACGAAAGGGGTAATAAAGTAATTTCAAAGGATCTTTGATTCGTCCGTATGTTTCAATCTTCAATCTTTAAAATATTAGACATAAAATTGAATAAGCTATGGTCCATTGACTTGCCGGCCTGATTTTGCTTATGCTTTTGGCAATTATATTGTATACATTTGGTCAAAGTTCAGAAACTTCAAATATTTGTATTACATATAAGACGTTCTCATATTTCGCTTTCAAATTTGTGTTTAACAGACGATGCCTGTGCCTTTTGGGAGCAACAACAAAACTCAAGCTTTGATCATGTGTTGAGACACTACAACTGAATCAGCAAAGATTAGTGGGATTTCAATGGCTCCAGGGGGCGGTGTTTGCAAAGATGTTATCGAATCGCACCCTAAAGCTTTGAAGTATGAGACAGCAGGAACAAAGAACGATAAGAGCATTATAAGGACAGCAACTGGAAAACATGGAATGCAGTCAACAAATGGTGTTCATGAGCTTCTTGAATGCCCTGTGTGCACAACCTTAATGTACCCCCCAATTCATCAGGTCTGTATATCATTTAATGGCCATAGATTCATATGTTAACTTTGCTTAAATCTTATGAGTTATGAGATATCCTGAAACAACCTTTTTGTCTCTTGAGACAAAGGTAAGGTTTGCGTACATCCTATCCTACCCCCATATCCTTTTCTTTGGGTGGGATATATTGGATTTGTTTGGTTTGATTTGGTTTCTTCTGTAGATTATCCTCGAACAATCTTTCAGGGGTAAGATCTGCCTAATCCTACCCCCTAGACCCTATCTTCGGGTGGTATATGCTAGGTTTGTTTGGTTTGATGTATTCTTTAGGTTATCCTCAAACAATAGAGATAAGATCTGCTTACATCCTACCCCCAAACCCTATTTCGGGTTGGATATTGTGGGTTTGTTTGGTTTGGTTTGGTTTTTTGGTTTATCTTTAGATTATCCTCAAACAACCTTTTTATCTCTTGAGATAGTGGTAAGGTCTGCGTACATCCTAGCCCCTGAACCCTATCTTCGGGTGGGCTATGCTGGTTTTGTTTGGTTTGAGATCATCCTCACCAAGATCCACGACCTTGAGCATGTGGTGTTATTGAGATCTTAGCCACACAAACGAGCGCCTTGAATCTTGGGCGTTTACCGAAGTGTAAGTACACGTGCCAAGACTTAGAAGTATAATAGATATAGAATCTATAAATCAAGAAAACAGTTATAGGAAGCTTACTTCTACTTCATACCAATTCTTTTGCTCAAGGGAGTTAGAATCAAGAAATTTTGCTCCTTTTTATGTTCAAAACATGCAATTTTGGTTGAATTTGCACCAAATTTGTTGATCATTTTCCTTTTCATCCCATTTTGTAGTGTCCAAATGGCCACACTTTGTGCTCAAACTGCAAAACTAGAGTACACAACTGTTGCCCAACGTGCCGGCTTGAGATGGGAAACATAAGGTGTTTGGCATTGGAGAAAGTAGCCGAATCGTTGGAACTTCCATGCCGACACCAAACTCTTGGCTGCCATGATATCTTCCCTTACTATAGCAAGCTGAAGCACGAGCAAAATTGCCGATTTCGCCCTTACAATTGTCCCTATGCTGGATCAGAGTGCTCGGTTACCGGTGATATCCCATATCTTGTGGCTCATTTGAAGGATGATCATAATGTCGATATGCATGATGGATGCACTTTCAACCATCGATATGTCAAATCTAACCCTCATGAAGTTGAAAACGCGACGTGGATGCTAACTGTAAGTTGCTACCAGTATCTTGTAAAACACGATCTCGAATGGCCAAATGCAATGCAAGCAAGCAGTAAAAGTTGTGTCTTGCTTCGTTATTTGTGTATGCACTCCAGCCCATATGTAGCTGTAGATGGTCACGAGTAAGTTACAGGGTCGAGCCACCTGGTTCAACCGAGGAGCCTTGGTGCACCAGGGTCGACTTTTTCTGTTATTTGAACCGTTGCTTAATGTGTATAAAACTCGGGTTATTTAAATGTGTAGGTATTCAATTGCTATGGACGACAATTCTGTTTGCACTTTGAGGCATTTCAGCTCGGAATGGCTCCGGTCTACATATCGTTCCTAAGGTTCATGGGTGAGGATAGTGAAGCCAAGAAGTTCAGTTACTCGTTAGAAGTGGGAGGGTACGGACGTAAGTTCACATGGCAAGGTGTTCCGAGGAGCATACGGGATGGTCACCGGAAAGTTCGTGATAGTCAAGACGGACTAGTGATTCCCAGGAATTTGGCTCTCTTTTTCTCCGGTGGAGACCGGCAAGAACTCAAGCTAAGAGTTAGCGGTCGGATTTGGAAAGAATAGTGAGTCGAAACGAGAAACTCGTGTTCAAGTTGTATATTGGTAACGATGAACCCGTGATCACGTTGGAGGGTCTCTAGATCGGTTTATGAGAAAGCCCGAATGGGTATTCGTCTGCGAAGCAATGGAGGGTTGTTCTGTTGCTTCGGGTTGTGAAAGCGGAAATGTGAGTTATTCTACGTCTTTGTGTTACATTGGTGGTTTCGAAACACGAATCTTGTGATCTCATATGATGGTACCTTGAATTGTCGTCATATCTTGTCTCATGTATCAAATGCAGTCTTAATTTTATAAACTTTTTCGAGAGTTCAAATGCTCGTCTATCAATCCAATGGTTAATAAACTCAAACGATAAAAACATTTTTATAATAAAACAGATAAAAACCGAAAGCTAATAATTGTTTTTATTGCGACTAAAATTACTACGCTATGTATGATCAGAGGCGGATCTGGTGTATAAGATATGATGGCACATGCTATTGTTTCGTTCTTCAGTTCGACTGAGTCAGTCGTAGGGTAAAAGAAATTGAGGTTGTGAAAGGTGTCATCGTATACATTTTGAAACTATAACAATAACACAAGTTTGTCTTGACAGAGTTGGTTTGGACATTTTTTCTCCCATCCCAAGCGCTGTTTCAATCATTTTTGTAGTAAAAAATTGCGATACAAGACTCAAACACAGGACTTTGCATACAACAAGTAAGGAACTAACCAGCAAACCATGATAATTTTTTGAAAAACATCAGTAGTATCTTTTCTTATAGTTAAATGATGTCACCACTCATAAAAAATTCCTAGGTCTATCTCTGGTACGATCAGTGAAATATTTACGTTTGGTGAGTCACAAATACATACAACATTTGTCTATACGTGTGTTTGTATGTGATACAAGTCTAATATTTTATACGTGAAATATACGAGATTTAGGGCACTTCTACTATTAGTTTGTTTGAGATGACTTAACGATGACAAATGAGGGGTCGTGACTTATTCCTTACAACCCATTTTCGCTCTAACTTAATGATTAAGTTGAGATGACTTAACGATGACAAATAAGTTGTTATGCTTTGATTTGTTGCAATTGGTTACAAGACGATTATTTGACTTTACAGATGCATTCGGTATGTAATAATATAAAGCCTGATGAAAATGACTTAATAAAACTTTATTATCTCATGTTTGACATGACATCATATTAATATAAAACAGAAGTTAATGGAATAAAAGATGCAAATTTTTTTGGTTAGGTAGGAAAAAAATTAAGAAACATGATAGAAGTTTAGGGATGGACCTGTGAAGCCTAAACGGGGTCCAGTGCATTCGATGAACTTATTTTCATAAGTAGAATATTTTTGAGGTATGGAATGTGCATTCATTAAACTTTGAGTGATGCTCCGGGATATTAGAAAATACGAAAAATATCAACCAAAAAACTAGGAAAAAACCCCCTCAAAATCAACTAAAAAACTTAAGGGGCTGTTTGGATCATGGGAATTTGGTGGAATTGAAATGTCCAATCCTTTGACCAAATTCTAAATATGATGTTTGGTTCACATATTATAAGCGAAGGAATCTTTTCAATTCCTACAAATTCATTCGGTAACCGATTTCACAATTCCACTTGATGTACCAAGGATTTCAAATTCCTTTCTTACAAATTCCTTAGCCCTCATCCAAATTTCATATACTAGTAATATAAGTGAAGAATTTCAAATTTTATCAGATGTTAATAATGTAATTTGGTTTAATGGTAATTTTAATTTAAAAAAAATCATAAAAGGTCATTTGTTGATATTTAATTTCCGATTCTAAAGTTGAATTCCGTGAACTAAATAAAAAAAATTCCAATTATGTTAAGAATTTCATTCCAATTCTATGCAACCAAACGCAATCACAAGCCATGGTCAAATTCCATCAGATTCCATTCAATTCCCTCAAAGTCAAATTCATTTTATGAATTCCAATTCTATCGAATTCCATTCTACGAACCAAACGCTCCTTAATGTTCCCTAATGTTCCTCGAAATGGTGTAATTCGGCTAAAACACAGAAGATGAATTTATAGGCCTTTAATCCGTTTTAAATGTGCATCCGCTCAACAAATATCAGGTTGATAAATCACTAAGCTACACATCTCAAATTAAAAAACGGGGAAAAAAGCTCAAAAGCAACTAAAAAAAACTTTGAAATATTCCTTGAAATGGTGTAATTCGGCTAAAATACAGCAGACGAATTTATAGGCCTTTAATGTTACGTGTCGAGATCAAGCAAAAACAATCTTTGAATTCAGTCGGGTTTAGACTGATCATAGCTCAAAATTATGAATGCAAATAGCGGTAATCGGATTGGGACCAGTCCGATGGCTACGTGGGTTAAGAATCAGATCAAATCCGAGCAAACTACGTGGATCAAGTTTCGGATGCATGGAGAGAACGATCTGGAAAAGAGATTGGTATTGATGGGATCCGACAACTAACCCATTATCAACTAAGATGAATCTCCATGAACGTGCAAGCATGAAAGCTATGCAAGCATATATATACATGTGTGTGGGTGTGTGGGTGTGTGGGTGTGTGCGTATATATGTATGTATATATATACATGTATGTTCTCGGTTTTTGAACACTCAAGAAACAGAAGCCGATTTTCCCGCGAACCAAAGAAAATCTTTGTTTTGATTTTCTGTCTTTCCCAATCCGGCTAGAGTGAGGAGAGAGAAATCCCAAAAATCCAAACCAAAAAATTCCAACCAAAATTTTCTTTCATCCTCTCCTCCCGTCAACTCTTGATTTCATATCTTTTTGTTTGTCTGAATCCCTATACTAATTGATTGTTGACGTAAACTCTAGATTTTGAGGTATGATCGTGTAAAATTAGACGAATATTTTGATGTCCCTCGCGTTTCTTTGTTTAATTTGTTTGTGGGTATTACGTGTTTGAGTAAATGCCTCAATGGATTTATGGATTTCCAGAATCATCTTTACTGCGGTTTACGTTTAGATTGGAGTATGCCATTGTTTCGGTTCATAATTGATCCAAAGATGCGTGCTACAATCAAAATGGATTGATATGTTGCATACAGAAATACAGTTCCTTTTCAATGTTTTTTGCAAGTTCCAGTTTTTCTTGGATCAAGATTTTCTTGAAACTGATTAACATTGTTTGAATAATGGGTGATTCAGGAATCTTTTTAGGTAAAATTACAGACAAAAAAAGAACATGGTTTGTTGAAAAGACAGTCTATATTGTGGATTTCTGTGACTTCCATTTGAAGGATGTCTTGCTGTGGAGGTTCTGAAGAGGACGTGGGCGGTACACCCTCGAATAATATTACTACAGCACCACCTCGAGGACCGCCTTATGGTGGAGGTAAGAAAGCTCCACAGATTATGGTAGATTCTTTTTCTTATATATTTGGTGTGGAAATCTTTGAGATGAATATAAGAACACAATTATGTGGTGTTGCAATTTTGATATACTTTTTGTGTTCTAGGGAGTGATAGAGGAGAGCCAAGGGGTTCTGGACCTGCAAAAAGTGGGGTTCCTCAAAAACCCGTGTCAATTGATAAACCAGCATTGTCTTTGAATGAACTAAATAGGATGACAGATAATTTCGGTACCAAGACTTTCATTGGGGAAGGTTCTTATGGTCGGGTCTTCTATGGAAAACTAAGTACAGGAGAAGAAGCAGCAGTAAAGAAGCTGGATACCAGCTCTTCACCTGAGCCCGACAATGATTTTACATCCCAGGTGAGAATTTTCATGATTCAATCATAGACAATGAGAGAAGAATGAACAGGAAATGAAGATGTTAGAGTCCCACATCGACTGGACTGGAACTATTTATTCTTAATATATGTTAGGACATCCCTTCTCTCCTCCAAGTCTCTTTTGGAGGGTCATCTAATGGGGTTTCACATATTCTCACATGGTCTCAGACTCGAGTTCTACCACTTTGGGCAATATGTGCCCGTCTTGCCTCCATTGGAGGGGCCGTGTTAGAGTCCCACATCGACTTGTACCATTTCTTCTCAATATATGTTGGAACATTCTTACATGGAGATTAATCTAATGGTGTTTTACATATTCTCAATTGATATCAGTGCCAAGGTCCACCACTCTAGAAGACTTAAACTGTTTCTTTTCAGTATATGCTGGAACATTCCTTCTCCCCTCAAGGATTTCTTTAGAGAGAAATGTAGCAGGGTTTCACATATTCTCACATAACACATCCATTTGAGTAATCAAAAGTAGCGTCACTAAGAGAGAGATCATTAGCAAAGAGTCTTTGTTGGTATGATCTTGATGTTTAAATTTAATGTGGTTTAATCAGAAGCACTTGAATTTGGCTTCAGACATCAGATCGTTGAAATGTTTTGGTTAGAACTTCTTGATGAAGAGGGATACCATTGTTAGTGCTAATATGCATTTTTCACTATTTTATGAATATATGCAGTTATCGCTCGTTTCAAGGCTTAAGTGTGAGTATTTCGTTGAGTTGCTCGGTTATTCCTTGGAGGCAAACAACCGTATCTTGGTATATCAGTATGCAACCAAGGGTTCTTTGCATGACGTATTACATGGTACACACAACAAGTCGTTTTTCATTTTCTTTTAACTTTCTATTCCTGGTCTTGAATTTTATGATAAATTTGGCTATCTTCTTCGGCTATTCCATAATTTTAGGGAGAAAGGGTGTACAAGGAGCAGAACCTGGTCCAGTCCTCAACTGGGCTCAGAGAGTTAAGATTGCCTATGGTGCAGCTAGAGGTCTTGAGTATCTACATGAAAAGGTTCAGCCTCCAATTGTTCATCGTGATGTTCGGTCCAGTAATGTTTTATTATTTGATGATTTTCAAGCCAAAATAGCCGATTTCAACTTGAGCAATCAGTCTTCTGATACCGCAGCTCGACTGCATTCGACAAGAGTGTTGGGAACTTTTGGCTACCATGCTCCAGAGTAAGTCTTCCTTTTTTTCTTTATCAAATATCCAACAAAATGAAGTTTTATGTAATGCTAGATTTCTTTTAAATTGTTTATTTCATGACCTAAGCTGTTATTTCTTAAAAATTAGAATGCTTGCAAAAATAAATTGTAACCATTGACCTTTTGTGCAACTAATCTAAAAGATTCATGCACAATCCCCCCTTTACATATCCCCGGGGAAACATTAGGCCTTTCGGCCAATGGGTGTGGGCCCTAAGGTATTGATAGCACCCAAACGTATTCGAGCACAACACTTGATGCTTCATGAGGCATCAAGTGATCCACCGATATGCAACCTCATCTGGTTTGATATGTAGTGTTATGGTTTTACTATGAACTAGAAAATTTTGACTTGCTACATGACAAAACCAAACTAAATCAAATGGACCCAGTAAATCCCACTTGGATGTAGGGTATGGGGTGTGAGATTAATGCAGACATTGACGTCTACCCTAAGGAGTAGAGCGTTTGTTTTTGTTAAGACCCCCGGCTTGAATTTTGAATTTTGAATTTTGGCAATATTAGGCTTTCCTACCACATTTGTTATACATGATGTAGAGGCTTCTATAAGTAATATGCCAGTGCTTGTGTTCTTTTGATCATTATTTACTTTTTCATGTAGTGTAAAAGATATATCTCATTTGGAGGTAGAGTCGGGGGTAAGATACACAGACCTTATGTCTGTCTGAAGAGACTGATGTTGTTTCTGTTGGAGAATAAGATTTAGTATGCAGCACAAATATCACTAATATGTTTCTTTTATTTATCCTTTTACCACACCAACAAAGTTAGGATACAATAGGATATTTATACACACCCAACCGGTACAACACCTTCCAACCGGTGGGAAAATAACTGATGTCTATAAATAATAATAACTGCACATAAATAATGATCTAGCTTAATCAATTTTAACACACCCCCGTAAGCTAGACACATGCCATCCCAAGTTCCTTCTTCAGCCTTTCAAAGTTACCCACTTTCAGCGCTTTTGTAAACATGTCGGCAACCTAATCTTTAGTTCCACAGAAATTTACTTCAATCTCGTTATTCTGCACAAGTTCCCTTATGAAGTGGTATTTAATTCTGATGTGTTTACTTCTGCCATGAAAGACGGGATTTCTGGTAAGAGCAATTGCAGAACGATTATCACACATGATCTTAGTTGCTGAATCTTGTTTCATTCCCAAATCAGATAAGATCTCCCTTAGCCACAAGGCTTGACACCCGGCCATAGATAAAGCGATGTATTCAGCCTCGGATGATGATAAAGCAACCACTTTCTGTTTCTTTGCTTGCCAAGAGATGGCTCCCGATCCAATACTRAAAACGTATCCTGCAGTGCTTTTGCTATCGTCCAGATTGCTTCCGAAGTCACTATCACAATAACCTTGAAGTACAGCATGTTYAGTCTTTGTATACATAATGCCATGAACCAACGTACCTTTTACAAATCGCAGAATCTTCTTAGCAGCTTCCCAATGACACTTCTTGGGCGTTTCCATRTATCTACTAATGACACTAACAGCAAACGTTATGTCCGGYCGAGTAGCAGTTAAGTACATGAGRCTACCCACCACACTTCGATAAAGCGTTGAATCCACATACTCATCATTTGAATCCTTAGACAATTTCAGTCCGAATTCCATAGGAATACTTGAAACATCTGCCTCCTTCATGTTGAATTTTTCMAGCAACTCTCTAGCATATTTTTGTTGAGAGATAGATATTCTACCTTCTTCTTGTTTAACCTCAATTCCCAGGAAATAGTGAAGAAGGCCTAAATCCGTCATCTCAAATTYTGTCTTCATGGAATCCTTGAATGATATTATCATGTCATGAGAGCTACTCGTAAACACYAGGTCGTCAACGTAAATGCAGACTATAATCAGTTTTCCTTTCAAATCCTTTATAAAGAGTGTGTGCTCGTAAGTACACTTCTTAAACCCATTATCCACAAAATATTTTTCAATTCGACTGTACCAAGCCCGGGGGGCTTGTTTCAGCCCATACAAGGCTCTCTTTAAGTGACATACCTTCCTTTCACTACCTTTCATGACGTATCCTTGAGGCTGATCTATATAGACATCCTCTTCCAGAAAACCGTTCAAAAATGCCGACTTAACGTCCATTTGATGGACAGGCCATCCTTTATATGCGGCAAGAGCTAAGACCAATCTGATTGTTTCTAGTCTGATCACTGGAGCAAAAACATCTTGGTAATCGATTCCAAAACGTTGTTTGTAACCCTTCACAACCAACCTCGCTTTGAGCTTATCTACTTCCCCTTTTTCATTCAATTTCRTTTTGTAGATCCACTTCACGCCAATGGATTTATGTCCCTCAGGTWAGTCCACCAATTCCCATGTATCGTTTCTRATTATTGCACTAATCTCTTCATCCATCGCTTTCTTCCATCTGCTGTCAGTAATRGCATCTTCGAAACATACAGGATCAGCATCAGCAAATAAGACAAAATCGGCAACATCATCAAGATCTAATCTTTGAGTATTTTCATACAAGTCCCTCAGACTTCTATATTTCTTTGGTGGTGTATTAGATGGGTTGGCGATTGAGGACTTGGAGCATTATCCTCGTTAGTGTTGAGAGGAGAGGTGTTAGAGTTGTCTTGAATACCTTCATCGTTACCTTGTGCTTCAATATCGTGAACCTGGGAATTGTCTTCACTCATCTCCACGTTTACACCATTTTTATCCACAATGGGTCCCGTCCAACCTTTATCTTCTACAAACTTAACATCACGACTTATAACCACCTTCCCAGAAACGGGGTTATATAGCTTATATGCTTTTGATTGTTCGCTATATCCTACAAATATTGTTTTTTCAGAACGATCATCTAGTTTACCTCTTCTYTGCTCAGGAATATGAGMATATGCYWGGCATCCAAAAATCCGAAGGTGACCCACACCAGGTTTGTGCCCACACCATGCTTCTTGRGGTGTAAGATTTTGAAGTGCTTTAGTAGACGCTCTATTCATRAGATAWRCAGCACATGCTACTGCCTCAGCCTAGAACATGTCAGCCAAACTTTTGTGTTTAAGCATACTCCTGACCATTTCTAGAAGATACCGATTTTTTCTCTCAGCAACCCCGTTTTGCTGAGGGGTATATCTGGTCGTTAACTGATGATGTATACCGTTCTTGACAAGAAAGTTCTGAAAATGGATCGCATTGAACTCACCTCCACGATCCATCCTTAAACATTTTATTTTTTCATTACTTTGGTTTTCCACAAATGCCTTGAAGATCAGAAAGGTACCAACGACTTCCGATTTTTCTTTCAAAAAATATTTCCAAATTCTTCTACTGAAATCATCTATGAAAGTTAGTACATACCTRCTTCCACCAATAGAAATTGTTTGCATTGGTCCACACAAATCCGAGTGGACTAGTTCAAGAACCTTTGTTGCTCTCCATGCTTTGTCTTGRGGAAATGGTTCTCGAGAATGCTTTCCCAGAGTRCARGCTTCACAAATCTCGTCAATTCTTCTTATGGTTGGCATACCTCGTACTAAGTTACGTCTGCACATGTAAGTCAAAGAATCGTAATTTATGTGACCRTACMTGTGGTGCCATAGGATCGAAGAATTTTGACTGGTTGTATGAAGGCTGAAAAACTCTTCATCTTTAAATTTGATGGGGAACATTTTATTAGTAGCCATGTAAACCTTTCTCAAGAAATGTTTGTTCTTGTCAATGATTTCTGCAGATCCATCTTTGAAGTGAATTTCATATCCCTTCAACAAGAGTTGTCCAACGCTCAACAAGTTGTGCTTTAGACCTTTTACATAGTACACATTTGATATTCGTTTGTCTCCCTTCCTGGTTTTGATCACGACTTCACCAATGCCCTGCACTTGTAATTTATTGTCATCGCCTGTTTTTACTTCTCCTCTTATAGGCATCTTCAATGAATACAAACAAACTTTTGTTTCCTGTCATGTGATTACTGCTGCCGCTGTCTAGATACCATGTCTCTTCCTTGGTTGTTTCTTGAATTCCAAACATCATGACATCGAATCTTCTTCTTTATTGTCCTCTCTATGCACGAAACTAGATGTACCCTCTTCTTCGGCAATTCTTTTCTTGCAAAATCTTCTAACATGCCCAAATTTCTGGCAGTGGTAGCATTGAATTGGAGAAAATGGCTTTCCTCGTCCTTTACCTTTGTTGTTGTCGTATTGATCATTCTTGGAGCCTTCGCCTGATCTTGACTTGTTATTCGAACTTCCTTGGATATTAGTTTGTATTTGAAATGCTTGCTCTAAGTGTTGGGAGTCAAATTGTTTTAATCTTAATTCGTGCGACTGCAGAATGCCCAAGAGATTTTCAAGAGACAAATCTGATAAATCTTTTGACTCCTCTATCGCAACAACAATATATTCAAATTTTTGTGTTAAACTCCTTAGGATCTTCTCTACCACCCTTCTGTCTTCAATTTTTTCACCATTAATMCGTATTTGATTCATGAGGACAATTACCCGATTATAAAATTCTTCTATGCTTTCATTCTCTTTCATCTTCAGATTATCGAACTCACACCTGAGGATYTGTAGGCGTACCACTTTTACCCTTTCTTCTCCACGATAGGCCTTCTGAAGAGTATCCCATGCTTCTTTGGACGTTGTTGYTGTTGAGATTCTTTCGAAAACGTTCTCGTCTACTGCTTGGAATATGAAAAACAACGCCTTACTATCTTTCTTTTTGTTTTCTTTATCTTCCAGAATCTGCTGGGGAGTTGTTCCATTGGTTTGTACCAATTCCTTATACTCGTTTTCTACCAGTGTCCAAAGGTCTTGTGATTCGTAAAGAACCCTCATCTGGATATGCCATTGATGGTAGTTTCTTCCAGTCAGTTTTGGTAATTGGGGTTGAATACCATTGTTGATGTTTGAAGCCATGCGAGTCAGGGCTCTGATACCATATGTTGGAGAATAAGATTTAGTACGCAGCACAAATATCACTAATATGTTTCTTCTATTTATCCTTTTACCACACCAACAAAGTTAGGATACAATAGGATATTTATACACACCCAACCGGTACAACACCCTTCCAACCGGTGGGAAAATAACTGTTGTCTATAACTAATAATAACTGCACATAAATAATGATCTAGCTTAATCAATTTTAACAGTTTCAAGAAGACCCGTGGCTTGCAATAAACATTTTCATATAGTTTAAAAGCATGAAATCACTAGTTTATCTTCGTTTTTTGACATGTTTGTCCTAATCCAATTGAGATGGAAAAATGGAGGATATGTTGATGAAATGACATAATATCCATGTTTTGATCCAGGTATGCGATGACTGGACAAATAACTCAGAAGAGCGATGTTTATAGTTTCGGGGTTGTTCTTTTGGAACTTTTGACGGGAAGGAAACCGGTTGACCACACGATGCCCAAAGGACAACAAAGTCTTGTTACTTGGGTGCGTCTTGCTACTGATGATCTTTGTTACACTCTCCATCCCATAACCAATTGCAATATTTGACTGAACACATAGCTATTAGAAATCTCAACTAGCAATCAAATATCTAAAATGCTATCCTCGCTACAACAAAATCCGTTTTATAAGTAGCCAAATATGTCTAAATGTCCTAATAGACTGCTTTAAACGACTTAATTTACAGCAGCAACCAATTGTGCACCATATGTAAAGGCGTTGCAATAAGTTGATAGGAAGCTTTTGGGCGTTCATACAAGTTTTTTACAACACTTTTGAAATGGAGCGTCCTATTAGTCTTTTTATACGATATTATTTGAAAAAAAGTGTATTGTAAAAAAAAACAAGTGTCATGCCCCGTAAAAAAGCTAATAGGACAATTTATTTCAAAAAGTATCCTAAAAACTTGTTAGGATGCCCAAATAAGTACTAACATATCATTGTAACACCTTTCAGACACAATTGTTTGGACTTATAAACTAAGTCCTATAGCAGCTTATTAGGCATTTAGATATATTTAGCGTTTTATAAAGCAATTTCGTCTAGTGTCTATAATGACCAAATAGACGGGATCTTGTGAATAGAATCAAAATAAGTCATTTCGGCTTCAAATTTCTCAAATACAAATACAAAAACATACGTTCCTCGTTAACACACACTTGACACAATGCATCGATGCTCATGATATTTATGATCTATTTGCTACAGGCAACTCCAAGATTAAGCGAGGATAAAGTAAAGCAATGTGTTGATCCAAAGTTAAACAACGAGTACCCTCCAAAGGCAGTTGCTAAGGTCAAACCATTTAATGTTGATACTAGCCTACCGGGTTATCATCTTAAACGGCCACCATTTTATTTTCTCTTACAAAATAGCCAAGAAACCACAAGCTATGGTATCTCAATTTATTTTTGCGGTGGACCCACTTTTCATGTGGGTGTGTCATAAAATGTCATAAACCGCAATGAAAAGTGCCTTACAGCATTGACTTACAGTCGATTTGGCTATTTTATGAGAAAAAGTTTGGAGGTAGCTAAAAAGTAAAACTCTTTTCCTCATGTGGTTATTTACGATGATAACCCCCTAGCCTACCCCCTTTCTGTTTTACACACAAAAGCACACACTAAATTGGTCTTGTTTGTTTCCATGGTCAGATGGCAGCTGTTGCAGCACTGTGTGTTCAATATGAAGCAGATTTCCGGCCAAATATGACGATTGTCGTCAAGGCTCTGCAGCCGCTCCTCCATCCGAAACCACCGGGACCAGAGTCTCAAGCTTCATAAAGCAAATTTGTAGGAAACCACATTTGAGTTTTTTTTTTGTTAATCTACTTTGAAAACTTAGCTTGAAATGTACAAGAACCAGCTATGGAAATGTGTATTATATTGTTGAGATCATGATCCCAGAAGTAGAAATGGTAAATATTGACATGTTCAAGAGTCTGAGAGACCCCATTTGTTCAAATTTCAAAGTTTTGTAGACCATTTGTAGCAAGTATTCATGTAAGAATGAAAGATTTAATACAATTTTAATTTCATGACTGAAAAGGCGTGTCAGTTATTGTTGTTGTGGTAAGAGCTTCTACAATAAACTTCTTTTTGAAACGTTTTTTACAAAAGAGATGGAACCCAGAAGAAAAAAAAAAGATTTTTAAGAGCTTGTAACTATACATTCATAAAGCCGAGTTCTTTTGGTCAGTAGCTTTTTCATAAGCTTAGATGGCCAAAAAGCTCTGCAACGAACTTTTTGAAAAAACTCCATTACAAATCAAATGGTTAGGGTTTGTTGTCGTGGATCCCACTCTTGGCTAAAATGATTGCTCTCATTTGTTTCGGCAAAGAATACAAAGTCAAAGAAGACCGAACAACATTACATGATTTTTTTGCTTGTAAGAACCAAAATTTTTGTGGGTTTTTTCACCATTTAAACATAGTTTTGTGGTTTGTTTTACATGTCTTGAAAGTTTGTATGAATTCTTTCTACCCCTTTAAATTTCACATGTAGACAACACTCTCAAACTTTAGGGACTAAATATGTAAAAAAAAACTTCAGGGATAGAAAATCTTGACTTTAACTAATTAATACCAGGTTCACTTACACCAATTCCAACCACAGCACCAAAAAAGCCGAAATTGAGAAGCGTTGGTACCAAAACAAAGTTCACATAGACAAACATGCCGTTTAAACAAAAACACGACATATATGGCCTTTCTCTCACATCTCCAGTATTTTACCGTTCTTTTTGCCTATACTGATTGGAGCTTCCAAACCGAAAAAATGGTACAATTGGAGATACCCATATAAATGGTACAAGGGTGGTGCCTGATTGGTTTAAGTTTGGCTCCAAAGATCAAAAGTACCAAGAGGTTCCAGGTTCAAATCCAAGGAGGAATAAAAATCCCCTTTTGGCCACGGAGGTTCTAATACGGTGACTCCAGGCCATCTACAAAGCATGTGGTCGCCCTGGGATTAGTCGGCTCGCATAGCGGGTTGGATATCCAGATTAATAAAAAAAACTCATAGTTTCATCTTACTCCTTTCTTTTCCAAACAAAAAAAAATCAGACCTTCACTTTCCAAGTTCAAAATTGATGTGTTAGTCGAGTCGATACATACAAACATTTAAACTCGATTTATAAGTTATTATATCGAACCCCAGATATCGTTTGAATTATCTTTCTATTAAAAGAAAGAAGAGGAATGAGACGAGATAAAAAAAAATTCTATGGGAAAAGGGTAAAAATAGCATGATACATAATAGTTCCTTCAAATGGGGCTATCCATCTACTGTTCTTTCTTACAGTCTTTTTAACTTGTCTTTTGTCCATTGCTTTCTCTTTGCTTCTTCTATCTCCAAAGTTTTCCCGTTTCGACCAAACCTGCATCGCCACAAAACACTAAGCTTCGGTTGCTATGAATCAAACCGACCAATAGCGGGTGGCAGAAACTTGCCTAAAATAAATCAACGTCGTGTTCGTGGCTTGCACCGAAATTCAGCCAAGAGTGCAATGTGATCAGAGGACCATTCTGGAGAAGGAAGCGCGGTGTCTTTCCTCAAACTATCCTCGTCCAAAAGCTCCAACAACGATTCTACAGTCAAGCTGTCCGCTGAAACCACAAAATTATATAAACTCGTAAATTTACATACGAAAAGAAAAACAGCAAGCGTCTTGCCTCCACAACAAAATCTGCTTTATAGGATGCCATATATGTCCAAATGTCCTAATAAACCGCTTTAAACTCGTAAGTGTGCTGTTAGTCTTTTTATGACATTATTTGAAAAGGTGCCATGTAAAAACAATTGTCCTATAGACACACGTTCATAGGACACTTAAACCTTGTTAGGATGCTCACGTACGTCATAACATCCTATAAACTTTTACATAGGACGCACAATTGTGTGTCCTATAAACTTAAGTCCTGCAGTGCAGTCTATTAAGACATTTTAGGGGATGTTTGGTTCGTTTTCCATTAAGACCCATATGGATAAAGCTGTCTGTATGATATAAGATAAATTATGGTTCGGCTGTTATGCTGAATAAACAGCCTGAATGTTAAAAGTGACCATTTTACCCTTAATGTTTTGTTTTGGAGTTTTTCTTTCCTCACCTGCCATTAAACAATCACCAAAACCCATCACCTCCCCTTCCGTCCATCCCAACCCATTGCTCCCATTTCAATTTTACTTGTCTAATTTTCCATGCCTCCAGAAATTCTAACTACACTAATCTCAATAATTCATACCACCACTGAACCCAAAAACTCCAAAACATTTTTACAACAGTAATTTAATTAATGTAGTCCTAATTATCTGATTAAGAGCCATGGATACTGTGAAAAGAAAAGGGAAAGGAAGAGCAGCAAAGAGAATGAAGACGAGAGGTAGAAAGTTGGTGGGTGGTGAAGTAAACGGTTGCAGGTGCAGGGGTAGAAGGAGCATATGTGGGTCTTGCCATATAGGGGTGAAGTGAGCGGTTGAAGGAACATGGGTGAAGTGAACGGTTGCAGGTGCTGACAATCCCTAAAAATAACAGTGGAGGGAGATGCAGAGGGAAAAAGGAAAAAGGGGTTGACAGTGGGAGAAATATGAGATCACAGCAAAATACCAACCGGAGGAGAGGGATGCAGTGGTGCTGCCATCGTGGTGGTCACCATGGGAGAGTAGATCAAACTTTGTTGAATGGGGATGAAAATGAAAGAGGGGAGGGGTAAAGGGGGAATAAAAAGGTGAATAAATGACTGAATGCAAAGGAGACTATTTTTTGGCTGAACAAATAAGCCATACAGCCTATTCAGCTCATCAAGCCACAATAGCCCCTTAGACAAATTGGCATCCTATAAACCCAATTTTGTTGCAGTGTGTGAATATTAATAACGATCCACTTTAATGCCATGTTGCAAGCAGTACACAAGTCCTTGGATAATATCCAGAAAACAAGCAAGATTTGTTGCAATGATGCTTGTTTTTCAACGGGTTTGCATTCAAGAAGGTAACTTTTATAAGTTGGCCCTTTTGTTATAACATTTTATATAATTTGCAAGCACAAAGGAATTTGGATATACCAAAAGACAAAGTAAAAGCATCTTGCAAAATTCGAAGTTATACATACCCGAGTAAAATATATAATCAAGGGTACCAATGAAGTCTCGTGTGCAATTTGTAAATAATGGTTCGTTTGTAGCAGGATCCACTCTCCTCTTTTGTTGCTCATAACCAAGACCAACCCCGATTCTTGCAAAAGACGAGTACGCACTAACCTGTAAAACACACGGCCATTATCACCAAATTCAAGAAAACCGCCTTAATAATAATATTTGTACAAAAACTTGGACCAATAATTGAAGATATATCTTACCAAGGGCAGAGAGTGGGTTAGTTTCGTGGCAGGTCGCAGAATTCCAAGAGGGTCTACTGCTAAATCTGGATGCATTGGATCAACTTTCCCAATTGCCAAAAGGGCATGAGGAGCACTGCAATCAAATTTTATATAAAGAATTTAGCGAGATCCATTTTCCATGGAATGAAATGCTTTTCGGTGCTTATATTTTAGAAATTTGAATGAAAACTATTATTGGTGACGAAAGAAATAGACCACAAACCTTCCGGGAACCGAATTAAAATCCCCACAGACCAGCATTGGTATATCTGCACTAGCAGCTATCTTTTCCAAACCTTTTAACAGAGTATGAACCTGAAATATTACATGAGCACATCGCAAAACTTTTTAAAGAACGCAATAAAAATTATATCTTTTTTTGTAATTAGTTGCATAGGACCAAGAGATATGAGCTTAAGAGAATAACCTGCCATAGTTTGACATCCTTTAGATCTTGTTGAACGTTCACGTGGGTATTTGCCTACACACCATACAAGGAATAATTAAAACTATGGGACACGACACATTCAAAATCGAGGCTACGTTTCGCAAACTAAGTGATAAGCTTGTTGTTGGTTGATAACTAGTCATTGGTTAATCAGCTAGCTGTTAGATGATAAACTAGTCATGTTTAGTAAAAAGTAGCTAATAAGCTAGATCTCAATGTAAAATGACCTAAAATAACATGTCAAAATTTTTATTGGAAATATATAAAGAGGCATAATAGGAAAAGAAAAAAAAATGGGAAACAACCCCTAGAGCTTATTGAACCACTACTTTAAGTAGCTTTCCAAAAAGCAAACGTGGATTTTTCAATAAGCAATTGACAATCATGGCCTGAATTTGTTTTGGTTTGATATGAAAAATGATGCGTGTTCATGGTAGGCCAATAGGAAGGTAATATGTCTATAGCTATATCTATATATAGGGAGCCAGTTCAAATAAGACGGTAAATATCGTGAGAAGAAAAGAAGAGAAGGTTAATGGAAAGTTCATATGTGCATCCATTTACAAAATCCGGAAAAAAATCTATTTGAAGATGCACATGTGAACTGACATTAGAGATAATTCATATGAGTTCACATATGCAGTGGCAAATGGATTATTTCAATGATTCACATATGAACCTTCCTTTAATATGCAGCTGCAAATGGATTATTTCAATGATTCACATATGAACCTTCCTTTAATCTCCCCTTCTTACCTTCTCACCATATTTAGTCTTCTTATTTTGAACCTCCGACTATATACATTTATATGTGTGTGTGGATTGATATACGCAAGTTGTCGTATCTTACCACACAAACAAGTTGGCGCTTTCCTGGATTATCAACACCATGGTTACTGAACTTTGCTTCTAAAACGACAATCAATGCAACATTATCCTGTAACAAGCCAGTGTTCTCATCAAACTGACACGTTAAATCAATGAAATAAGCAAAAGAAGAATGTAGGCGAGCTACCTTAACCAACCGATTTAGAGCCGTTTTCTTCTGAGCGCTAGGAACCAAAGCATCGGTTAAAGATTGTGCAGCTTTATTAAACTCAACCTGCACATGCACCAATTACATTCCTGTTAGTAAGATGACGATACTAAAGCACCATCTAAATAACAAAAAAAATTATACCTCGTATTTTTTAACGTGTGAAAATCTATCTCTGCGGAAGAACGTAGCACATCCATCAATAGTCATGATACTTCCGTTAAAAACCTCAGCTGTTTTCTTCTTATATAGAGCCTGATACCCGTGTTTATCCAGCTCAGGGGCGAAAAATTCCTCAAAGTGATCACTTTGAACCTGAAAAGAAGCTAAATCACTTTTAGCATAACTTTTTAGTTGAGGTGCGCACAAGCAGGCCTGGACGCCCACAGTTGCCCACAAAAGGAAAAAAAACTCCAGATAAAATGGCATTCAACTATGCACATGTACCTCTTGAAGACAAACAATATCTGCCCGGTAGCCAACAATTTCCCGTAACAAATTTTGTCTGCGGTAAGGCCAAGAAAGAGCCCAGGAAGGGCAATAACCATACAACTCACTCGTGGCATATGAATCGGATAAAATGTTATAAGAGAGCACGGTAAAAGTCCCGGTGGACGAAGACCGCCCATCTACATCCAAATGCCCTGCCACATCAACATTGCTGACGGAAATCAATCGCCTTGGACTTGGGGAGGGAGCCGGAATCACACGAGAAGTTAATATCGTGCTTCCATGTCCAATGGGTGATTTCGTTTCAGCATCCACCACGACACATTCAAACTTAAGAACATGGCCAATATCGTCAGCCGTTGGTGTGTACGTTTTCGAACGTCCGACTTCAAACCAAGTTTCGCCGCCACTCCTTTGTGTCGCCGCGGCAGGATATAAAGGCGTTGCCCCATTTGCAAGGCTGGGGAGTGATTGCGAACTGGATAAGCTTGCATTAGATGTGGCATTATTATTAAACCGTCCAAATATCTCTTCCTCCTCGTTTCCATTTTCATTAACGGCACTAGCAGCACGTTCATGAAGAACACGATGGTGTTGCCATGCATCAGAAAAACATTTAGGAGAGCAATGGTAGCTTTTCGCAACGGGTATCTTGGCTTTAACACATCCTAAGCACTGCAAAGTGGCTTGCTCGGATGGATGTACACTACAGATAGCAACTTTTTTGTCGCTTTGAATACGGTACCTGCACAGCCACACAAACGCAGGCAGATGATGAGTTCCATAATAGATGCCATATGCTAGAAACCTTGCAAAGAGCAACTCATACAAGATTCAAATTCGCTAATGCAATTACATTGTTTGCTTAACGGAAACACAGCAATTAATATCTCTTATTAGTAGGGCTCAATAACTATCCTGTATTTGAACGTGTTGAACAGTTGGTTATTAGTTAATTTTATGGAGTTCAAAGAGCTTTAATAACTGTATGTCGTGAACTTGAAATTTGGGGGATTATGCATTACTAAGGGGCTGTTTGGTTGGTTTTCAATTAATCCTGTATGGATAAACCTGTCTGCGTGTAAAATCTATCTGTATAAATCCGGAAGGTTTTTGTTTGGAAGAGTTTTTTCATAGATGGAAGGAACGTGTTTTTAACTGGAAGTGGCAGTTTTGGGAAGAACTTAGTTTTCTGCATAAAGCTCCCCCATAGAAGCTAACTAAATAAGCCACTTTCTACATCCTTAAGTCACTACTAGACAGTCATGTATAGCTGACTGAATAAGCTGTGAGTTCCATTAAGCGCATTAAGTTGCTAACAAACAGAACCTAAGCAATACATAATGCTTAATAAGTCGTTTTCAAGACTTTTACCTAAATGCTTTATAATATAGTATAGATATAGATATGCATGAAATTAAGCAAGACCTTCAAGTTAAGTACAGGAAATAAAGATCACCAAAACTAGATGGGAAAAAACCTTGGTGCATCGAAGTTCTACCTAATGCCTCCGATAGAAAGGGTGATGATCCTTCCAGATTCATTACTGCTCCATACAACGTTCTTGTTTAAAGATGCATTTTTATTCGTATGATCGTCTAAACTAAAGAAGATGATACACAGTGGAAAACTAAAAGGTCTAAGGAGAACGAAATCTTTTCCTAACAATTTCAAAGAACAATCCATCCTTAAGGACCGACCAATCTAAAGCAATCAAGAATACGTAAAACCTAACCAACCCAAAAAAGAACAACAAAAAATTCTAATCTACCACCCACTCTAAAACTCATTGGTTCCTATTATCACCCCGAGTTAAAAGATCAAGATATCAAGTTACACAATAGGAAGCTGATAAACCTCCTTTGAGGTTTACGTATAGAAGGAGAAATCAGGTTTAAGTAGTTGAGTCGATGTTTCTTAGTTTTGAATAAGGGAGGGTAGTTT
>NC_037532.1:6618520-6627660 GCF_001531365.2 Cynara cardunculus var. scolymus
TATGTTACAATCGACATGTTCTAGCTACTGAATTATGATTACTGTATGTTATCGCTCACGTATCGGGGTAAGGGGAACGATTTCGATTACGATTATGATTAAAGCTAGGGTACATCAAATTGGTATCAGAGCTCGTGACGATCAACAATGGCGAATGTGACGACGCGAAATGCAGACAATCGAATTGAGGACCTGGAGAGCAACGTGGGTGGGTTCAATTGAAAGGAGTCTGGAAATGATCGTTCAACAAATTGAGGAAATGAGGAATGAATTTGCAAGTCGAACAAATGTCCCAAATTCGTCGGATGAGGAAGCTGTTGGGAGATTCGATCGAGGAGACCGAAGCCGCATCCAAGGAAGTCGATTTTCAGCTATGAAAGGTCGCAAGTTAGAGATACCGATTTTTGATGGCAGAGACCCAGATGGGTGGATTTTAAGAGTTGAAAGATACTTCATGTTGAATCAGTTAAGTCAAGAAGAGAAGATTGATATGTCGTTTATTTCTTTTGAAGGAGATGCATTGAAGTGGTTTCAATGGGAACACAAGCGACATCTGATTACCAGATGAGAAGATCTTAAACACTTGTTGTTAAGACAATTCTGATCGTTAACAGCAGGTTCGTTGTGTGAACAATTTTTGTCGGTAAAGCAGGAAGGAACGATCGAAGTTTACAGAAGGAAATTCGTTGAATTCGCGGCGCCTTTGGATGGGATTCCGGAACAAGTTTTCTTAAGTCAGTTCATTAATGGATTGGAGGAATCCATTAAAGTGGAATTAAGACTGATGGATCCATTAACTCTCAGTGAAGCAATGGAGATAGCCATGAAGATAGAATTGAAGAACAAGGTATTAGCAAAAGAAAGAAATATGGGGTATACCAAGAAGACAGGTACGTTTTTTCATTCTAATGCGGATTTGAGAAGCAATGTTTCTAATCATTCCTCTAATAGTGTCGGTAATTTTGTTAATTCACTGATATTTACAAATAAATCGGTTCCCGGCTTTTGGCGTTTGTCTGATCAAGAGGTACAACAAAGAAGATCGTTGGGTTTGTGTTATCGATGTGATGAGAAATACGCACCGGGTCATAAATGTAAAAAGAAAGAGATGAATGTGTTGTTAGTTCAAGAGGGTTCATTCGATGATATTGAACCGGATACGGAGGAAAGAATCTTTAATGCGGCGGAAATAACGGATAAAGTGGAGGTGCATTTAAATTCGGTGGTGGGTTTGACTAATCCAAAAACGATGAAGATGGAAGGAAGAATTGGAGGACAAAAAGTTGTAGTATTAATCGATAGCGGTGCAACGCATAATTTCATATCCTACGATCTAGTGAAAAGACAGAAGTTAAAAGTGGAAGCTACAGGAGAATACACTATATTACTTTGGGTTCCGGAAACATGGAGAAGGGGAATGGCATTTGCAAAGGGATAACGTTGTTTTTACCAGAAGTAGAGATAAGGGAAGATTTTCTTCCTTTGGGTTTGGGTAATAGTGACGTGATCTTAGGGATGCAATGGTTGGAGTCTTTGGCGGCAACGTATGTTAATTGGAAGTTACAAGTAATGAAATTCACTTGTGGGGGAAATTCAGTCACCTTAAAGGGTGATCATCTTTGGGACGTTCGATGGTATCGCTAAAAGCTATCGGAAAGGTGATCAACCAGGAAGGACAAGGCGTGTTGGTGGAATTGGGTACTTGTTCGGTATTTTCGGAGGAAATTGCAGAATCAAATGTTGTTTTGGATCCACTACTAAGAGAATTCGAATCGGTTTTTAACATGTCGTGGGATTTACCACCGGAGGTAGGGAGCATGGTATTGTATTAAAAGAAGGGACTGAAACGATCAATGTTCGGCCGTACCGTTATCCTCATTATCAGAAAGATGAAAACGAGAAGTTGGGGAAAGAAATGCTCGAGGCGGAAGTGATTCAACCGAGTATGAGCCCTTTTTCCAGTCCGGTATTGTTGGTCAAGAAAAAAGACGGAAGTTGGCGGTTTTGTATTGATTATCGAGCCTTGAATAAAATGACCATTGTTGATAAGTTTCCAATTCCGGTGATAGAAGAGCTTTTAGATGAATTGTTCGGAGCAACCGTATTTTCCAAACTAGATTTGAAATCGGGTTACCATCAAATTCGAATGAAAGAGGAGGACGTGTACAAGACGGCTTTTCGAACCCATCAAGGACATTACAAGTTTTTCGTAATGCCCTTTGGTTTGGTGAACGCTCCGGCAACATTTCAGGGATTAATGAATGAGGTTTTCAAGAATTATTTACGAAAGTTTGTGTTGGTATTTTTCTATGACATTCTAGTTTATAGTAAAACGATTGAAGAACATCAGGTGCATTTACGGAAGGTGTTGGAGGTCATTTGTCAACATCAATTGTTTGCAAACAAAAAGAAATGCGAGTTCGGTCGTGATCGTTTGGGGTATTTGGGTCATATAATTTCAGCAAAAGGAGTAGAAGTTGACCCATCAAAAATTGCGGCAGTTTTGGATTGGGTGGTACCGAAGTCAGTAACTGAATTGCGAGGGTTTTTGGGGTTGTCTGGTTATTATAGAAAGTTCATAAAAGGGTACGGTACTCTAGCCAAACCTCTCACCGACTTCTTGAAAAAGAATCAATTTCATTGGAATACGGAAGCTCAATGGGCGTTTGACGAATTGAAGAAAATGTTATCTGCAACTCCGGTGTTACGCCTTCCTGATTTTTCTAAAGATTTCATAGTGGAGACGGATGCATCGGGTTATGGTTTGGGAGCGGTTCTTATGCAAGATGAACAGTCGATCGCTTATTTTAGTCAAGCTTTGGGACTAAGAGCGAAACAGAAATCCGTTTATGAGAAAGAATTAATTGCGATTGCGTTGGCCATTAAAAAATGGCGGCCGTAATTGTTGGGAAAAAAGTTCTTAGTACGAACCGATCAACAAAGCCTTCGTTTTTTGGAACCAGAGTATCAGAAGTGGGTTAGCAAACTACTGGGTTACGATTTTTCGATTGTCTATAAACAGGGTAGTTTCAATCAAGCTGCGGACGTGCTTTCTCGTAAAATCGACTCGGTAGAATTGGCCAACATGGCTAATTTTCGATGGAGAAATTGGGACGACTTGAAAGAAGAAATTGTTGGAGATAATTTTCTGAACCGCATTAAAACGACCTGTCAGTTGGAAGGGCCGAGCACAAAGGGTTCGAGATTCAACAGGAGTTGCTATTATATAAGGATCGTTTGGTTATCCCTCGTTTATCCAAAATGATCCCGTTGATTTTTGATGAATTTCATGGGTCTCCTATTTGGTGGGCATACAGGGGAAGATCGGACGTATCAACGTATTTCAGCGGAAGTTTTTTGGGTGGGAATGAAGAAATATATTGTTGAAATGGTAAGAAATTGTGAGGTTTGTCAAAGAAATAAAAATCTTAGTGGCTGTCCGGCGGGTCTCTTGCAATCGTTATCCTTACCGGAGGAAGTATGGGACGAGATTTCTATGGATTTCATTGAAGGCCTTCCCCGATCAAACGGTATGAGTTCGATTATGGTAGTAGTAGACAGGCTAAGTAAATACGCCCATTTTGTTGGATTAAAACACCCTTTTACTGCTCAAACGGTGGCCGAGGCATTCGTAAAAGAGGTAGTAAGATTGCATGGGATTCCTCAATCGGTGGTTTCGGATCGAGACAAGGTGTTTCTTAGTCAATTTTGGAAAGAGCTTTTCCGTTTGCAAGGAACGAAATTGAAGTTCAGTTCGGCGTACCATCCACAGTCAGACGGACAAACCGAGGTAGTAAACCGATGTTTGGAGCAATACTTGCGATGTTGGGTGTCATCTACACCTAAACAGTGGAGCAAATGGCTTCCATGGGTTGAATTCTCGTATAATACCTCCTTTCATACATCCCTTAAAGTGTCTACTTTTAAGGTATTGTATGGTAGAGATCCTCCTCCTCTACTCCGTTATAAAGCAAATTCATCAAGGGTACAATCGGTAGACCAAGAGTTGATTGATAGAGAAGAAATGCTAGATGAAGTGAAATTGCACTTGCTTAAAGCTCAATTTCGTATGAAACAATATGCTTATTTGAGAAGAAAAGAAGTGGAGTTTGTGATAAGAGTATTAGGAGATTGGGTTTTCTTGAAGTTGCGTCCTTACAAACAGAAGTCGTTGGTGATTGGGAATAGCCCTAAACTTCTTGCTCGTTTTTATGGACCGTATCAAGTGTTGGAAAAGATTGGGAGTGTGGCGTATCGTTTGGATTTACCGAGATCAACGAAGATTCATCCGGTTTTTCACGTTTCTCAATTAAAGAAGGCTGTGGGTAGTTGTATTTCGACGCACGACTTTCCAACCCAGATTTCTGAAGAGTTGGTATTACAGGCTATTCCCAAAGACATATTGGATGTGAGACCCTTACCGAATGGTGACGTGGGTCAATTTGAAGTTTTGGTAAAATGGCAAGGAATGTACGATTTTGAAGCATCGTAGGAGAAACTTGAAGCACTTCTTCAGCAATTTCCTAGCTATCACCTTGAGGACAAGGTGAAATTTTTTTTTTTTGGGGGGGGGGAGTATTGATAAACCTCCTTTGAGGTTTACGTATAGAAGGAGAAATCAGGTTTAAGTAGTTGAGTCGATGTTTCTTAGTTTTGAATAAGGGAGGGTAGTTTRGTAATTGTTTCTGGTTTAAATAGTGGGCTGTCTGGTAGAAGTCGTATTCTGTTTTTGATTTCGGTTCAGTCAGTTTGGAGCGACAGCTCAGGGAGAGAACCCAGACCTCTCGGAAAGTCTGGGAATTGCATCGATTTCGTTTATCAATAGATTGGCCGACAAATTCAATCATGTATGTTACAATCGACATGTTCTAGCTACTGAATTACAAATACTGTATGTTATCGCACACGTATCGGGGTAAGGGGAACGATTTCGATTACGATTAAAGCTAGGGTACATCAGAAGCATCCTCAACAGCATCCCGGATGAATCCACAGAGACCAAGAAACCAATAAAATCAAAACTCAAATATAAGGTGAGACTACTACTGTACTAGTACTCATAATATCATGTATTACATGCCTTAGGGTGCGTTTGGTTTGGGAGCAAGACTGGATAGGACTGAATGGGACTAGATAGTCGAGAGAGAGGTATACGAGTGAAAGATTTATGGAAGGTTTTAAGGTTTAGCAATTTGCCAATCTTGTCCCATCTACCTGAATTCTGTTCCACCTATTTTGGTGTCAGTTTTTTTTTCTTTGTTCCCAGTCTAACACACCAAACGTGGGACAACAAGTTTTTGTTTTGTCTTGTCCCACGTACCAAAAGCACCCTTAAATTCCAAAAAAGGCCAACAACACAACTCGTAATGAAGGACCAACTAGTCATAAAACTCCAAGCACATGCTCACTAGTTACTTTTAAGTCTCATTTGTCACCATCCAGAATATAACAATACTTCCTCTATTTCTTGTAGGCTCACTAGTCACCAAGCCAAGTTTTAAGACTACCACGAGCCAACACCCCCTGTTTCCATAATCAAGATAAAATGTAATAAAAAAAAGACTCGAGATGTGTACACAAACTTTTCTTCTCTTCACATCTACAGGTTTCCCAGTTACCACATACTTTAGGTACTTAAAAGACAACAGTTCCAATTGTGCGGAAATAGCTTCTCTTCTATGATACTTTCCATTTATTTGCACCCCTCTTCTACAACGCCCCTTGACGTAAAATTCTTCACCACCACATACCTTGATGTATTATGTAGATTACAAAGAAGAAGAAGAGAGTCAGAGACTAGTTGACCAGACTCCTTTTAAACCAAAGGAATACAGTAAATCCAACATGAAGTAGGGTCTGGGGAGGGTATGTGGAGAGGCTGTTTCGTGGAGATCTTTTGAGAAAAAGATTCTCTTTTTTGCAAAATTGAGGTGATATCATGATGTTGGTATTAGCCTATTATCATATTAGATCGCATATATGCATTTTATTCAAATACAATTCACTTCTGCTAGATCCTATCCAACAGTAAACACGAAATCGAACCCTCAAACAAATGAAGCAACTAAAACAAAGTTCATCATCAACAAATGACCAAACTACATCAAATTCAAAACGAAGTTCAATATCAATAAATGAGCAACATTTCACAATAATGACAGATAAAAGAACAAATTTGAAGAGCTTTAATTTAAGTTAAGAAAATGGGAATGGCAAAAAGAACACAGATATAATAAGCAATAACTAACCACTTATATCTCAAGAAATGGCCCTCGATAGGTGAAGATTCAGGTACATCGTCGGTAAAGACAGTCTGGTCGGGACGGCGGACAAGCACGTAGGGCGAAAGCTCGCAGCCCACAATCGGAATATCGGACGGGAGGTGCACTCTCAGCACGCTCAGCATGCTTTTTAATCACAACAACTTCTTCTTCTTCTGACGTCAAAATAACCTAACCCTAATTCAATAAACAACGACGATGAAAAGAAAACTCCGGCGACGATAACGAATTCGAGCAAGAAAACTTGGCGGACACCAGGCGGATCCGCCATTACACGTCCTCGACACCCGCCAGCCTTGCCCAATTTTTTGAAAAATCACAAACAAAATCCAAAATCAAAAACCCTTTTTGTATTTCATCAAAAATTTCGAAAGTAATTTAACAAGTCCCACCAAAAGATCTTGAAAAAAGTAGGGGGGTTGTTTTCAAGAAATGATGAAAATAATGAAATTGGAAAATGAAAATGAAAACCGATCGATTGATCACAAGATCAACAAGTCTTGGGAAAAAGAAAGCTCAAGAATCAGGGTTTGATTGACTAAAGATGGAATCAAGAGAGAGAGAGAAACAGGAGGAGATCGGTTTGATTTTTGGGTGTTTTTCTTAGGGTTTTACAAACACAAAAGAAAGAAGAAGAAGAAGACGCACTCTTTCTATCGCGTCTCTCGTCTTAATTTCTTCGTATCGTATTGTCGTATTATGATTGTGTATATAAATGTATTTAGAATTATCATAAACACACACAAAAATAAATCTTGTGATCTTAAAGGTTTGATTTTTATGTCAATTATACATCGATCGAACCATCATCATTCATGGGTTGGGTTTCTTTTTTGTATTAACCCGTCAATATGCTTGGCGTACAAATTTCTCTCAAATAAAAACCAAATTCACAAAAGAAATTTTATTAGGGTTTTGAAACCCCAAATTTTAAACAAACCCAAAACTTGGGATTAATCACAATCCATAAGAAATAAGGGATTTGTTGCACGTCCCAACATAATTAGTATGAATTTTGTGGGTTTACACTTTTAATTTTAGATTTTATATTTTTGTAAATCTAATTAATCAAATCACTCACAGACACAGTTTCACAAATTCATAATGTTACAGACTCACAGTTAAAATGAAATTGTAAATTTAGCTTTCTAAGTTCTATTTAAAATATTTAATCATAAATCTATTTTTACAATAATATTTTATATGATTTTTCTTCTAATATGAATGTACATTTTTAATATCATTGTCTGATTAGACAATATATAAAAAACATGTATTTATATATATAATTCTATATATGACATACAAATTGTCGTCTTATGTCACGTTTTGAAAAATATTGCGTCCTCGGTGTGGCGTATAAGGCTTGAGGTTTGACTTCGTCACCACGCCTCACACTTTTTTGAACCTTGGTTTGAACAGAATATAAATTATAAGTAATAATTAATTTTAAGATTTAATAAAACCTCCCAAAGAATGAATGAAAATATATAACAATATGTATTTCAAATATAAAAAAAATGTTTGTTTTTTAATATTTTGTTTGACTTTACATTTAATCATTGGTTTATTTAACCTAATTTTTTTAAATCCATAGGAATCTAAACAACTTCAGCATTTGTTTGTTTGTAAAGAAAAATGACACCTTTGACAAGCTTAGATTAAACCAGGAGAATAACATCAGAACCCTGATCAGACACTTGGGACACGCCCTAAGAGAGAAACGAGAAGCAAACAGTGGAAAATAACAAAAAAAAAAAAATGAAGTGGTTAGAACAACCTCCATACCAAAGACAAAGCAACCCAAGCAAGGATAGGCTAATACGCCAGACTTCATGCAAAAAAAAACACCGAAAAAGACATCAAAAAGAGAATAAGTTGGATCCATAAAAACAAGACATTTGATAGACGCTCATGCTGACCTTTTGGCCAAAACAGGAGCCAAACACTACTAGAAAAAAACTTGGGTCTTCATCAAACCTTAAAAGGCACCATTTGTCCATTTACAAATAAAACTTCACATGTGAAGTTTCGTATGTGAATCTCCATGTGAAGTTCTACATAAAGTTGTACAATTTCAACATGTTGTTTTATATCTTATTGAGCAATTAGTTTTCCTGGAAACGACTTTCGAAATTTTGGGAAATTTATGAGGTTATTGATTCTTGATGTCGACATTGTACCAACTCGGTTCTTATTTACGATATAGCTTTAGAGCATTTCCAACATATTCTTTAAAATGGAGATAATAAAGAGTTTGGGCAAAGTTTTGCTCTAAGAAATTTTCCAAAATGGATAAAGTATGAGAAAGAGATTGTAAAGTTCTCTAAATTCAGAGAACTTCCAAAAAATGATTACCATCAGAAACCAACTCTTTTGTATTATGTTTTTGCCAATAAGAAACCTTGAAGGTAAATTTTGTTAAGAAAAATAATAATTTACTATATATATAGAGAGAAATGTGAGTTATTATGCAAATATTTACATTTGTACAACCAATATAATTCAATCTCAACCGTACATTTAATTTTGATGAATTTGTGATTTCATAAAAGTTTTGATTGTTTCCTAGTATAAAGTACAAATCATAATTAATAAACATTCGTCATCTTCCATAAATATTTAAATCATAATAAATGAACTCTCATCATTTTCATAAATATTTTAATTAATTGAGTTGCATTGGTTATACAAATATGATGGGTTACATTTGAAACGCCCTCTCTCTCTCTCTCTCTCTCTCTATATATATATATATATATATATATATACATATATATGAGCGATCAAATGAAAACCACCATCATTTGTACAAACCGTACAAACCACCCTCATACGTCGATTTCATTGTTTAATCTT
>NC_037532.1:6627780-6637780 GCF_001531365.2 Cynara cardunculus var. scolymus
TATTTCTCTAAAATTAAAATAATGAAGATGATAATATCCATGATTAACACCCTCCACAATAAAAATGGTTAATCAACCTCTCATAATTACAAAAAAAATGAACAAAATGAAAAATTATAATTGGTTGAATGTGGTTTTCACGGTTTGTACAAATTGGGTGGTTTTTATTTGAACGTTCCTATATATATATAAAAAAAATATCTCAATAATATAATAGATGTTGTATTATTCAAAAAGAAGAATTTGTTAAAGTTGAATGTAGGTTTTTTTTTTGGATATTTTAAGTCTAATTTCGAAAATTTCGTTGAAGATGCTCTTACATGTCAAGCTCCATATAAAGCTGCATAACCAGAATTCTAAAATCTGGTGAAATTAATGAAAATACATATATTAGGTGTCAAAATAAAAAGAATAAAATGCTAATTTTTTGTTTAATATATTTAATTCAAATTATGTGATTATGTTTCAAGACATAAATAATAGAGTAAGTTATCGTCAATTTAACTTCTTGATTAAATTTAACGGACGTCCGAGATGTGTTCTCACGTTCTCATTTTTTTAATATCCTCATTTTGATATAAAATACAGAAAAAAAAATAATTATAAAGATACTAGAATATCCAGTATTATCTAAATCATGATGCAATGGAGCTATAATCTAACAAGTTTTGGAAATTAATCGACCATTGTAATAGTTGATTTAACTTGTTAGAAATGAAGTCATCTTCAATGATATGTGCATTGACGGATGACTAAAGCAAAGTTATGTTATGTCTATCACACCTATGTTTGGGCGTTGTCAACCTTGAATTTGTGCTCTTAGACCTTTAACTGCCTATAAAGATGCAAATAATTTATATTCGGATACAGCTGGTTTAGTTTTTTCTTTTTCCTTTTTCATACAATTTTTGTGTTAGATCTTCTATCAAATGGTATATTTCAACTGATTTATAAGGGTCGGATGCCATTCATGAGTATAATAACTAGAATATGAACCGTCTTTTGTCACATGTTATTAATCATAATTATTTTGGTTTTCAGTTGCCATTTTTCAAATTACAGTATTAATTTTTAGTAAGGTGCGAGTCTCGATTGATGTTTCCCTTGCTATTTCACTTCCTTAATTTGAGGACTATCGTTTACAGTAGAATATGATGCTCAGTTTGTGGTTTTATCGTAGTTCACTTGTTTTTTTTTTGTTGCATTTGGTGGTTTGAGCTTTGTGTTATATGACAAATAATGGTCCAACCAGTCTCACCAATTGTAACGAATATTATATGTTTTTTTTAAATAAATATTACTACATAGACGAAGGATCATGTGAGAATAAGAGTTAAGATGAGAAACGTAAGAATGGATCTGGACTCTTTGTCACTTTTAATCTACCACCCATCCCATGAATTGAGCTTTTCACGGGAATTGATCCGATGCATCATGGTGCACTGCATTAGTGCTGATCTTTAATTAGGATTGATCTTTAATTAAGATTGATTCAAGAGCGAAGATCTTTTCTTACTTTTCTCACCATAACTTTCATTCTTATCGGAACTTAACTCTTACCACATATGCACTTAAATATGCCAAATGTAATTAATTGCACAGGTGCACCTCAATCTCTCAACCAACCAACCAATCCAACATTTGATTGGTCTTTTAAATACATGAAGTACATTTGATAAAATTTAATGATGAACAACTATGTTGGATAAGATATTAAACGAGTTTATTCTCTAACAACGCTATGACTTGCACATACGTGGTGGTCTGGATACGTTCATAGGAGACTATAGACGACACCATACGAAGGGTCTATAGCATCATCATCGAATGGGTGATGATGTGCGGCAACTCGATGATGACATAGGATGGGCAATTGATGCTTCACATTGAGGCTTCAGTACTTTCGAAGATATGACCTCATATAGTATATTCTGGAAGCAACACATCAGGGTAGTTGATTACCTGTAGGACTCTATTAGGCACTGCAGTTGGGGTATAGTTGGAGAGTTTACATATACATCTGTGTTACCGTAAGATAGAATGGAGGGACTACTTGACGTGTTCAATTCCTTCTTCGTTTTTTTTTTTTTTGGTTATTGATTACTTGACGATATGTTATCACATATTCATTTGATTTGATTTGTTTGCTTTGTTTCTAAAATTATGTTTATGAAAATAAAATTAAAAGAAAAATTGGAAATACACTATGTACCCCGTTATGCATTAACAACTTGTACATGCTGCAAAAATACTTGTACATCATGTGCGAAAAGTGATGAGAGAGTATTTACATTTTGAACCCTGTATAAAGTTGGTATTACAAAACTGACCCTTAACTTCTGTTGTTTCCAGTTTAT
Source organism: Cynara cardunculus var. scolymus (assembly GCF_001531365.2). Lineage (NCBI taxonomy): Eukaryota > Viridiplantae > Streptophyta > Magnoliopsida > Asterales > Asteraceae > Cynara > Cynara cardunculus. The sequence continues at coordinate 6,630,138 of NC_037532.1, forward strand.
GGTCTCAAATAAGCAAATTGATGAGAAACGGCAACAAACGCGTTGCTGGATCCTCCTCCTCTCCTCGCTGGCGAAGCCTTTTCTCCCGTCTTTGCTCAATCTTGATTGCGTCTCCTTCTGGTTCATCGCCGTCGATTACTGTCGGAGATATCAATTTCATCAGACGGACGCTCACGGTCACGCAGCAACGTTGATTCGTCGCTCCCTTGAGAATTCACGGAGATGGCGATGACAGTTGAAGGTTAGCCACTTCTGATTTTCACTTGTAGTTGCTCTTTTCAGCTAATTCTAGAATTTGTTTGTTGTTAATTTAAAAGAATTTGGTACTAGGGAAGCATGTAGTAGGATGATGTTGTTATTGAGAAGCTATGCGAGTAACTCTCGCAATTGAGTTCTAGTACTCCTGATTTTTGATGTGCAAAAGGGCTAATATCAGATTTAAATTGATATCAATTCTAACTTATTTATTGGACTAGATATTTGGTTATCACATTAAAGATCATTAAAAAGTACAACAAACAGGAAAATATAGGTGTATAATTTGTAATATTATTATATCAAAATATCATTTGGAAAGTAGTTTGAGGTGAAAAGTGAAGTTATATCTCTGGAATGGAAAGGATGATGGTTAATTATGCCATTATTTGTAACACCGTTGTGTCTGATGAACTGGGTTGCACTTTGTGAACTCCTGAGTTTAACTTCTGGGGGCTCCTTAGGGTTAACTGAATACAGATTATCAGAAGTTAAGGGATGTTAAAATTAGGTCTTTAGGCTTTACTGGAACTTATTTTGTATCAGAGTAAAAGAAAGGCCACATAATGAGAGCATAACAAACAAATGGGGTCTAGTTGTTTCAATATATGGAAAAACATGGTTGGGAGATGGGAGTGGTGAGACATGCATCATTGGAGAAAGAAAAGTTCTAATATAGTTTTTCCACTATAGTTTTTTCCTTCTTCTTTTAACTTGTCCTTGGAGAAAGAAAAGTTCTAATATTGGATATTCTGAATCATGCATCATTTAGTTTCTTTGGTACATTAGTTGTTGCAATCTACTAGTGATTAATGTGGTAGTCTTATCCCTACACTCTTCCAACATCAGAGATGGTATACAAATTTCTTCATATATATCTTTTTTTAACATACCATGGTAGTGGCAAGTCGAGGCTAATTTTTGATACAAGAAATTATAAAAACTTGGCATCTGATCAGTATGTGTTATTTCATACTTTATTAAGAGAAGGTTCTAGATATCAGCCATTTTGTATGGAGATAATATGAGGCAATTGGAACCTCTTGCTTTTCTCGTCATTAGTTTCTCGGCCATGTAACATAATCCTCCAGTGGTGCTTTTCCATAGGTCAATAATTTCTTAGACCAGTTTAAGATTACCTGTATCTGATATTTTTTTTAATTATTGTGTGAAGACTTGCATTTTATTCCGGATGTCTCTTTCTCCTGTTGTTCTTGGCCAAATTAACTTTGACTCGTCGAGTCAAAGTTCAAACTGATAGGTTGGATAGCTGAAGATTGTGTAGTGAGTGCACTTGATCTTGAAGGATGATATGAACTACAGAACAGGGTCCAATGCAAGCAGGAAGCTTATCACATGAGTAACACAATAGCTTTTGGTCGGACTGTCAGCATCCTGTGTTTCCCTTTCTGGACTATTAGAGATGCTGAATTGCTGATGAATGTTATTGAGTGAGGGTGGAATTCATGGAGTAAGTAGTGCTGTTTAGATCCCGTTGGTGGAGATCTGAGATCTTGTTAAGGCTATTCTTTCATTGGTTATTCCTAGAGTCAACAACTTGGCGGGTGTTGTTTTATGTGCTTGGGTGTGTACTACAAATGAGGAATCCAGATCCATGTCAGCTTGTCAAACTTTGAGAACTAGATAGAAAATAGTTCTTCGGTTTCAAGAAAAGGATAGAATATAGTTGACTGGAGTAAGATTGTTTATATGATCCCCTTATTTCTGCCACTTGGTGGCCCGTCTTTTTGTCTAGATATCATCAAACTTAATATTGTTGTAGGACAATAGCACATAAGGACGTCCTTTCTTTTTAAATGATATATCAAACTGACGGCCTCTATGTCTCGAAGGTGTACCTGGTTTTTGACATGGGCATCGTCATGTAAATATCAAGTCAATGACTATAGAACTATACTATATCTTGCTTGGGCTGTGAAATTCGTCAAATATACTGTCTAGCTTTTAAGGAATTGCAATTAATGCCTTAACTTTTATGTAATGTATAGTGCAACTGGCTCTGTTACAATGCTTATTTGTATTTGGTAACACCTTGATACTCCTCATTTTGAAGCAAAGATATTTATCATGCTGAACTTGCTAATAGTGGAGTGCACACATCACTAGTAACGATGTTTGTCAGAATATCAACATGCTGATTCTTATACTTGACTAAAGGCATGCAAAATTACTGTTGCTAATTGTTTATATGGTGCAAGGATACGATTGTGCTATACATGGATAACATAATTCATGGTTCTAAAATCTTAATGATATGGAGGTGCTTTTACATGTATGTGTATACACAAATAGTTATGTTTGTAGTTTATGTATTAAATGTATTCTTGTATATAATGCAACAATTTGGTATAAGACGGTCTTCAGTTAACACAGTGGCAACTGATCCACTCACCCAACTCACTAAGAGAGTAAGAACACTAACCAACAAAGAGTCATTGGCCACTTAATCGTATCAACTACGATGACCTTTACAAAGTGGAGAGGGATATGCAATGTCCAGATGATTGTTCCCTATCCTATACCAAATTGTGGAATGTGATATAGAAAACAAAATTAGCAATGAACAATAATGTGTTTAGCCAGTGTGATGTGTACTAGTGCTGTAAACGAACCGAACATTCAGTGAACCGTTCGTGAACCATTCGGCGGGAAGTTCGTTTATGTTCGTTTATTTAATAAATGAACGAACATGAACAATTTTTTTTGTTCGTTTAGTTAAACGAACAAACATGAAAAAGAGTCTCGTTTGTTCATTTATGTTCGTGAATGTTCATTCATTTACGTTCGTTTATATATTAATTTTAATATATAACTTTTATTTATTTAGTTTAAATTCAAATTTTAAAAGGCCTTTTAAGTATTGGTATATTAATGATGGTTGATGAATGATGATTGTTTTGTGTATGTTTAAACCATGGATAATTGGTGTGTAATAGTTTATTGAATGACAAGTATTGGTGTTCGTTTGTTTATGTTCATTTAGACCTTATGTTCGTTTAGGCCTGTTCGTTTACGTTAAGTTTATCCCGTTCATTTATGTTCGTTCATTTACGTTTGTTTAGCATGTTAACGAACGAACATAAACGAACACGAACACACCTGATTTCTAAACGAACGAACACAATTATTTTCGTTCGTTTACAGTTCGTGTTCGTTCGTTTGTTCGGTTAAGCTAAACGAACGAACATGAACAAGCCTCTGTTCGTGTTCATTCGGTTCGTTTACAGCCCTAATGTGTACCTTACTACCGTATACAACACCACTTAAAGCACAGACTTAAGCTTGAGTTCTATCATGCTTTTACTTTCGCATGGTGCACCCTGTTAAACAAGAACTTTTTGCACTTTCTCACCTCTCCTTTGCCTCTTCTCCTTTTTCTTTCTATCTCACAACCACAAGATGTCAGGTGTTAGTTTACAACTTTGGCATTAATTCTAGATCTCTGGCTTGTGAATCTCAACTCTTTAATTTTTTATGTAAGTCGAAGATTACCTCTTCTGTATCCCTTGTATTTGTAATTTGGACCCTTAAAGAACTTCACTCCTGGAGTAACCCATACGGGGATCTTAAGGAGCAGAAGCACCCGCACCCGCTCCCTTCAAGTGAAATGGATGAATCTTATGTGTGGTTTGCATGAATGAAAAAGTAAACATGCAATAATTGTAAAAAATTATGTGATGCATTCATTTTTCAGGAAATTAATTTGGGTCCTCAAAAGGCATTGCTAAACTAATCCTTTAGTCAAGGAATCAAATTACTTGTGAACCATGTAATTCAGTGAATCATGTGTCATCTGATTTACATGTTTGGTTTATCCATATAAACCTAAAATATGGAATTAACCTTTTTACACAGAAAGGCAACACTAAGCCCTTCCTTCTTTTTTAACTCCTCACCTTGTTAGTTCCTAACTATTCAATATATAATGATTGGAAGAGAGGCAGAGAGAATGAAAAGGTGGGGAGGTTTGGGGGGGGGGGTCACTTCATACACATGGTGTGGACGTGAAATGGTTTGGGGAGCCGTTGTTAAAGTCTAAACTCTAAACTCAAGAGGTTAAACCCTAAATAAAGCAAATGGGTCTGACGAAATTGAACTTGCTTTGCCCTTTTTATAGACAAAATTTCTTGGTTGCAGCCATCTTTACTTTGCCTGATATTGACTTCCCTTCCTTTTTTGGCGCATGTCTACTATTGCTCTCTTGGATCATGATGTACCCATGCAGTGTAAGCCACAGCTTAAAGACTGAATTGTGTTTTTAATCTTTTCTGGCTTGACACAGATATCTAACCCAGCATTTTTTCAGGCTTGCTGGACTTGCCCTCATGTTTTCATCTAGTTTCCTCCTGCAAATCGTGGTAGGTTCAATGGTTTTTAATGTCCTTTATTTATTACTATGAATTGTATGAAACAATCAGGGACCTACTTTCTAAAGTTGAAATTAGTTTCAACTTTACAAATATAAAGGAACAACTGATTATATTGGCAACTGTATGTGGCTTGAATCACAGTTTGCAATTTTACTTCCACTTGGTTCAGAACTCAGTTGTGACTGATGATACAAAATATAGCATAATTTGAATAATGAGACTAGTTCATGCACATTTCACAAGATCTAAGATCAAAAGTTCAAAACCTCATTTGGTTTTCTAAGTTGTAAATGCTATGAAATAGAATGAATCAGTTTTGCATAGTTTATCTTTGGTTTGTAATGATGGGAATCATCAAAGGTAATGATGAGAGTAAGGATGGCAGTGGGTCAGACATATATGCTTTGAATTGTTGGGGACTACATTGTATAACGCTTTTTAACACACATTTGCATAGATAATATAGAATTTAGAATTGTAAAATGTATGTTTTATGATATATTTAATTAAAAACCAATTAGAAAATGAAAAGGAGAAAGGCTAGAAATGTTTATGAGGTATATATGTGTACATGCTGGGTACAGGTTTTTTAGCTACACCTATATCTCCTCTGAATCCAAGTGGTTTCAGAAATTCATTGGTTTCAGAAATTCATTTTAATATCCCTCTCCTCTGTTTCTTAGCACCCCATATCTTCCCCATGCGGGGCCAGGGTGAGTTGGGACCCATGGAAACCCACCCTATTGCTAACCTTGGCTCTAAGGCTGGTTGTTGAAGATCCTGCTTGTTTAAGAACTTCTCTGCTAGCATTCTCTCTCCCATATCTCTCTATATGGGTGGGATTGGTTGGGCTGCAGATCGGCCTATTCTACTGTGTACTTACTGTTTTCCCTTTCTTATTCTGGTTGCAGGCTTGTGCAATATACAGCAATTGGTGGCCAATGTTATCAGGTGGCTGAGGGTATCACAATTTAGCACTTTTACATATTGGTTTTGCATTTTAGAGAGGTTGATGTGGAGCTAATGATCTTTTTGCAGCTCTCATGTATGTTTTGGTCCCTATGCCATGCATGTTCTTTGGTGGTGGATCCACTGAATATTTACTCAGCCGGGATGGTGGCGGGTACGTATTTGTCTTCTCAAACCTTCTGAATTTTTACAATTGATAATTGTCGTTACAATTTCCTTGATTTTATTTTAAATTATTAAGTGGGTACTGTGGCTTTCTATACTTGCTCCATTTCCTTTGCCATTGTTTGTTATCGACCAACCAAACACACAAATACCACTTACTTTGTTGACTCCTTGGAAACAACCATTTTACTCTTTCGGCTAGAGGTTAGGTTTGGTTATATCCCACATCCGGGCCCCAGTCCCACCTCTGGTTGGGATATACTAGGCTCGTTTGGCTTGGTTTGGTTTGGTTTGGTTTATGTACAAGCTATTAGCTTTTTGAACCATTACAGCGTTACAAAGCAACTATTGTTCTTGTGGAAATAATACCCAAATGCATTAAACTTTGCACGATCGGCCATTTGAGAAATTCTAGAAACATAAATGCAAACAAAACCATTATACTTATGCACTTTTTGTTGAAATTTGCTCATTCCTGCCAAAACATACATTTTATTTTGCATTTCACAAGAATGATGAATTGTTTGTTTGCAACAAAAAGCCAAATACGATGGTTTGAGAAGCCACTTACGCGGTGTTTGATATTGGCTTAATGAATCTACAGGTTAATCTGTTAAGTTATACACAAGTGTTTGATTATGGCTTAATGCTAAACCCAGGACTTATTATATCAAGCCAACTAATGTTGCCTTTACCCGGTCAAGCAATCTTTTTCCAAAAACGCGTTTTCCCCATTTGTTGGTTCTTCCATGTTTGCAAATCCTTTTCGCTATCATCTTTTTCTAGTTTTCTTTGGTCAAATATTTTATTGTTGTTTTATTTAATATCTTATCCACATATTATCAAATTTAATCATATGTTGCTGAGTTATAAATGTTGTTTTAAAAGTATCAAATTTGATGATACGTTGTTGATGGTAAAAATCATAATATATGTCATTCAGACCATATATTCGGGACAAAAAACAATTTATCTTAATTTATAAAGTAAACTTGTATCTATGCCTAAATACTCATGATCCTTTTCTATGGCAGGTGGATAGATGCTGCTAAATTCCTAACCGGCGCTTCGGCAGTAGGGAGCATAGCCATCCCTATTATCCTAAGGCACGCCCATCTGATCAGCACCGGAGCTATGTTGATTGAATTCATGTCGTTTTTCATATTTGTGTGTACGGTTATGTGCTTTCATCGTGCTAATCTTGAAGACGAATGGTGATGAACACTCCAAAAAGAACTTCGCGGGAATTTGTCCAGATTTAAAAAGAAAAGTGAAAGAACCAAGAAGGTGAACAAATTAGAAAAAGAACAAGTTCCCATTAATGTAAAGCTAGAAAAAAACTGACTTAATTTTCTTGACTTACTTTTGTGATGAACCAAGTGGTCTTTTTATGAGGTTGTTCAGGCATATGTATATGTATAAGCAAATAAGGTGTGTTTACCCATGGAAAGATGGTAATTTGGTGAAGCTTCTGTTTGCTTAATCACTATTAGGGATTTCCAGTCGAAAGCCTTAGGGTGCGTTTGGTTTGCAGGAATGTTTTTGAGGGATTTGGATTCCTGAAGGGATTTGGATTTCATGGGATTTGGATTGGATTGGATTTAAAATCCATTCCTGTGTTTGGTTTGCAGGATTTGGATTTGATTTGAAATCCATTCCTCTGTTTGGTTTGTAGGATTTGGATTTACATTTTTTTTAATCACCAAATCTCTTTCATTTTTTTAAATCTATCTATTTAACCAACAAACCTACAAATTTAACAAATTGTTAAACATATACTCTTGATGCTAAATTGTTAAACATATACTCTCTTGAGTATCTGTTTATGTTTGCGTGCCTGGTGCAAACAGGGGAAGTTGATGA
>NC_037532.1:6640330-6645965 GCF_001531365.2 Cynara cardunculus var. scolymus
TATAGTGTATATATATATATATATTAATGTAAATACTTTTTTTGATGATATTTAATTAAAGTTTTAAACCACTAAGGTGACTTTTGGTTCGCAGAATGTTTTTGAATGAAATGAGATTTGTTAAAAGATTTTGACTTTGAAGGAATTGGAATGAAATATTGTCAGATTTGATCACTTGTTTGGTTGATAGACATTGAAATGAACTGTCTATTTGGTTTACAGAATGTAGCTGTGGAATTAAATGAAATATTGGTAAATGAGCAAAATGCCCCTTTTTGAAAATTTTAATTTTTTAAAACCAAAAATACTTTAATAAAATAATTATTTAATACGTAAAACAATATAAAATATACAACCCAAATATAACCATAAGCCAGGCTACGTTAATAAATCAACAGTGGTCGGCGATGGTTCAAATCGGTGGTGGTCCGCAGTGGTTCATGATGATGGTGATTGACAGTGGTTCAGATCGATGGTGGTTCGCGATGGTTCAGATTGGCGGCGGCAGCGGCGGTTGTTCAAATCGTTGGTGGACGGCGATGTCCGGTGGTGATTCAGATTGGTGGTAGTCACCGGTGGTAGGTAGTGGTTCAGATCGGTGGTGCTCCGTCATGTTTCAGGTGGTGGTGGTTGGATGTGGTTTAGATTGGTGGTGGTTTAGATCAAGAGTGGTTCAGATCGGCGATGAATTAGATCGGTGGTTGTTTAGATCGGCGATGGTAGGCGTGGTTTGGATCAGCGGTGACCGGTGGTGATTCAGATCAGTATTAGCGGTGGATTAGATCGGTGGTGGTTTAGATTGACGGTGGCCAACGGTGGTTCAGATCGGTAGTGGTCGGTGGTGTTCCAAATTGGTGGTAGTCGTCAGTGGCCAGCGGTGGTTTAGATCGGTAGTGGTCGGTGGTGGTTCAGATCGGTGGTAGTAGTCGGTGGTGGTCGGCTGTGGTTCAGATGGTGATGATTGCCGGTGGTTCAGATGGTGGTGGTCGGCGGTAGTTCAGATGGTGATGATTGCCGGTGGTTCAGATCAACGGTGGTCGAAGGTGGTCGACAATTGTCATATTGAGTTTTATGAGATTAGGGTATATTGGGTTAAGGGTATATTTGGTATTACAAAAATGGAGATTCTATTCCATCAAAATACCATATAGTTGTTAAGGAATGTTAAATTCCTTTATTTGTGGAATTTTTAAGATTTTGAAGATTTCTTCCGTGAAAAAGAATGAACCAAACGAGAAAATAAAATCTGATCAATAGAATTCAACATTTCAATTCCATCAAATTTACTTCAGAATCTGCGAATCAAACGCCATCTAATAGTTATAAATTCAAGAATCAATTCTAATACAATGTGTCTGTTTTTCTTATTCTTAGAACCTTATATTTCTCGAAATAAATATATTAACTTTTAATTTAAGATGAAAAATTATAAAGCAAAAAATGCCCAAAACTCGCTTAACGTTTGGAATTGAAAAGTTAAAACCATGATAATTTGAATGCATTAAATTTATTACCAAGGGAGATTGAAGAGCTTTTTATGTGTCATCAATCTTTTACAATGAAGATATTTGAACGTATTCAATGATCACCTTGGACCTCATGAACACTGATGGACCGTTTACCTAAATGCTTACCCGGTAAGCGCTTATAATTGAGAGTCAACACTATAATTTATTTTATCGGGTAAGATTGTAGTACATTAAAACATATCTTATGCAAAATTTACCTGGTAAGAGTCGTCACCCTCATTTACCGGGTAAGATTCTTCTTTCCCCTTGCGATGTTCATCCGGTAAGGAAAATTGCCCAGTAAGTATTTACCGGATAAACATTTAGTAAACGACCCCTTAGTCACCAAAATATCGAGTGATGTTTATAGATGGACATGATACATGACTCGTAATGATTCATGAATTAATATCTAAATGTAGCACCAAGTTTTTGCCACGTATACATTGATACATGACTCGTAAGAACGAAAAATCTAGAACACAACGATACGATATCTTAATTTGAAAAATAAAATAAAAACTTCCCGAAATGGGAAAGAAGGAATCGCATATTAATTTCTTAACCAAATTAATCGAGTTGAGGAAAAATTAAACTTAAAAACAAGTTACAATGTTGTTCCCAATCCCATGAAGGTTGGTTCGGTGTTCTATGGAATTATTTCTTCTATCTGATGAGCTCCTTTTTCTTGCTAGTATCGATGGATGATTGAAATGAGATGATGTCGTCGCATGACGGTACGCCGTTTCGGAAAGCTTCTTAAACGGGGTCTTGACTAACTTATTCCAACGCCCGATGGTCTTCGATCAAATGCCCTCAAACATTTTGATTTTATGTACAACCGACACAAACTGAATTCCTGCATCAACTATCCAAATGAATTTTGTCAATTTGCATATGAACTATACGATTTCTACGTAAAACGAAACTTTAGGACGTTTTCAAAGAAAAAATGTATATATATATATATATATATACAAAACATGTAAATCTAATAAGCCGTACAAATCTCATTCAACCAATCATTTTTTATTTCGTTTTCCACTTTTTTTAATTATGAAGGTTGATTAGTTAATAATATATGAGGGTTGAGTAATCAAGAATATATGACACAAATTTTATCAAAATGAGAAATACATGAAACAAAAATATGTGAAACAATTTCATCAAGAAAAGAATTATATGAAACAATTTCATCATGTTAAAACACTTTTATGAAACAACTTTATTCAATTGAAGAATGAACCATACATACAGGTTTATTAGATTTTACTGGTTTGTAAAATAACCTTGACCTACATATATGTATATATATATACACACACATAATAGAGAGAGATAAAGAGAGATAACAGCCTAAAATTGATTAGAAACTCAAGAACAGTCCACAAAACATCAGAGGTCTTGTTCAGAATGAATATTCATCATAAATAACACATTCATGATGAATATGGAGACATTATTCATCATGAATCATACATTCATGATAAATTACACATTCGTATTCTTGATGAATAAGTTAAGTGTCGTGTTGTGGAAGGTCGTCCCATTTTTTATGAAAAGGAGATACCTAAGGAAACCTGCCTCGATTCAGAACTAAGCAACAGTAAAAAATATCATCGTCTTTCATAACCGTTTATTGATAAGTAATGAAAAACAAAAGATTGTTTTTGTCTATCATTTTAATTAATGTGTAAAACAGTGGTATACATACATACATATATATATATATATATATATATAATATGATTTATGATCATGTGAGACCAAAGGTTTTTCGTGAGACCTGTAAGACCAATTCTTAATCCTTAGATTAGATCTACAATCTGAACATTTATAATCACAAAATTGCCACGAGACTTCTCAATAATCACAAAATTGCCACCGTGCAACTTTAGACCATTAGATAATTAGCTTATAAAGTTAATCAATGAATATAAATTAGTCTTACGGGTCTCACGAAAAACCCTTGGTCTCACGTGAACACAACCCTATATAATATAATGCTATAATTTTATAAAGATTTATATGATTAAATGTATATATCTGAAGAGAAATTATACTCACCTTAGGTCTAGAGTTAGCTTTTGAAGATGCTTCCTTTTTAAAGGCCTTATACTCGTTCATTTTCCATTCAGTCTTCTTCCCAGTAGGAGCTCTACCCTTGTAGAAAACCATGGTTCTCTTGATCCCAATGGCTCCACTGCTAATCGAACTCGACGAAGAGTAAACGATGCTGGAAGACCCCGTTGCCTTCCAATACCCGGAACTCGTGAGGCGAGATGGCCGTCCTCCTCTTGCTTCTTTCTCTTGTCTGGGAACGAAAAAGAACCATTGCTCTTCGTCTCCATCACAAAACTCTCCTGCATATTCTGTCTCAGAACTCATTAGAATCTGTGTATATATATATATATATATATATGTATATGTGTGTGTGTGTGTGTGGTGGAATTGAAGGAAAGAGATCTAATTAATAAGAGAAGTATATAGTTACGAGGAAGATCCCATGGATAGAAATCATAAACATGAAGCTGAGGAATGACACGTTGAATCTGTTGAATTCTGCTGGTGTTGCTGCAATGGAGCTTGTGTTTCAAGTAGAACGATATCAGTTCTTCTTCTGTTGGGTAGAATCTAAACCCTCGTGCCACCACTCCTCCTTCACCATGATCCATCTTTACCTCTTTGAATCTTGATCTTGATTCTGCCAATCTCTCTCTACTTTTACGAGATATAATATATATATATATATAGAGAGAGAGAGAGAGAGAGAGAGTAAAACCAGAGAAAAAGCACCAACCTCAATGGGGAATTTCCAGGATTCTGCTTGGAAATTATACGTTACCTTGGACTATGCAGTGTGTCACGTTCACTTTAATTAAGAAGACAAAAACAAGTTTTCAAACGTTCACATTAGATTGGTCGAGATGTGACTTGCTATTAATATAAAACTAGGGTTCGTAATCGGTGTGCGTTGCAGAATGATATAAATTTATGTAAACACATTTGGTTTTATTGAATATCTATACTATCTTATCTTATTAAGTAAATTTAGCAAAAGTCTTAAAGTCTTAAAATACTAAATGACCAAGATATCCTTTATACCATTTTTTCACCCCATTCTCTTCTCACATACACTCACCCCCTCACATACACTCATCCTCTCAGAACCGATTTTTTTTAAATTATAATTTTAAATTTACACTTTATACCCTTATAATTAATTAATTAATTTACTTTACGTTCTTTACTTTTAAATGTTTCATTTTAAACATTTATCAAATTAACATACATAATCGTATATCAATTAAAAACATGTTTAAAAATATATTTTTATTTTAACAAGTTACACCATTATAATTGTCTTGTTAATACCTTCGAAATGAGTCTAATATTGAATAGTTTTTGACTTAATTATATTATTATATATCATATATACTGTGAAAAAATATTTTTAATATTTACGATTTATACTTTTATAGTTATATATATATATATATATATACGATATATTTTGGGGTTAGGCTGTCCAAATTGCACTGTATAATATGTTCTGAATTAATATATTTTTGGGTTTTTTTTGAAATATATATATATATATATACATGTATTAATTCAACCTTAATCTGAGTTTCTGGACAAGAAAGAGGGTAAGCAGTTGAAATTTCATTCTAAAACACATATTTTTTGGTCTTTTCATGGGTTATGATCTGTCAAATTTGTAGTTTTCTTTATTGGTTTTGAGAGTTTATCTTAAAACTCAAGTTTCTTGGTTCTTTGCTCTTGGTGTAAATCGAACACATTTGTGAAGTCATTTAAATATGTTGGATTTTAAATATATTGGATTTTAAACTGTCATACAATTTTTTCCATCGATAGTCTATAATTGGAACAATAACTCTTATTTATTCAAATTGTATTAATATGTAAAGACCAAGTGTAACCTATATCATCGTTAAACCCTATCTTATAAAACCAGTGGAACTTCAAAATCGTTAAAATTCATGGCTCCCGCCACATTGCGCTGATACACATTGGTTGAGATTGGATCTCACAGTTACCACAAACTAATCAGTTCTCATTTGATTAAGCCCCTATATATATATATATATATATATATATATATA
>NC_037532.1:6645990-6655861 GCF_001531365.2 Cynara cardunculus var. scolymus
ATTTAATTTATCGTAACGAAGACTTAATTTAGGTTTAATAATATTTTTTTTTATAAAGATAATAATTAAGTATTCTGTTAGACTCTATAATTATCCTAACTATATTTTAGATTTATTAGATTTTAAAATAAGATGTTTATCCTCTATTTGATTATGTTTATCTACAGTTAGTTACACGAATTCAAACATAGAGCTTTAATAAGTTGTACTCATGCACAATTTACTTGTAATCTTGAATTTTAAGTAATATGCATCAATAAATAGTACTTCATGCATAAAAAATAATTTTTAAGAGTTTTTGTTAAATGCTTTATAATATAGTGTGTGTGTGTATATATATATATATATATATATATATATTCTTTTTGCAAAAGGTCGGTCAAAAATTATATTTTAGCCAATTTATTTGTATGGTTAACATTTTTTTTTGTTAAAAAAAGAGTTGACCAAAATGAGTCAACCCATGAGCTCGGAGGGTCGGACAAAATAAGCCAACAACATGAGTTTAGAGGATCGGTCAAGAGGAGCCAACCTCATAAGTTGCCTCAAAGACATCTCAACCTCCATTCTTATACCCACCATTCATTGTAAATCTTTCATATCTCCATCAATGTGGGATATACGGAACTCAACCACAATTCAAGAAATGAAGAATACTCACTCCTTAGGATGTCACGTCATCCCTTGTAAGTTTTACTCTAATTGGTTTTGTCATCTGGTTGACTTTGATTTCAACCATGGTTTTTCATTACTATAATTTTCATTGTTTGGATGGAAATGATTTTGATTTTAATCATGACTATACATTTGAAATACATCTTTCATACTTTTGTATACATGTAGAAAAATATTTCATAACTATAAGTTTTATTTGATTGGCTTTGATAGATTTCAACCATGAGTTTTCATAAATATAAAAATTACTAATTGGTTTTGCCATCTGGTTGACTTTGATTTCAACCATGGTTTTTCATTACTATAATTTTTATTATTTGGATGGAAATGGTTTTGATTTCAACCATGCCTATACATTTGAAAGACATCTTTCATACTTTTGATTACATGTAGAAAAATATTTCATAATTATAAGTTTTACCATTTGATTGACTTTGATAGATTTCAACCATGGTTTTTTATAACTATATTTTTTATCGTTTGGTTGGAATTGGTTTTGATTCCAACCCACGACTATAGATTTCAAAGACATGTTTTTTTTTTCCAATCTACCATTTTCCTACTAACATGGAATAATCAAAACACATCACATTTCAATATTTGAGAATACTCAAGTCTTAATGCCACCTTACAATACTTGGTTGATCTTTTAATAAGATTTGTTTTATATAATAAATGCTATTTTGCAAAAATAGGACTATAAAAATAAGACAACTCATGAGTCAACCCTCATTAGTTGACACAATTATCATCCCATCGGGCTATATCCTTCATTATTATACATGTCTCTTTATTATATTTTTTCGATTTCTCACCAAGTGAGATATCTAAAACTCAACAACAATTCACTATTTGGAAATACTTCATTTTCATAATGTCAGGTCAATGCCTCTCTGTTCTTCATTTAATGTCACCTCATTCTTTTTGCTAAAATAAGGTTGACCAAAATGAGTAAGCTCATGAGTTCGGAGGGTTGGCCAAAATGAGCCAATAACGTGAGTTTAGAGGATTGATCAAAAGGAGCCAACATCCTAAGTTGTCAAAAATTATATAATGTCACCTCAACTTCGATTGTTGGTCTTTGATAATTAAAAAAAAAACAACTAAAAATCCAAAATTATAGGTCAAACAATAGCTCACATATTTATATTGCTCTTTTAATTTTCAAACCATCACATGCTTACTTTATATATACCTATCATACTCTATCATTGTATCATTTGTTCATCAATGTGGGATTTCCAAAAACCAACCACAACGCAATATTTTAAAATACACCAATCACAAGATGTCATCTCAATATTTTAAAGTTCTCTTTTTATATGATATAAACAAACTTAACCACATTTCAAGATTTAAGGAAAAAACTCAAATCTCGTAATGACAATTGCAAATGAAGTGGTTGACTCATTTGAGCCAACATCATGACTTACAATAAAAAGAATCACCTCATCTTGTCATATATATATATACACATATCATTCCTTCTACTATTTTTCTTCCCACCAATGTGAGATAAACAAATTTAACCACACTTCAAGATTTGAAGAATACTCAAATCTCATAATGCCATGTCATTCTAGTTGGTTTCTCCTTTAATTTATATATAGATTCATTTATGTAACATCATCGTTAATTAAAAAGATTAATTGGGATGTTTAACAATGCTACAACAAATTAAATTCGGTTCATATAACACCTAAAATGTCTAAGGAGCCGTTTACTTAAATACTTACCCATTAAGTACTTACCGATAGGAGTGAACACTATAATTTATTTTACTGGGTAAGACTATAGTGCATCAAAACGATATAGTATGCAACAATTTATCCGGTAAGCACTTACCTGAGTAAGAGTCGTCACTCTCACTTACTAGGTAAGACTCTTCATCCTTTCACTGCTCTTACCGGGTAAGATTCTCGGTTCTTTTACCGCTCTAACCGAGTAAGATTCTAAACTATTACCATGTTCATCCGGTAAAGAAAATTACTCGGTAAGCACTTACTGGATAAGTGTTTAGTAAACGGCCCCTAAATGTCATAATATAATGTTTTATATAGAACTAAACCATAAATTGTTCCATCTATAAATGTTAAATAAGTTTATAAGTCGTTTTTGAACGTTTTAACACAATTTTTAAAATGTTTTTCAAATAAAATGTTGTATTAACCATTTTATAAGATATTTATTTTTATAGGACAATTTTCGAATATGAAATAGCTAACATGATCTTTTATTTTAAAGTTGTCCTAAAAAAACTTGTTAAAACATCCAAAAACATCATATTAATTCATCGTAACACTTTTAGATATGACATTAATGTTTGGTTGTATAAAACACACTATTCATGATACTTACATATTTTAAACATCACTAGAACATATAGGTTTATAGCACGTCTAAAATATTAAAGCGTCTTAATAGCCTATTTTATAAAACTTAAGTTTATATGACCAACTTATAAGATCGTATTATCTAAAAATGTTGCAATAAGTTTATATGATTCTTTTAGATGTTCTAACAAGTTTTATAAGACATCTTTAAAATAAAGTGTTGTAATAATTATTCTATATGATAATATTTGAAAAAGTGTCATATAAACACAAAATATCCTATAAAAAATGGGTTTATAGTACATTTCTCAAAATCTTTCTATAAAATAAATAACACGACATTTTATTTTCTAAAACGTTCTAAGAAACTTGTTAAAACGCCTAAAAACATCCTATAAACATATTATAACATTTTCAGATATGATACTTTATAGTTTACTCCTATAAATTTAAATTCTATAAAGTATATTATTATGACGTTTAAACATTTTAACCGTCTTATAAATCCAATTTTATTGTAGTGTGTCTTATAAACCCTATTTTATTGCAGTGAAATATGCCCTAAAATTTAATCTTAATGACTTAGAGATCACCCAATCTTTCAAACCTCTCAAACAAATCCTTGAAACAAAACAACTTCAAAGTCGGCTACATAAGGTGAATGCAACTTTTTAATACTCAACCAAGGGTGGTGCATGATTGATTTGAGCTTGGCTTTAAAGGTCAAAAGTGTTTGGAGGTCACAAGTTCAAATCCAAGAAGAAACAAAAATCCTCTTGTGGTCACGGAGGTTCAAATGTGGTGACTCCGGATTACCTACAAAACAGGTGGTCACCCTAAAATTAGTCAGCTCGCATAGCGAGTTGGATATACAAGTTAATAATAATAATAAAAAAACTTTCTGATGCTCAAGCACAAGTTGAATAGATCCATGCTACTCCATCGCTCATGTGAACCAATGTACGTGGTTTAGAAGCAATTTCCCAAGTCCTTGAAACGTGCTGATCAGTTTGTATCATAAAATTCAACACCCAGACCAAGACTAAGAATTATGGGTGTTTGGTAAGAGGTATTAAACAGTAATTAACGAGAATAAAAATAAAAGAAACCGTGTGTTTTTTATAATATAACGAGTTCATTCTTTCATAAGCCCAAATTATCATTGTAGGTTAAACTGAGGAGAATAAAAATTCATTTCCATTTTTATTCCCTATCATTTTCATTCCTCTATGTGAACCAAACTTCCCATTAACGTTGTTGAGTGGCATTTATAGTTGACCTTTAAAAAAATATCAAAGAATCGTATAATTTCTTCTTTTTATGTTCATTAATTACCAGGTTTCTTTCAAGACCAATATTTTCAGTCTTAAATTGGGCACCTCACAAGCAAAAAATAATTTTCGTTGTATTAAAAATAATAATATTATTGTTATAACGTTATTAGTATTTGAAAATTTATATTGTTATATGAATTATTTGAAAAGATAGAATATGAAATTGCTATGGATATAAGAGCATCTACAATGGTGAGACCTCTAAGAACCTTGCTCGTCATATCAATAAAGTAAGAACGTCAATAAAACTGCATAATGGAGGTTCTTACAAAACCTCACTTTTCATTATGGTTGGGTTTACGTGAGAACATGCTGTTTTCTTGAGACCATCTTTTTACACTTGCAACTTTACAGCAAAACACACACACACACATTTTATATATATATATATATATATATATATAACAATTTGGTATATTTTTAAAAAAATTGAGAATATATTTTATAATTATTAATTTACGATTTTTAAATTAATTATAATTATATATGTTCAAAAGTATCTGAAATATAATAATATAATGATTAAACTTATTAATACAAAAACTTGTATAAAGATTTATAAAATAAAAAAGAAAACAAAACTAAAAACGATTATCTTATATTTTTTGTATCAATTCTAAATGTTCTATAGATTTATTAAAAGAAAACAAAATAATTAAGAAATAACAAAAATAATAAATAACATAACAAATAAAAGGAATATATATAAGAACTTGGGTTTTTGTTCAAACACTTGAGTTTTAATAAAAACTTGTGATCGAACAAAAACCTATATTTCAAAATAGAAATACTTATAAAAATTCAAAAAAAACCTTCCATTATAAGTGTAATTGCCAAAAAGGCATATGTTGTTTACAAATCAAGATACAAGTCTGGGTTTTGTTGCATGATATATAAAGTTTTCCATCATTGACTTCCGTTTTTTATTATGACATTTGAATTAAATTTTCCATGCACAATCCCTCTCTCCCTTACTTTTTTTTTAATTAATATATAATAATTAATATTAGCCTATAGTAATTATAAATTTGTATTAATCGGGTTTCGAAATAAATAACGATGGAAGATGAGGGACCAAAGATAAAGTATTGGTCACCTACTTGTGATTTGAAATATTGGTCCAATAGCATGTCTTGGATTTTGGTTTTGGTAAGACGTTCACGTGGGGGGAGGAGGTAGGGTGCGAACCCATGCACCGCCTCACACCTCATTTAATTTCCTCTAATATACATATATAGCTTGTTTTAGTAGAAGCTTCATTTGGAGCGATTGTGTGGGTTTTTGAGGATTAAAAGTTCTTGTGGTTCTTGTGGTTTTCGTTCAAAGAAGAAAGAAAGAAAGGTAAGAATTGTATTTTGTAGTATAAGTTTGTGATTCGGTTAATTTCAGTTACGTCGAGGTTTTGACCGGTATATTTTTACGGTATAGTAATTAGTTGTGTTTACATGTAGATCCAAATAGAAGTCCGGTGAGATTTCGATTGATATCGGTCAATGTGAGTTTACAAAGCTTTTATAAAATACGTGTTATTACGTCACACGTGATTTATTTTGATACATGAAATTATGTGACATATTTGGATATGCCGAGGCATTAAAATAGTGACGAGGCATCCACGATAGTTGGCGAGATAACATCGATAGGTGGCGAGATAACATCGATAGGTGGCGGGACATCCACGATAGTTGGTGGGATAACCGCGATAGGCAGCAAGGCCTCTGCGATAGTTATAACATTAAAAATAGGATTGAAATTACTAACATTTTTTTTAGTATGACAGGTTTATACGAACCCTCGCACAGCCTCGCATAAGAGGTGTGCAAAGGGACATCTTTATTGTGCGAAGGGTGTTAACCCTCACACCCTTGTTGTGCAAAGGGCAGCCATGCCTCACACATCCTTCGTGCGAAGGCTTCAGGACTTAGTTAAATTTTGAAGTAAAATCCTACGACTCAGTTTGCATAAAATGTTTTTCCAACTGTTTTAACTCCAGGAAATCTGTTGGTTCAATTTTATAACTATTTCCTAGAATCTCGGTTTAAAGACGAGAGAAATCACTCACTATACCTTTCGATCTAACCCTCAATTGTTTTCAAAATAATTTACAGGTCAGCTCAGGTTGGAAAGCAAAGGAAAGATGTAATTGGCTGTCAGATTAGTTTTTGATAGACCAGTTCTTGCATTCAGGATATTTGTTGATATGTACGGATATAACTGATCTGTTTGTATATATTGGAACATGTTATATGATATCACATGTATTTTGGGATTTGTTCTTTTTTCAGGGGGCCTTTACAGAAAGGCACCCCATGCTTTCTATCGCGCCAAATTGGTTTCGTTTTCAAATATGATTGCGTAACCACATGAGCTACTCCATACATGACCCAAATAAATAAGTACAAACAACTGTTATCTAGTAATCGTACTACACATTTTATTTTACTTGATTGAGTAGTAATATATTTAGGGGGTGTTTGGGATTGCTTATTTAAAACAACTTATGCTTTTCTACAAAAATCCTTATCAACTTATTATAAGTTAGAATGATTTAACTTCTTAAAAAACTTCTTATTACCGGTTTGGTACCGGTATAAGCTGTTTATCCAAACACACAAAAGTGTTTATTACCGATGCCACACGGAAACTAGAATCCATGTGTAATCTGTCACTGATTTTAATTTATTATTAAATTTTTTTCTCAACTAACTTTTTATGTTTTAAATCAATATCACAAACTAGAATCCATGTGTAATCTGTCACTGATTTGAACTTCCAATGGATCACCCAGAAAATCTATGTGTAATCTGTCACTGATTTGAATTACCCACCAACATATGATGGTTTTATGATAGATCACCTTTAACGACAGATTTCCTAGAAAAAAGTTCGTAGACAAAAATCTTTCATTTAGTAATGAAAATAAGAAGATAAATTAGAATATTTGATTTTTTCCACAACTATCTTAATTACTATATATGACACTAAATAAAAAAACAATCAGTATATAAATTCTAATATAATGGATGAGATTGATTCTCTCATTCTCAACATAATTATATTTCTCATTTGAACTCAACACTATATATATATATATATATATATATATATATATATATATATATATATATATATATATAGGGAATGGTTTAAACGAGAACCCCTGTGATTTGTGAAAACGTGAGAATAACCTATTAACCTTATATTGTGATAACAATAATAATTAAAAGATGTTTTAAATTAAAAATGAAATTAAAACAATTCAAAAAAAATTGAGAGGTAAAAGGGTAATATTGTAATTCAAAGTGATAAAATTTCAAAAACACGATCACACTAAACCCAATAATCTGGATAACATAATGGGCTATTATGGTTATCACTTATTTCAACACGATTTGGTGTGATAATCATGTGATTATCACAAGGATTCCGCTCGGCTAGGGTTAACTTAGGAAATCGGCTACCGATTTGGTATGATATGGGTGTGATAATCTGTGATATCACTATCATGACAACGCACTCGATTTGATCATGGTTTCGATCGGTTAAGGTTAGACAATCACACATTTATCACAATGATTACTCATGATTTCGATAGGTTAGGATTAGACAATCACACATTTATCACACCAATTACGGGCGAAATCCACTAAACGATTTGGTGTGATATGAGTGTGATAATCATGTGATATCACTATTATAACATCACTTGCGCACTCAATTTGATCATGATTTTGATCGGTTAGGGTTAGACAATTATACATTTATCACAACGATTACTCATGATTTTGATAGGTTATAATTACACTCGATTGATCATGGTTTTGATAGGTTATGGTTACACAATCACACAATTATCACAAGGAAAGAGAAGAGAGTGGAAACGAACGTGATTAATCCAAGAAAATAAAGGATAATTATAATTAATTAAAATAAAATAAAAATTATAAAAATTACTTAATTATATTAGTGCCTTTATTAATTTATTTATATTTAATATAAGTTAATTTATTAATTAAAAAAGTTTGAGGTTATTAATTAAAAAAGTTTCAAACCTCTCAAACAAATCCATAAAACAAAACAACTTCAAAGTCGCGTACACGAGGTGAATGCAACTTTCCAACAGCTCAACCACAACTTCAACAGATCCATGCAACTCCATTGCTCATGTGAACCAATGTACGTGGTTTAGAAGCAATTTCACAAGTCCTTGAAACGTGCTGATCAGTTTGTATCATAAAAGTCAAACACTTAGACCAAGACCAAGACCAAGAATTAAGGATGTTTGGTAAGAGGTATTAAACAGTAATTAACGGGAATAAAAATAAATGAAACTGTGTGTTTTTTATAATGTAACGAGTCCATTCCTCCATAAACCCAAATTTTCATTCCAGGTACAACTGAGGGGAATGCAAATTCATTCCCATTTTTATTCTCTATCATTTTCATTCCTCTACGTTAACCAAACTTCCCGTTAACGTTGTTGAGTGGCATTTGTAGTTGACTTTTAGAAAAATATTAAAGAACCGTATAATTTCTTCTTTTATGTTCATTAATTACCAGGTTTCTTTCAAGACCAATATTTTCCATCTTAAATTTGGCACCTGACGACTAAAAAGTAATTTTCGTTGTATTAAAAAAATAATATTATTGTTATAACGTTATTAGTATTTGAAAATTTATATTATTATCTGATTTATTTGAAAAGACGAATCTGAAATTGATATGGACATAAGAGCATCTACAGTGGTGGGACCTCTAAGAACCTTGCTCATATATTTTTTCCAGCCACATCAATAAAGTAAGAACCAAGAACGTCAATAAAACTGCACAATGGAGGTTCGTACAAAAACCTCAATTTCCATTATCATTGGGTTTACGTAATTGTCGGAAAAGCATATGTTGTTTACAAATGAAAAGAAAAGTTTGGGTTTTGTTGCATGATATATGAAGCATTATAATCGTGTTAAAGTTTTCCATCATTGACTTCCGTTTTGAATTGAACTTTGATGATGGCATTTGAATTATATTTTTCCATGCACAATCTATTTGGCTTTTATTTGTTATATTTTATTAGTCAAATGATATGAAACAACCATATTGATTGAGTGATGCATATCAAGTATTAAATAGCAAAGTGTATATAACATATATATATATATATATATATATATATCTATATATATATATATATAGGGTTGGGTTCACGTGAGACCAAGGGTTTTTCGTGAGATTCGTAAAACCAATTCTCAACCCTTGGATTAGATTTATAATCGTCAGATCTAAACATTTATAAATACCACGAGACTTCTCAATAATTATAAAATTGTCACCTTGCAACTTTATACCATTAGATCATTAGCTTATAAAGTTGATCAATGAACATAAATTGGTCTTATGGGTCTCACGAAAAACCTTTGGTCTCACGTGAACCCGACCATATATATATATATATATATATATATATATATAGGGGCCTATTCAAGGGAGAACTGAGTTGTTTGTTGTAACTGTGAGAACCAATATTAACCA
>NC_037532.1:6656244-6662861 GCF_001531365.2 Cynara cardunculus var. scolymus
TTGCATTAATATTTTAATTCAAAATTGCCAAAATTATAAATTTCCTAATTTATCTATTGATTTGTGGTTAATATTGGTTCTCACAGTTACCACAAACTAATTAGTTCTCATTTGATTAGGCCCCTATATATATATATATATATATATATATGGGCTGGTTCAAATGTTAACCAATATTATTGTATTAACATTGTTAACCAATCTTGGCTATTGATTCTTACAATAAACGGTTGTGATTAATCATGATAAAAAATTAATTTTTTAAATTTAGATTTCAAAAAACATATGTAAACAAAAGGGAAAAGGGTATTTAGGTAATTTACTTTTTTGTGTAACTCTCATATCATTAATTGAGAGTTAGAAAATCAAAAAATCACATTATTTTTGTTAATGTAAGAACCATATGAACACACATACACACACACACACACACACACACATATATATATATATATATATATATGAACCATTGTGTAAAATACAAACAAAAATTGACATATATATGAACTTGGACTGCATAACATTTATAAACACAATGTGAACATAATAAGAATAGTTGCTACACGAAAGAAAATAAATAAATAAAAAGTATGAACACAATATGAACAACTCGTGAATAATAGTTTCTTCATTATG
The DNA here is from genome assembly GCF_001531365.2 of Cynara cardunculus var. scolymus. NCBI lineage: Eukaryota > Viridiplantae > Streptophyta > Magnoliopsida > Asterales > Asteraceae > Cynara > Cynara cardunculus. The sequence continues at coordinate 6,656,881 of NC_037532.1, forward strand.
AACACATTCAGAAGCGAGTCAGTGTTGAGATATGCAGCTAGTGTACATATGAACACTTGTGAACAATAATATCGTAGAAATATCGTAGAAATAGTATGAACGAGTGATGAACATGAACAAGCCACATAGTGAGAGAATATCGTAGAAATAGTATGAACACATAACATATATGCTATGAACACGTGGTGCAATTAAAGAAAAAAATTATCAATACAAGATGAATTATTAAAAATACAACACATCGTAATGAACATAATTTTGATTAAAATGAATCTAATAAAAATATTAATCTATTACTAAGACATTTGCTTTGGTTAATTTCTTCACTTCCCGAACTCGAACTCTGATTGTCATCATAAACCATTTTAATTTTAATCTTCTCACTGTTGTCGATTTCTTTTCCATTGCGTTTATCCATATTAGCCTGATCGATGCCGAAAATTTTACTACAGTGTTTTCTATGCGAATTAAAAACTCAAAAAAAATAAACATGGAAGATCAAAATTAATATATATATATATATATATATATATTATAAATGCATATTTTTTTGGATTTGATGATTTATAACTCCCCATTAATTGTTTGGGAGTTACATATCAATCAATTTACTGAAATATCATTGTAATTAACTTGTGAACATGACATAAACCTACTAGAAGAATGAAATTTGATTGGTTGACATGGTTTGCAAAGTTAACACAAAATTGTTGGTTAACATTTGATCTTCCCTATATATATATATATATATATATATATAGTACGTTTCAAATGCAACTCATCACATTTGTACAATCAATACAGCCCAATCAATTGAAATATTTATGAAAATGGTGATAATTTATTTGTCTTCTATCTAATCAAAAACCACAAAGACCAAATCATAAAATTGACTTTGAGTCAAGTATTCTAAATAAATGACCATTTTTTTATGAATTTATAAAAACGTGTGAAGAAGACATGAGTCAAGTTTCACACTTAACCCATATCTTACTTTATGTATATCTCCAAGGATTCTAGACCAAAAACAAAAGCAAGATATGACTACAAAAACATATTCTGAATATATAGATTCAAGGCTGTGTATGTACATATGAATATGATGAATTGTAGATCATTGGAATTGAAAGGCCTTGCAATTTGTATGGTTGATGATATTTTAATTGGTTTAATACAGGAGCAAATAAGACAAAACCCTAAATATTTGATGTAACGTCTAAATAACCATTTACCAAACACTTACCCGATAAATGCTTATCGGTAAAATTTACACATATCTGTGTGATGTAACTAGATTCTAAGTTTTTATTATAAAATGGTACTAAATGCACAAAATAATAACATACTTTCACAAAATTTCTATTATAGCATTGTATTCTTATTTTTTTTATAATAATATAATTTTAAATTATTCTTAATTTTTGGCATTGCATTTTGAAAAATTACCAGCAATATGTAACATTTTGATTTTAATTTGGATGCCATGACATAAGTTAAGCAAGTTGTTACGTCAGGTCATTGTCAACATATAACATATGATTGATTTGACATGTCCATATGTTCAGTTTAGTCCCTCATATTAACGGCCATCCACAAACTCTGTTAACTACAAGGGTAATTATGTCTTCTCATCATTTGTTTTTTTATTGCATATTCAAGAATTTAATATAGTTAAATATTTGGACTTGGGAGGAATTTTATGTTCATCCTCATCTTCTTGCTCAAAAGTCAAAAAACAAGAAACCATCTTTCTCTTGTTCCTAAAAAAAATACTATCAGAAACCTAGGTCAAAAACTTAAATCTAAAAATCGACAAAAACTAGGTTTTGCTATTTACGATACGAAATCCATATGAATCAAATTAAATCTAAAAAACTAGAAAAAAACCTCTAATTTGGTCTTTGTTCTTGGCTTGAACAAAAGACAGAGAGCGAGATTCATCAGTGTGGGACAAAAAAAAAATGAACTAGAGCAGCAAACACATATTCGAATGAATACGATGTTCATTGCTTTGTTTCCTTCGAAGTAGAAGGAGATATGGAGTAAAATCGGGTATAGTAAACAAATCTGTCATCGATGGCACATGTAAAGGAACCATTTTTTTAACCCTAGCCTGGAATCCACCTGAGTTGAAACAGATACGTCATTCGTGTGTGTGTGTGTGTATGGGAGGGGTTGTTGTGGGATTTTTTTCTTTTGGAAATTATTTAGGTTAAGAGGGTGTTTTGGATTGCTTATTTAAAACAACTTATGCTTTTTTTATAAAAGTACTAATCAACTTATGTTGTGTCAAACCGGAGTTTTATAAAAAATGTATGGATTAGCTTATGGTGGTATCAGAACATAATAAACTAATAAATTATTTTTTAGTGTTTTGCTTACACATGTAAAATGATCAAAAAGGACATTGTTATTGACATAAGATCCGTCGACGCCATACCCTCTTTTCAACCAAATCCGTCGCTTACAAGCAAAATCATCTCTCCAAATCCTCTGGCAACAAATTTCCCCCTTTAATTTCCGGTAAAAATGGCCTCATCACCGACAATCCTCCCCATCTCAAACCCATAAACCCTTTCCAAATGGGAATCTCAGGCACCTTGCCTTCCTCACTTTCATCAACAACAGCACTGAAACCGTCTGATCTGGCTTATCCAAAAGTCGCCTGTGGTTTGAACTGCTCGACCACTCGTCATTCTCCAAAACTGACTCCATAACCGACGTCAATGACATCAAACTTAGCGATCCAATTGCTCGTGGCATCAAACCGTCAAAAATGAAGAGCTTTAAAGATGTTGTTGAAGGGTTTTGCTATTGAAGATGGTAGCGATGAAGAACAAATCAAAGAAAAAGAAATTCTTCCAGGCTTAAACCATGCTTAGGGGTAAAGAAATTGTTATAGGGTCAACAGTGGAAGGACACGAACGTGATCTGATGAGAAGTATTAGGTTAAGGGTTAAAAAAGTAATTTGGTTTTCAAAGCTAATAAGTTGTTTCTAATAAGTAAAAAAAAAGTAACTTATCAAAAACTCCTTATCGTCGGTTTGGCAACGGTATAAGTCTTTTTTCCCATCCAAACACTAAAAACTGTCTACTATCAGAGCACACCAGAATAAGTCAATAAACAGTTTAAACAAACAATCTCAAACACCTCCTAAATGTAAAAGGGTGTTTGATTTGCTTTAGAGTTTCTTTGGGATGATTTGGGATTTCTTTCTTCTAGAAAATGATAACACATGAGGTGGGCAACCAAAATGGATATATGGACCACCACCATCGTCAATCACCTCCACCTTCATTTCCATTGACTACCCATACCGCTACCACTCCCACCACCATCTCCATGTCCACCACTGTCGGCAACCACAAACTCCATAAATATAACCACCGCCTCCAAATGCGGACACTAACCACCCACCTCCACAACTATATAAACCATAGTCAATCGCCACTACCACTGTCCATTATCTCCAAAACTATCACAACTAATGTAGGCCACCAACCACCACCATATCTACCATTACTGCTACTGTCGTCGCCAACTAGCTCTGCCTCAGCCAATCACCACCTTTACTTTTACCACCAGTGATAATTACCATATGGATCATCACTGCCTCTACCTTAAGCACCACCACCTCCTTTGAATGTTCCAACCACCACTAATACTGCCAAAACCTCCAAAGCCGCCAACCACCACCATTGCCGCTTTCGCCAATTCACAAGGTAATTACAAATTAAATAAAACATAGTGTTCACTTGTCAAATAGGGTTCCTTCAAATTGCCCTTAATTATAGACTTTTCATTCAAATTTAGTATTGTTAGAGATATGTATGTATTTATGTGTGTGTATATATGTATGTATATAATATACGAAAATTGTGTAAACATGTTTATAAAGAAAATTATTTATTTATCTATTTTATTATGTCATTGATAGCTATTATATGATATATATATATATATATATATATATAAAATCATTAAACAATATTTATGGGCAACTTGTCCATCCTAATCCTCTACAGTCCATGCCATACCAAACACCAGATAAACAACTTGTCTTGTCTAATTCTTTCATGTCGAGTCCAGTCAAGTACTCTAGTTTGCGTGGGCTTGGAGATTTAGGGGTGATTCCAGTGCAAGTTGGGTGAAAGTGATAAAATCCATTTATGGTAAAGAGGGAGGATTAAACTTGGACCATGAGATCAACTTTAGCTCTAGTTCATGGGGTAATGTAATTGATGTTGTCCATTCTTTGAGAAAATGTAATCATAACTTTGACGAATTGTGCGTGAAACGGGTCGGAAATGGTATAAAGACTGCTTTCTGAACTGACTGATGGAAGGACTCCTCTACCTTTGCTTATCGATTTCTAAGACTATTTGCTTCGAAAACGAGAAACATGCGATTGTGGCTAACAGGATCAAGGATGGATACACCTGGGATTGGCGTAGACCCATTTGTGATAGGAATGGAGTTAAGGAAGTCAACCAACTCAAGGAAACCATTAAAGATTGATCCATGTCCAACAAACCTGACAGTTGGAGATGGGAACTAGCTCTGAACGATATGTTTTTAGTTGATCATTGAGATGTATCATTGAGAAGAACTATTTGGGGGGTGGGAAAAAAGAAAACCATATGGAATCATCTGATTCCTCATAAAGTTAACATATTTATGTGGAGAGTTATGATCGGCTGCTTAGTAGATAGGTTCATTTTAGAGGAGATCCGATAACTGTTATGAATGTTTAGGAGTATGGCATATAGTTCCCTTCCAGGTCTGGGTTAGGGTTCCAAACTACTTAGTTTCACAAGCCTTTGTCATCGTCAGTCAACTAAGTAAGGCCACAAGCATGTCTTTTATGCTAGTTCATCTATAGAAACCACCAGCCACCCGACCTAATTCATGCTCGGGTCAACCTTAACAAGATAAACCTGGACATAGATTCATGTTATTTTCGGTTTGTGGGGCTAGATCTGAGTCTACTTCCCACGTATTGTTTGAATGTACTGTAGCATTGGAGATATGGAGATTCATAAAAAGATGGTGGTCTATATCTTTCTCCAACGAAAGGTCGACGAACTCGATGTTCAACAAAATTAATTTTTCTGCAAGGACAGCTGCGTCAAGACAACTCTGAAAGGCATTTTGTTCATTAGTTGCTACATCCTCTGGTGCTTTCTAAACAAATGTGTTTTTTTATAGTTCTTCTCCACGTAAAGATATCCTCCTCGATCAAATCATGGATAACCATCTGTTGGATTTTGGCTAGGTGTAAAGGGTATGTTAAAACCCCGATTACGTGGAGATATCATCCTCTCGATTGTACCCTGATACGTACTAAGTATTTAGTACGTAAAGTACCTTTTTATTCTCTTTTAGATAGATTATTTTGCTTTCATATCCCAATATTGAGTCATTTTATCTCCTTTCTCTGTTTGTAAGCTAAGATAAATGAGGAACCTATGTTTTGTGGAAATTAACCTAAATTGATCTCATTTTGGACAGATTGGAGCAGTTTGATGCTGTAGAAATGTGGTAGCATGAACTGACGTTTGACTGAAAGATGGAGGAGACTTGGGGAAGTGACATGACTCTTGGGAAGACTTTTTGAAAGCTTTCTAAAGCTGTTTTCTGCTGTATTTTGAACTGATTAGTGATATGTAACAAGACTAATTTTAGTTAATTTCTAATTTGTAGTTTGATTTAAGTACTTTTCTAGTTAGTATGTAACTTGGAAGGGTGAAAAGACTATTTTGCCCCCATAAATCYTTAGTATAAATAGGGGTTGTTGGGAGGAGTTTACAACACACCTCATCTTCCATTTTCTCCTACTTTTCTCTCAAGTAGTTCTCCCAACTACTTGGAGAAGAAGTTTGTTTCTCTAATATTATAAATCTTTTGGAATTTCAAGTTTCTTTAATCGCTTTCATTTACTTGCTTTATTTACTTGCTTTATTTATATTATCGTTATTTA
>NC_037532.1:6662961-6668436 GCF_001531365.2 Cynara cardunculus var. scolymus
TCTCAAGTCTACCTCTTATGTCATTCAAGTTGACGTGCTTATTAATGGATTATCTCTAAGTCCATTGCACTTTAACACTTTCAAAGTGATCAATCCGTTAAGAAGTGTGTTTGGTTTTATAAAAACTAGAATGAAACAATGGAACGTTGTTTACAAAAACACTTAGCTACTTTTGTTTGGTTTGAAAATATCACATTTTCGCCTCACACCCAAGCTATAAAAACTTAGCTACTCATAACGGAAAGTAAAAAATAAATGACGGAAAATAAAGACATAAACGTAAATTGCGTAAAGTAAATAACGAGGAAATAAATGACGAGAAAGTAAATAACGAGAAAGTAAATGACGGGAATGTAAATTGCGAGAATGTAAATTGCGGAAATTAAATAACGGAAAGTAAATAACAATAAACGTAAAGGAACATAAAATAAAGAACAAGAAATTAAAAGACAAGAATTTAAAGGATGAAAGCTTTAAAATTCTCAAAAGGTTCTCTCAAAATCAGCCCTAACCAGCAGATTTTGATCTTGAAAATATGTTATAAGGTGTGTAGAAATCACAAGGCTAAGTCCCCTATTTATACCCAAAGCATTGCACAAAACAACAAAGGTATTAACCACTAGATAATGTCCAAAAGTTAATAAAAGGGAATCTTAAGTACAAGATGACATCTTAATTCAAAAATCCCTGATTTAAAAGATCTTCCAGCTGTAATCCAGCTGTCCTCCATTCAACATCCAAAAGTCAGCAGCTTAATCGTTAAGCTCTCGCAAAACCATGCATGTAACAGGTGGTTGTTGTTGCAATGTTGTAGCATCAGGTTGTTTTAGCAAAAATTCTCTGTTAGTTTGTATTTTTATGTCCCAACAAGTTTAACCACAATATTCTAGCTCCATAATAAAATTATAAAAAAATAAATCAAAACGACTCAAAGTGGGAATGAAATGAAACTAATTTTGACTAATAAAACGCAAAACGGATGCATTATGTGTTGAATTCTCAACATATCACACCCCTAAATTTAAACCGTTGCTTGTCCCCAAGCAACTGAAAGACAAATATAAAGACTCAATTTATACAAAAATTGCATGATCAAGGCATTAAGTGCCTACTCAAATAGAGTTATACCAAACATGAAGTTCGTAGTCTTTCATAAATCCAAGATGAGTTATTCAAAACCAAGTTTTTGTGAACCATAGGCTAGCATTCTATTTTCTTCGTAAAGCTCAAACACAATCACATAATTAGGATCAATAGGGCTTATAGGGTTTACTCTCTTTGGCGTTTCTTTTCTCCCATAGCCTTTTTTCCTTTTATACTCCACATATGAATTTTTTCAAATTTTGGGCTCTTTGGCCTCTTTTGATTGGAGTGTGCACATAGTCTCTATGGAACTTTTTATTGTGCTATTTTGAAACACATAGCCCCTATGAGACTTTTATTTGTGTTTTTCCAAACCCTTTTATGATAAGGAGTCAAATTAGAGCTTTGCTCTTTGGTATTGACTTTTATCCTTATACAAACTCCTCCCCTAAACTTAAATTTGACAATGTCCTCATTGGCGCTTTATGGGGTAGATGGTGTTTGAAAGGGTGCACGTGGCTTAATATGAGTATAGAAAAGAAGGCCTAAATCATTTCCTATTGTGAATTGTGTGATCAAAGTGTTTTCCCAAAAAGTGGTTTGCTAGTTCTAGTTTTGAACAAAGTGATTTGGTTGAATGACAAGTAATCCGTAGAATTATTGAGGCTATGATCTCATGTGCAACAAACCTCAACTCAAGTGATCATGCATAAAAATAAGACTAAAAACTATAAAAAATTGTTCCTGACTCAAAAAGAAAAAAATATGGAAGCTAAAGAAAGTGGTTGGAACCTGTCCAACTCCGTAGGAGTAGGCTGTGAAGTCTAAGCTGCCATCTCCTTCTTCAACTTCTCATTCTCTTCAAACAAACTCTTATTATCCTCCTTGATGGCCTTCAGAATGTTTTCACGAAAGTTGATGTTCTCACCTGTTATGAGACTAAACAAAAGCACCAACCTTTCTACAAAAATAGAGCTGTTATGATTAGTCGATGATAAATAATGTCTAATAAAGCTTATCCAAACATTCTTATCAGATGACAAATTGGCAGCCTTAAAGGTTTTCAACATGAAATGAGTGTAAGGCTTCCAATCAGTCTTAGGCATTCCAAGGAAAGTCATGATCTCAACCAAATATGCCTCAGAGGCCGTGTGCAAGAGTGCATCATTCTCAGAATCTATGTGAGGTGAGAGTTGTTTCAATTCTAAGTCAAGTGGTGATACAATGGACAGGGTGAAGTCTTTATGCTCACTATTTTCCAGCAATTCAAATGCTACAGCATCCACTGGGCCAATATCATTTTCTATTGCCTCTATTTCCTCAACATCTTCTTCTATTTCCTCATCACACTCTTCCTTCAACTTAAGGTTTTCTTGAATTTCTCTCTTCAAGGCACATTTCCTCTATTTCAGTTATCTTTGAACACTCATCCAAGTAATCAGGGTACTTTAGAGAGTTGAAGACATTAAATGTGACTTTTTGGTCCTGTAGTCTTATGGTCAACTCTCCTTTCTGGACATCAATCAGGGTTCTTCCGGTGGCTAGAAATGGTCTCCCTAAAATAATAGGAATGTCCTTATCTACCTCAAAGTCTAGAATGATAAAGTCTGCCGGAAATATGAACTTATCAACTTGGACCAACACATCCTCAATATTTCCCTTAGGGTATGCTATGGATTTATTTGCCAATTGAAGTGTAACAGTGGTAGGTCTAGCATCTCCTATGCCTAAGGTGTTGAAAACAGATAAAGGCATGAGGTTGATACTAGCACYTAAGTCACACAAAGYTTTCCCAATCTCTTTCCCACCTATAGAACAAGGAATAGTGAAACTTCCCGGGTCTTTAAGCTTAGGAGGTATTTTATTGGTCAGAAGTGCACTTCATCCTTTAGTAAGAGCTACGGTTTCATACTCGGTCAGCTTCTTCTTATTATTAAGATGTCCTTGAGGAACTTAGCATAACTAGGCATTTGCTCGATTACCTCAACAAGTGGTATGTTGATGTGCAATTCTTTGAACACATCCAAGAACTTCTTAAAGTGCAATTCATCTTTTGGTTCCTCAACTTTTGGGGGTAAGGAACATAAGGAGGAACTGGTTTTATCACATTCTTGCTTGGATGTGTTGTGCAAGATGGGTCTTGAATGCCTTTGGTCTTAGTGGTGCCCTCTGGAGGTTCAGATGAAATTTTAGCATCAAGCTTAGGGGTGGGGTCTCTAAAACCTCAGTCTCTTTTGACTTCTTTAAAACATCCTCAGGAAAAAGTAATGGAAAGTCTGATCTAGGGGGGACAGAAGTGGTGGTGTCGGATGCCTTTTTCTCTAAGGGTCGGACCGGTCTTCCTTTGGCAGGAGCCAATGCTGTAGCATCAACTTCTGTCAAAATGGGTGTACTATCTTTTTGTACTTTTTCTTTCAACTCCTTCCCACTTCTAAGGGTCACTGCTTTCACATGTTCCTTTCCTAAGGCTCTCAGGACTTCTGTGTTACTAGGCAAAGTACCCAGAACTCTATTGGTCTGATTGAGTGCAAGTTGACTGACATGGGTTTCCAGATTTCTAATAGCTGCACTTTGCTGATTTAAAAGAGACTGATTTTGAGAGTTTTGTTGGGTTATCAAAGCTTGATTTTGAGCTTGAGCATGCGCAAATAACCCTTTTATCATTGCTTCCAAAAAACATGATAAATCAGCCTGTGGAAGTGGCTTGTTTTGAAAAGGTGGTTGAGAATTCTGAAAACTATGTTGGTGAGAGTTGGAACTGTTTCCATGATGTTGTGGTTGGAAATTAGAAGTTCCTTGTTGTTTATGGACTGGTGGATTCAAACTTGGACTGTTCCAGGAAAAGTTCGGATGTTGTCTCCAACTGACATTGTAATTGTTGGTATAGGGACCAGATCCATTAGGAACAAAGTTTATGGATTCAGAATTATGAGGACAATGTTCATACGAGTGTTCCCCACCACAGCACACACATTGCACAGACAGGACTGTTGGAACAGGTGTATTAGCAGCTTGCTGCCCTCCCTGACCAGAAGTTAAATTTTTCAGCATGTTGGTCATGGAGGTGAGCTGAGTTGTTAATGCAGTATATGCATCTACATCATGTATCCCAACAGTCATTTTCTGTGTTTGAGCACGTGGGTCGGCCTAATGCCCATTGTTTGCTGAAATTTTTTCTATGATTTCATATCCTTCATTATAGGTGATAGCTGTGAAGGCTCCGTCTGCAGTCGTATCGAGCATTTGTTTTGCCATGGGATTTAACCCATTGTAAAACGTCTCAAGTTGAATACAGTACGGAATGCCATGGTGTGGGCATTTCCTCAACGGCTCTTTGAATCTTTCCCACGCGTCAGGAACAGTCTCATCGTCCATTTGTTTTGCCATGGGATTTAAACCATGCTTTTGCCCAATTCCTCAGTGAAAATGGAAATAAAGTAAGTCTGAGAGCGTCATTTGACACTCCCGGGATCAGGAAAGTATCTGTGATTTCCATAAAAGATTTTAAATGCGAATGTGGATCCTCCGAAGGTAATCCGGCAAATTGGCCATTCGTTTGCAACATGTGAAACATTATCCGTTTTAGTTCGAAATGGAGAGTGGTCATATGTGGTCTAACTATCCCGGAATTCAATTGCTCAAAATCCGGAATAGCATAATCCATGATCCTTCCATTTTTGGAATTTGTCAAATTAATGATGTTCGGAGTTTGTGCTCTTTGTTGTTCATTATGGTCCGATTCTGTGTCCAAATTATTATCATTATCATTTTGTGGGTGTCTATGTTGAAAGTTCGGGAATGGTGGAATTGGTTCAAAAACCGGCGGTTGGTTTTCCAAATGCGGTATTTCCTGAATGATTGGGGGAGATAACGCCATGTTTGGAGGGAGTAGAGCAAAAAATGCTCTTTGAGCCCTCCTCCTATGGTGAAACGTTCTCTCAATGTCGGGATCAAATTCGAAAAATTCCCCGCGTTTGTGACCGTGGCATACACCACTTCTTTTTAAAAATGACTCCGAGGTACAAGAAAAATCAAATCTTTTACTTTACTCAAAATAAAACTTTAGCGGAGCAATCCTTGGCAGCGGTGCCAAAAACTTGGTCGGTTATATTTCACACATTTAGACTTAATGAAATTGGGCCAGAAAACAAGTATACAATACGGCCCAACGTCGTCTTTCCAAGTAATAAAGTGGGACAAGTACCGGAATATCGTCCACAGAGATTGTAGCCAAAGTTAAATGAGAGTCCAATGAAAGAGATGATTTCAGATGACGATCTTGAAGACTTTTGCTTGATTGTAAGGTGAATTAAAACAGAATACATAATATATAAAAGAAGCAAGGGTGTAAGACTTAAGGTGAGACCCAAACACAAATTCCAGCAGCCAATG
>NC_037532.1:6668790-6681554 GCF_001531365.2 Cynara cardunculus var. scolymus
TTATCTCTAAGTCCATTGCACTTTAACACTTTCAAAGTGATCAATCTGTTAAGAAGTGTGCTTGGTTTTATAAAAACTAGAATGAAACAATGGAACATTGTTTACGAAAACACTTAGCTACTTTTGTTTGGTTTGAAAATCTCACATTTCCGTCTCACACCCAAGCTATAAAAGCTTAGCTACTCATAACGGAAAGTAAAAAATAAATGACGGAAAATAAAGACATAAACGTAAATTGTGTAAAGTAAATAACGAGGAAATAAATGACGAAAAAGTAAATAACGAGAAAGTAAATGACGGGAATGTAAATTGCAAGAATGTAAATTGCGAAAATTAAATAACAGAAAGTAAATAACAATAAACATAAAGGAATATAAAATAAAGAACAAGAAATTAAAAGACAAGAATTTAAAGGATGAAAGCATTAAAATTCTCAAAAGATTCTCTCAAAATCAGCCCTAACCAGCTGATTTTGATCTTGAAAATATGTTATAAGGTGTGTTAAGCCCCTTATTTATACCCAAATCCTTGCACAAAACAACAACGGTATTAACCACTAGATAAGTACAAGATGACATCTTAATTCAAAAATCTCTGATTTAAAAAATCTTCCAGCTGTAATCCAGCTGTCCTCCATTCAGCATCCAAAAGTCAGCAGCTTAATCGTTAAGCTCTCGCAAACCGTGCACGTAACATGTGGTTACTGCTGCAATGTTGTAGCATCAGACTGTTTTAGCAAAAATTCTCCTTTAGCTTGTATTTTTATGTCCCAACAAGTTTAACCACAATATTCTAGCTCCATAATAAAAGTATAAAGAAATAAATCAAAACGACTCAAAGTGGAAATGAAAGGAAACTAATTTTGACTAATAAGACGCAAAACGGATGCATTATGTGTTGAATTCTTAACACATATCACATACCCCGTTGGGGTTCACCTCAAAGATACCCAATCTTTGTGCATATTCATTCTCTAGTAGAGTTCCAACTTCAAGATTCCTATTTGACCTTTAGTGTCTACTCACATTCAAGATAAGAACCTCAAAAACTTCATACTTGATAAAATGAAGCATTTAATCCTCATACATGAGGGTTAAAGCATCAAAACATCAAGTCTAACGGTTCCGGAGTCTGACTCATAAGAATTCACCTCTGCAATACCGAGACGACCATAATTCCTACTCGAGCATTGGTCCCAAAATGAGGACATCAAGACTCCCCACTTATCAAACATGACTGACTCGTATGTCTATGGATCCAATGTATTACAGTCTAAATTACATGATTCCAATGAATGACCAACGTACTCAAAACATCTAATTTACCAAATAAATATGCAATAATTGCACATCATTCCCAAGTTCAACAATTAGCAATTTAAACCAAACAAATGTCCTCAAAATTCAAATGGAAAAAAATAAGCCAATAACACCACGCTTATTTTATTACTCAAATAAAAGTGAACATAAGTAATAAAACATATTTAATCAACGTTTATACAACCACATACTCCAAGAGTATGATTGACCCTGAAAACCATCATTTGTTAGAACAAAATCATTTTTCAAATGAAAACTCATCATTTATATTTCTAAAATGCCTCATAGTACTTTTGCATGCACTTTTCCAATGATTTATAAAACCCCATACTCTAAAATGTATTATTATCAAATAATCTCATTTTATACAATAAATCATCAAATTAACACTTTTATGATTTGTTTATCAAAATATCCAAAAAAATTCAAATATCATCATTTTTAGCTTGCTTCATTGTATGCCTCATCTTTCAGGTTGATCTATCATTATATTATAACATCGTTTGCAAAGAGGGGCTTCCATTCACCAGCGCAGACTAAAAGTGCTTTTGTTTTATAGAGATCCAAGAAAAATCAAATATGCCAAAGACGCAAATCTTATCAAATAAACACATTTGACGAATATCAAGAAAAACATCTTGATACATCAAAAATGAACATGTGTGTAAATAGATAGTTTCACAAAACAACTTGAACTCATATTGCTATGTTTTAAGCTAAACCTACGCTTTAAACCCCTCTCTAACTCCAAAATGATGAAGGATTTAGATCCACAATCATCTATCTCTAGCACTTTATCTAGATCACAACCAACCTAGAAATGCACCAAAAACCACCCCAAAATCAGATCCAAAGCAAAACCCTAATTATATCGCAAAACTCATTAAAATCTTATCTTTTAGGAACATGAAGATTCCAACCAAATCTCTTAAGCCCTTAGGTCAGATCTCCTCCCAAAAGCTCCAATAATGCTCTAAAGTAACTCAAAATAAGCCCTTAGGTCAGATCTCCTCCCAAAAGCTCCAATAATGCTCTAAAGTAACTCAAAATCGGACCTAAGAAGAGAAGGAAGAGAGGAAAGAGTTTCTTGAGAGTGGAGAAGAAAACAGGAAGAAAGAACGAGAGAAAAACCCTCACCAAAACGTGAGTCGAGTGCTGAAACTCCCCACAAGCTCCCAGGCAAATCAATTATTGTTTCGGACCAAGACAAGTATGTAATATAACATTTAAGAGTCAAACACATTACTCGTATATCTTGAATTCAATGAATGTTCTTTTGATTATAGCAAACATTAACCACTCGATTGTTTTTATATTACACAAATTCTATTTATTTTTTTGTAGTTTTGAATGCTAAAATTCTGAAAAATACCAATATCAATTTTTTTACTTACAAATTATTTGTTGAAATGTTAAATTACTGAAAAATGAAATATAATAGTCACATACGCTTTTCAAATTTGTTTTCGAGAATAGTAATCTACAGCTTTTTGGCCTAACGATGTTAAGTGTACCAATTGAGGACCTCTAGCCAAAAGATCAAGAACTTAATTCTTGTAAAAACAAATCACATCGAAAATAAATGGAACTATGACTTTATTTAATAAATATGTCTTACTATTATTATCTAAACCTAAATAATTTATTATATTAATTTAATTTATAAAAAGAATAACGATGATGAAATACTCAAGAACTTCATGGTAATAGCAGGGTTTTGATCTTACTTTTTGGGTTTTGATCTTACTTTTTGGCAATGGAAATAATTTACCCAGATTTTGTAAAGCTTTTGACTTTTTTAATTAATATGGAAAATTGTGAAAAACATTAAATTGATTAAAGAAATTAAATAATATTAAATTTTCTAAATATATTCCTATTTTAACACCCACAAGTTAAAATAAACATACTTGATTTTTTCCAAAGTTTTTCTTATTAACCTGGATATCTAATCCATCTTAGGGCGACCACCTGCTTTGTAGATAGCTCGAAGTCATCGTATTTGAATCTCCATGGCCACAATGGGGTTTTTATTCTTCATTGGATTTGAATTTGTGACCTCCTGGTACTTTTGATCTTTGGAGCCAAACTCAAACTAATCAGACACCACCCTTGTGGATCTTTATATTTGATCATATAAAATGTTTGAGGTCATTAAACTTGTTGTAAACTTGGAGTTCAATTTTTTAGGTTTTTGTTTCATATATATATATATATATATATATATATATATTATTTTGAAAAAGAATAACCAAAATTCAAAAGAAATAATGGCATTAAAACCAATGAAACAACTTATAAGACATATATAATTACACCATATGGTGATCGAATATTAATGGTTAATAATGAGTAGAAAAATATTATTGATTAGGGCAACTATAAGTGCAATCTTGAACACACATCATGTCATGGCATGATGGCATGATACATATACCACCATCATAAGTATCTATGAGGGAACATAGTGATGATGATGTGAAAACTGTATGAGTATAATAATGGGATGCCATCGATGTCAAAAACATGTATGATGGCATGATTCAGTTTTTTGTGGATGCATGTCCCATCCTTGCCCAACATAAAACAGCATCCCAGGTTGAAGAAATATTTAAAGTGAATTGAAGGAATGCAATGCATGATGATGATGATGAGTGTGATTATGGCTACAAATGATAGTAATGATGATGATGATTACATGTATAAATAAATAATCAAAGACGAGAAAGCATGGCGAAATATAATCATGTTGTCTACTCCATTTCCATTGCTAGGGTTTGCATGAGAACCTATCTTTTCAATCTATCATCTTCTACTAATCATCATTCATTCACATTCCTTTTCTTTTACCAAATTATTGATTTCAAACTTAACATCTTTATAACATATACATATACATATACATATACATATACATATACATACGCAGTGACGAATCCAGAAACTTTTATTAATGAAGGCACCTTTTAAGGATGTCAAAAAAATTCTGAAACCGAATAACTCTTTCGAACCAATACGATTTTGGGTTATTTGGTTTTCGGCTTAAAGGTCCACTTTAATTGAATAAAAATAACTTATTCATTAACAATATAACAAACAAAACAAGAGAAATAAAATGAATTTTAACGGGTTGACACTTATATATATAGAGGAGTGATCATATGAAAACCGCCCTCATTTGTGTAAACCGTGCAAACCACATTCATCTGTCGATTTCATTGTTTAATCTTATGAAATTTTTTCATGAAATTGTTTAATCTTGTGAAATTGTTTCATATAATACTTTTTTTGATGAAGTTGTTTCATATATGGTTGTGAAATTGTTTCATATAATACTTAATGAAACTGTTTCATGTATTTCTCTAAAATTAAAATAATGAAGATGATAATATCTATGATTAACACCCTCCACAATAAAAATGATTAATCAACCTCTCATAATTACAAAAAAATGAACAAAATGAAAAATTATGATTGGTTGAATGCGGTTTGCACGGTTTGTAGAAATTGAGTGGTTTGCATTTGATCGCTCCCCTATATAGATATATAAGGCAGCCATTGGCATTATCATCTATGGTAGCATGGTCGTTAAGGATATGATGTTAACGACTCAATAAATTTCAAAAAAATTATATTTTAAACTTATTAAATGTGGATTAACAAAAACAGCCCTGCTTAAAATTTAGAGTAAATTACAAATTCTATCTCTATGGTTTCATGTTGGTTATGAAGAAGGTCCTTTAACCCAAAAAAATCATGACTACAATCTTTAAGCTTTTGTGTGGATTGGATCCTCATGGTTTCATTTATGTTATAGATCAGGTCACGTATCCTAACTTCCGTTAAGAAGCTCCATTAAATCAAGGGTATTTTACTCAATTCTCTCATTTCTTTATTTTATTTTAATATTACGGCACTGATCGATTTCTTTAATATATATTTTTTGTACAACTTTAGATGCATAATGTACAAGTGAATAAAGAATTTACTAATAAAAATTTAATAAAAACAGAAAAATCATTACCACCGGTAAACCATCCAGTCTGGTCATCTTCTCCCATGAGAATCCTTCTCGGACCACTCCATATCAGAAAACATACACACACATACACACTAAATCAACCCTAATATAAACTCTAATCATCAAACCCAAAATCAAATTTCAAAAATCAAAAACTCAAATCAAGCTCAAAAACCCATAAGGAACTCAAATATCCAAACAAAACCCATAATCGAAATCAAACATCCGAACAAAACTCATAATCAAAATCAGAAACCCAAACCAAACCCAGATGAGGATGCATCGATGAAGTAGAAAAACCGAAAAATACAAACAACTTTTTTGAGTTCTTCAACTCTATAAATCGTGACCCAAATTCAAAGGGGTGGGAGGTTATAGTGTTGGCGGCAGTGATGGTGATGATCTCATTGGGTCCAGATTCAGAAAGGTAGGGGGGTTCTTGTGGTGGTTGCAGGTCTTAAGGAAAATGGACCAAGATCCGGTCGGAGTTGAATGTGTGAAAAGAGTGGAGGGGATTCAGTGAGGAAGACGGGAAAGAGGGGTTGGTGTTGATCCCCTCTCTCGGTGATTTGATGATGATCCATTTTACCTTACAAAGTGTATTATCTCTGTATTCAGTTTCAGCGATCATCACTGAGTTTGTGCAGTGATCGTTGAACATGTATTGTAACTCGTTCAGAGACAAGTATCCTTCAAGAAGATAAAACTCACACCACAGATCCTTCAGTGATATCGAAGATAGAAGCTGAAGATAGACTAGTAAGTTCGTGATTTGGAGCATTTTTCAGTGATAATAAGCTCGTTTATACAAGTGTGAAATCTACGCAAGATTCATCAAACATTGAAGAGACCTCCAGCTCATTCCAATGTCAGCGATCAAATGAATTTTGTTGAACAAGATTAGTTTTGGTCTTGTCTTTCTGCATACAAAGGACAAACTCATACTTCTCTAAAGTAAAGTACAATACAGAGTTACTCTATTGTCTCCAAGCGTGTTTATCTACTTTATGAAAGAATATTGTTCATATACGGCCAAAAGACTGTGTACCTACAACAAAGGACAAGCTTATCTCTTAAATCTTGCCACCTGCTCTGTACCTTCTGAATTGCATTTAATGGAATGGATACAAAAAGTTGAGTAGTTCTCTCTTCTCAGTCATCTTTTGAATCTCATAGCCCAAGCATCTTTGCCTTAAAGATCTTACCCAATAAGATATTTCTCTTTCTAACACTCTATCTAAGAGAAAGACTTCCACCTTAACAAATGAATAGCACAATATTTCATAACCTATTTCTTGTAGCAAGTCTTTTCTCTATTGCTATTTGTAATCTGTGTGTTATCTTTGATTGTTTAGATAAGTTTTGTATCTTATTTTCCGCAAACAATCTGTAAAAATCTGTATTGATCTTATTTATCAATATAAGTTTTTTTAAAAAGTGAAAGTTGTTGTATTTGTATCCACCATCCTTTTCTACAAACTGTTACCTATAAACTCTTGTAGATATGGCTGAGACCAACAGTTGGTTAGACGTTAGTAAAGTGGATGGTCAAATTGAGGTCAGGGTTCTTTGAAGGTTTCTTGGGGGACGATGGGGGTGTGAGTCACGGGAAAACGAGCTTGGTCAGAGGTCGTAAGGGGACAATGGGGATGAATGTGCATATATATATATATATTAGATATATAAAATACATAATATATTAACATATAAATTTCATTATCTATATTATTTTTAAAATGAGTAAGTTATTATATGTTCACGACAGGTGTCGCAGCTGGATATTGCTAAGGAGTATGTAAATCTATAGGGTCGTACACAAAGAATATGTTTGTTTCTATTTGTAGAAGCTCGGATTAAATCAAGTTGATTGTGGATATAATTATTCGTGAAGGATAAATGTGAAATATGTGTTGAAGCGTAATTATGATAATTACAAGGTGTTATCTGTAGATATGTATGATTATATTAAAGTTTAAGATAATTATATATATATATATATATATATATATATATATATATGTATGTGTGTATGTATGTATGTACATGTGTATGTATGTATATCACAGATGATTACTAAACTTTATCTCCCAAGTCACTTATCGCCCAACAAAGGTTATCTCCCAACACAATTTATTGCCCAACACCTTATCTTCTAAAGAATGCTTATCGCTTAACACCTCCCAAAACTATTATCGCCCAAAAGACATCGGACAAGGAGTGCTTATCGTGCATGATTTAAGCACTGAAGACACTTCATCGGATGACACTTTCAGCGATGAAGGGAGGTTATCGATCAACCCTTTCAAAGATTATCAAAAATACAAAGTCAAACAAGCTATGAAGGGTGTATATCGCCCAATACACTAAGTGATAAGGGAATGAATATCGGACAATAAAGACTAAGAAAAATTCAAAGAATATTCAATGAGCGATAGGAAGTGCTTATCGCCCAATGAATAAGATCAACAGGTGATGAAGATTGCAAACAAGCATATTATACAAATTCAATCAAAAATCACTCAAATTCAATAAAAAATGGTTGAAACTTGCACGGTTAGTACGAATTATGTCCAAAAACAAGTTTTTAGTCACAAATTTGATCAAAAACACCAAGAACATACTTCGAACTCAATATTCCAAAAAATCCAAAATCGAAACTCAAAATCAATTCAATTATGAAATTGAATGATTCAAATTAATTCAGATATGATTTTCGCACAACAATCAGTCAAAAAATCAATCATATTTCACATATTATAGAATCCAGATTCGAAACAGTGAGTAGAATGGTTCAACAAAAATGGAAAATTCTTGGAACAGTTTTAATCCGATTCACGGTCTGATTTCTTCAACAATTTGATTTCGGGTTGCTGTTTCCTGCTCTGATACCAATTGATATTCCAACACAAATGTCAAGAACTCTAGAGAGAGAAAGTTCTTCAAAGTATTTTGTGTATTACCTTCAAAGCTTACAATACTTCAAATGAAAATGTTACACTAAAATTAAAGACAACTAAACTATTTATACTAAGGAAATTACAAAGTTTGAATATAACTTTAAAGCACAAAACATTGAACCCAACACGTACACCTAGGTCCCATAAAAATTAGGGGCTCAAACTTTTTTAGTATATATAATAGTAGTTCAAAAAAATAGTAAATAGAAGAGACATATAAAAACCAGAAAAGAGTTTGGTACTACATTAAGTATTAAAGGCCCAAACATATATTAATTAAATATATTGAAGAAGAAAATACATAAAAAAAAAATTAATTTGTTGTTCATTATATAATATTGTTTAATATTTCTCTAAGTTTTTTTATCTAATAACGACGTCTAAAACTACTTACCTCAAAAACTTTGATATATATGTATAATTCATCTTCGATCGACTCTTTTGATTATTTCATCCTCGCATTAATTCTATTTTTGTGTTATAATATAGTAGATTTTCTCTTTTATTAGCTAACAAAATCACCATCTTTTGAAAAAATTACAAACCATATGAGATGGTATAATTTCTATCTATATTTAAAATAATAAAGTTATTATTGTTTTTTTCTTACTTGTTCTTTATTATCAAATATTGAATGCATAAATCTTATGTACTCTTCTATCTGTAAAAGAAAAATAAGATCTCAAACTATAACCAAAATGAGTTTTTTTATTTATAAGATTGGTGATTCCAGAAAAATTTGTTTTAACCTTAACGCTATGTTCTTGAGTCTTCTTTTACGAAGGAAAGAAAAATATTATGTTCTCAATATTTTTTTAGGGAAAGGAAAAGAAAAAAAGAAATTATATCAAAATTTATTTTTATTTCGTTATCTTTCTTTCCTCTATCTCTTATCTATCAAAAACACAAATAAAAAAAACTTTATTTCTTTTCCTTTCTCATTCTTTTCTTTTCTTCCCAAATTTGGGAACATTGTATAAAAGTTCAAAATGGTGTTAAAATACATTAACATGAGGTGACATGGAAAACCAACTTAATTACATTGATTTATATAGTGTTACTCGAAAATTAGAAGAATTAACATTGTGACCCCAAATGATGTCATTCTATGTACCAAAAATATATCATATGATGTTTTTGATGAAGGAACAAATTGATGATGCTACATATAAATGTTCTAGTAGATAATATTAATTTAGAAATTATATTTATTGATTTTGCGTCTAGAAATACTCGGAGAAACGGTTTTATATGAATTCAATGTTATTTCTAATGATAAAAACAATATATTAAAAAAATATCGTACTTATCGAATGCCCCTTTTTCATATATTGCCCAGGGCCTAAAAATGTCAGGAACGGGCCTGGTTGGGACAGGGAGTGGGCGGTGTTAGTTAAATTAGACGCAAATAGATGAAATGCAATTCTTTCACTTATGCCAAGGAATGATGAATTCATTTATTTGTGTAATTCAATAGAATTCAAAAGATTTCTACATTTTCATTATATGAACCAAACAAAAAACTTGAATTTAATCAAAGGAATTTGATCACTCCGATACTTTTGAAATCCTTTGCAGATAGCCCAAAATTACCGTATTTAAACCCACGTGACCACAAGAGGATTTTTATCACAAATACCCCGAGTTGATTTCTTATCACAGAATAACAAAAGTGGTATATGTGATCATGACACCAAAATCTTTCAATAAATATCGTATTAATAGTAAATATCGAAATGCACTTCTTTTTTATTAAGTCTCATTTCTTCCTTTGCCAAATTTACCCCTGCCGCCTACCCTTTAAATCCCCACCATTGGATTTAATAAAATGAGTGTTATTTAAAAATAAAAATAAAAAGCGATCCCTCCCTCTTCATTATTTTAAATGTCAACAAAATATCAATAAATAATTATTTTTCTTACAATTTTTTTTTTATTTTTCAACATATAAGATAAATATCGACTTGTTAATAATAACTATAAAATTATTTGTACAATATATCAAGATATATCTTTATATTTTTACGATTTAGTGAAGTAATTTATTTTTGACTTAGCAATAAATTTTTTATAAAGATAATGATTTTGTTAGAACTCAATGATTATCCTAATTATATTTTAGATTTTTTGTATTTAAAATAATATGTTTATCCTGTATTTGATTATGTTTATCTGCAGTTAATTTTACGAATTCAAAAATGGAGCTTTAATAAGTTGTACATACGCACAATTTACTTGTATCTTAAATTTTAAGTAATATACATTAATACACAATAATTCATGCATAAAGAATTGCTTTTAAGAGTTTTTATCATATGCTTTATAATGTAGTATAGATACGCCAACTCAACTTATCATGTGTTTTTTAATCTGGGAAAAAAAAATTATTTGTATTCTCGAAAGTGAAAGAAAAGAAAGGAAACAAAAATAAAGATAATAAGTCATATGTTTTTGAACAGAAGAAAAAAAAAATAGAAAATGTCGATTTACAATTATACCCTCTAAAATATATTTTTATGACGAAAGTTGGGGTAATATTGTAATTTTCATAATTTTTTATAAGATTTTAATTTCTTTTCTTTTCTTTCCTTTCATGTTTGCAAACAAAGTTTTGAAAGAAAACTTATTATTTATTTTTTTTCATTTCATTTCTTATAACTGTTTCAAGAACACGAGTCTTTTTGATTTTGTCTCTTTCTCTTATTTTCTTGGTGATTTTTTTTTTACTGAAAAGAGAGTGTTAAAAGCTAAAAAAGGTTGGTAATTTTGAAATGATGGTACAAATTACTGCATGCATCGTACCATCAATCTCAATATCATAATCATTCTTGTTCAAACCAGTCCACCAAATTGAAAATGCCTCTACGTTTTTATGAGATTTATGTGATTATTTTTTTATATTTGAAACTTTATATCAAAATGCTATAAAAGTAACTTTTAGATTGTTTTTGTTGTAAAAGTTTGATTTTTTTTTACCTTCATAATAAAATATAAAAATATGGTTTTACGAAAACAGACTGGTCTCACGTGAATCCATATAATATATATATATATATATATATAAAAGAGAAATGGGGTATATAGATATGGATATGTATGTGTATGAGAAAGGGTATTGACAAGATGGAGATGGAGGAGT
This sequence comes from Cynara cardunculus var. scolymus, assembly GCF_001531365.2. Lineage (NCBI taxonomy): Eukaryota > Viridiplantae > Streptophyta > Magnoliopsida > Asterales > Asteraceae > Cynara > Cynara cardunculus. Next base: position 6,680,227 of record NC_037532.1, read on the forward strand.
AGGTCAGCTGGGAAGGATCTTACCCAAATCTTACGTACACAGGTCCCTCGGTCGTCTCAGATTCTTTTGTCATATCACTCTGCATTTCCAACTGTCCTTTTCACTTTTATTCCTCCATAATTCTCTCATCATCTACCCTTTTTTTATTATTTTTCTTTTTTTTTAATATATATATATACACACACTTAGGGATGAATTTACATAAGACGAAAGGTTTTTCGTGAGACCCGTAAGACCAATTTATGTTTATTGATCAACTTTATAAGCTAATGATCTAATGGTCTAAAGTTGTACAATGGTAATTTTGTGATTATTAAGAAGTCTCGTGACGTTTATAAATGATCAGATTGTCAGATTGTAAATCTAATCCAAAGGTTGAGAATTGGTCTTACGGATTTTACGAAAAACCTTTGGTCTCACATGATCTCAAGTCTATATACTCATTTTGTTTAATAATATGATATAAAACTTGCAATTTAAAAAAGTTATTTACTAGTAATTAAATAATTTTTACATGGCCAAATTAAGAGTGTTTGAATAATAACACGAAGTTAGATTACATATAACAGCTATCTTAAAATAAATATTTTTAATAACTGTGTTATTTAAAAAAAAAAATAGGTATTTAATAAAAGTTTACTTTAACAGTTATGGTAAACTCACATTTAAGCGTAAATCAATAGTTCAAACCGCACTCAAATGTATGGCATTTCCCAAATAAACTATTATGAGTTCGAGCAAGCTGCTATGGTGAAATCGACAGACATACACTCATTGATATCTGAGCAATGCTTCCTGTTACTTTTACAGATTTCGCTTCTCATTCATTTATATAAAGCAAAGAACGATTACACAAACCTTTTTTTTAGGAACAAAGCTTTTTTTAAAAATATATTAGAGATAAAAATACTCAAATTTTCTATTTTCTATATTTTGTATAATTTCTTGAAAAAGTTTGTTGTTTTTATATTATATTATATTAATATATTGATAGTAAAAAATATAACTAATTGTCTGTATAATGGTTGCTAGAAATAATGTATTATTTAATTTTAATTTTTAACATTGACAAAACTAATGAAATATTCTATTTCAACAAGCTCATTTTAAAAATAAAAAAAAATAGGGTTTAACGTGTTAATCTATACTATATTATAAAGTATTTGACAAAAACTTTTAAAAACCATTTTTTATACGTAAAGTACTGTTTATTAATGCATATTACTTAAAAAACTCAAGATTGCAAGTAGATTGTGCGTAAGTACAACTTATTAAAGCTCCATATCTGAATTCGTGTAACTAACTGCATATAAACATAATCAAATACA
>NC_037532.1:6681646-6683653 GCF_001531365.2 Cynara cardunculus var. scolymus
TTATATTATTAAACCAAAAATAAATTATTTCGTTATTAAACTTAAATTAAATTATAATAAAAAAATACATAAAAATGTGAACTTTTAAATAGTTGATTTGATATTAACATTGATAAAAAAAATTTCAAATTTATATTTAAAATCATTATTGTTTTCTTAAAATCGTATTATAACATCGACAGAGACAAATAATAAAATAAAACATTAAAATCGAGATGTATCTTGCTGCATTGCACGAGTACTCTTCTATTAATATGCAAAAACATTTTGTAAACTCTTAAAAAGATATTCAAAAAAATAATCATCTTCTTTGAAAAGGTCGTTGAAGTTTTTCCTGGAAGGAGACAGATTATAAAGCAAAATCAAAGGACCATTCTGATACAAACAATTATACAAGGAATAGAACCAAAAAAAAAAAAAAAAAGCCAAGCGGAAAAAAAAACCTATCGAACAAGAGGACGTAAGGAAAAATAAGACAATTGAAAAGTATGTCGACCGAGACTTATTCACCTGTAGGCTGCAGCACACATGGGTCGTAACACAAATTCATCCAATACGTGTTAAAAAATTGCACTATTTGCTAATCATTGATAGAATATAGGGTAAATATCAAAAGCCAAAATTACATGCAGAGGCCTGAGGAAATAGATATGAGTACACGACTTTAACGTAAATTTACGATAGATACAAATCACGTGCGTGATAATTATGAGAACCACTTGCCAAAGTCCTTTTGAGAAATTTAATAGAGATGATATCTCACATAAAAGCCGAAAATGGTAGTTCACTTTCAACTTATCAATTTAAGAACTCACATAAGCCGAAAACGATAGTTCTTTATTGATTATTTAAAGTAAAAATCAATGTTCTTATAGGAACTCTTTATAATGTTGATTCTTGTAAGAAGTTATAGTTTTACTTACAAGAATCTTATATCGGAGATGCTCTTAATGTTTTAGGTAGGGGTATAAAATTTTGTAATATCTCACATCGGTTGGGAAGGGAACAAAAGTTGTCTTATAAGGGACTTGATATCTTCTTTATCAGACGTGTTTAAAAAACCGTGAGTTCAGGTGTATGGAAAAAAATTGACAATATCTTGTACGGTTAGTCTGAGGTGTTATAGATGGTATCAGAGTCATGAACTAGACTGGTGTGCCAACGAGGATGATGGACTCCAAGGAGGGTGGATTGTGATATCCCATATTGATTGGAGAAAGGAACAAAATGTTGTCTTATAAGGAACTTAATACCTCATATATCAGACGCATTTTAAAAATATTGACTCCATGTGTGTAGACAAAACAGATAATATCTAGTACGGTTAACATGGAATGTTACAATTTTGTATCAAGATAAACCAACCAATTCATGTACCAACCATACCAATTTAATTGGTTAGTAGTACCGTACCATCTATCTAAACTTTATTGGTACGTAGTATTAAAAGTCGTGTACCACGGTAATACAGTATCGTACGAAGTTCTTTTTAGTACTATCTATTACTTAAAGTTTAATAGTAAAATTGTAATATGGATGGATATATAGAATTTGATTAAATTTATTCATCCAACCCTAACAACCTTAATAAATCATTCTTATCTCTACGGTTTGTTCTCACTTCTCAATGGCTGCCAGTATTAGACTATTATCTAATTTTTGTATTATAAGAAGATTATCTGAATGCTTGTATATATAGAAATAAGTGGTATAACACATATCAACATACTATTTAGATGCTCGATGCTTTTACTATATATAAATCTATAACTTTAATTTTTACGATGTTGGTACAAAACCATTAAACAATTGATACCAAGTATAATTTAATTGATATAATATATAATTATTTAATACATACTATAAAATTTTACATACCAATTATAATTAATTGATATATGAGATTTTGTTTTAAATGAAATACCATATTGACCCCTGGTTTTATTGGACGGGATGATGGCAAAGGTGATAGGCGCGAGGCCAATAATAGATTAGGGCAGCGGGGGC
>NC_037532.1:6683748-6690365 GCF_001531365.2 Cynara cardunculus var. scolymus
GTTGGGGGTACCGTAGGGTAGGGGGAAGGGTGGACAAGGGTGCACCACGGTGGGGGGACAAACTCCGCCGATGCAATCATTCCTATGGTCCTCACCAATCCCATCATTATTTCCTAGTCACGTGACTTCCCTCCTCCTTATCTACCTTTTCTACGCCTAATTAATATCTCTATATCACTCAATTTACATTCTAGATCCCTCCCTCATGGTTATTTTCAGTTTTGGTTCTTAAAATTCATAAAATACATCACTGGTCCTTTTTGTGTGTTTTAAGCTCATCTCAGTCCCTCCACTTAACACGTTACAAAATGCTCCGTTAACTTTGTCATGTACCCCTGAGGGAAAATTTGTTTATCTATCCTTCTTGTTTATTTTCTTTTAAAAAGTAAAATATATGTTTTATATTATATATATATATATATATATAATATTTATAACACCCCTAAATCCCGTTGAATATTTGACGAACAAATCCCTTATGGTATATCGTCTTATCCTGCTGAGTATGAGTCGAGAAGAAGCAACAGTGAACACCGACTGTGAAAAAACTTCTCGCAATTGGTTGGTTCTCCGATGAACCTAATTTCATCTTCTTCTCCATACATCAAGACACCACTGCCTTCTTCCTTGTATCACGAAGGCAACAAAGACCATCATTTGTTAGGAAGGGTTTGATTCAGATTTATAAAAACCATGGTGGATGTGTGATCTAATTCCATCGTCGTTGCAACCACCGACAGTAAAGAAAGAACACAACAAGGCAACATAAGACGAACGATGTTGAGCCCCATATTTCAAACCACGAATCAACAAAACAACAAGTTTTGATTTTGAACAATGCCGAAACCTCAAGATTTAGTGTTTTTATTTGTTTAGAAGTTTGATTTATTTAGGGTTTTTATTACTTTTGCAACAACCTGTATTTAGATATAGAGAGAAATATGGGGTTTTGATTAGGGGTTTTGGTTGTTGGCTCTGGGTTTTCAATTCAGATTCACATAAACAATATTATTGTTAAAACTTTATGATTGTTAACTATTAATTAATTGTTATATAACTTTTCTTCATCGTTTCTTTTTCTTTTTCATGTTAATACATGTTCTTGTTATTTATTATGATTTCATGATGTTTCCATCTAATTAAAGTTAAACAGATGTGGTTATTGCAGTGTTTTGTTAAGAAAAAGAGGTAATATTTGAAACATGACATGAAATACAGTCTCTAACGGTGTTAAGTGAATGGACTTATGGGCCGTTTACCAAACGTTTACTCGGATAAGTGAACATCAAGTCATATTACTTTACCGGATGAATTTTTTGGGCAAGGCTAAATGACCTTTCTATGTGCTAAACTGCTTAATTCAACATCTCTTATCAATTTTCTATTCATAGAGTCAACATCCTTAACATTTATCTAAGTTAAAAACCCGTTTTATAAACATTCTACCCTTTTCACTGATACTGTATGTATTTTTTGTATTGATGTTGGAGTTAACATTCTTTAGTCTTTTGACAAGTATGCATCTCGAGAGATATTCTTTAAACAATATAATAAAACATTCTTAACAATCATCAACTACTTTATTTAGAAAAGATTTCGTTTGGTAATCCATATAAGCTAGTTTTTCAAAAAAAAATTGTTTCAGGTAACGCTTCAATAAACTATTAAAAGGCCTTTGGCCTTGCAGTGACGGAGTCTTTAGTCTCCCAAGAGGTCAGTGGTTCAAACCTCACTAAATGCAACGATGATATTTGAGTTTACTTAAAGAAAATGCTTCAATAAACTTCTAATACCTTGATTTAACTAGTTTTATATCGTTATCTATTTATCAGTTAATTATAGGTTATAACAGATAGTGACTATATTACCAACTAATACAGAATTTATTTGGCAACTATTAAATTATCAGCCAACAATTAATTTATCATTTTAGAACACCTCCAACCAACTCCTTACATTCATTTTTTAACTATACAAAACCAAAAGGCCATTCCAACACGTGGAAGCTCCAAAAATGCATCTGCAATGTTTTTATTATTATTAGAAAAAAATATTACTAAAAATATAAAAAACTAAAAAATAATATTTAAATAATATATAGATAATAAAATAGAGAACATTGTTGAAGTAACTATTAAATTTCTAATTAATTAAAATGCAATTTTACTTTTATATTTCATAATTAACAATAAAATAGAAAAATAAATATTTACTTTATCCTCTTAAACAAATAAAAAATTTATTTTAAAACTATAACATAGAAACTGTTTGGCAGTTGCTGAATGGTTTAGTGTATAATGATTAAGTGGTTTAAAAGGCTCTCATGATATAGTGCAAAAGAAAATATAATTTTTGGTAATTATTTACAATGAAATTATAGCGCTTAATGATTAAGGAAGACCCATGATACAAAATCATTCATAGGGTTTTAGAACCATTAAATGACAGATATTTGTTTACCAAACAAGATTTACCTCTTAACGATTCAGTTGTTGTCTTTTAATGGAACTATTAAGAGGTAAACAAACAACTTCTATATCTTATAACTTGGCAAATAGTTGCTCTTATAATCTTATGTTATAATATTATGTGTAAATTGGAGTATATGTTAATCTGTAGAAAAATCAAGTGAAATATTTAATTCTATCGATCGAATTTTATTTATTTTTAAAATTTTTAAAGTCTTTTTTAAAAATAATCAGTCTTTATACAGATACTTTATGTATTTGTGTAAAGACAGATTTTTGAATAAAAGAAAAAAAATCATTATGTATATGCGTAATGATTCTTTATGTAAAAATATGTACGCAAAATCTACATCTTTACCCAATTTTTTATAAAATTTGGAAATCAAGTTTAAGCAAAGGCGTAAGATATTTATATAAATTATGGTTAAAATGAGAATTCAATTAAAAAACGGTTAAAAAGTAAAGTTGATTCTAGAGATCGACTATTTCGATCAATTTTCAAATGTATTTATGGAGTAAACTACAATTTTGGTTCTCGTGGTTTACAAAATCTTTGAAAGTAGTCCCTGTATTTCAATATCTTCAATTATCATTCTTACTCTTTACATTTTGTTTTGAAAATCGTCCTTGAGCGTTAACTCCCTTAAAAAAATTCAGTCAAGTGAGTTACTTTCGTTTTTTTTTTTTACTTTTATAGAGACAAACTGTACAGGTTTTCTAAAACCATACATACCAAATTGTAATTTACTCTAATTTATATTTATATATTTAAATTTTATAGGGACAAACTGTACAGGTTTTCAAACTATGACACCATTTGATAAAAAAATGACAGTAACAGAATTCGAACTCGGGTCTGAGGTGGAATAAAAGTCTTGCAAACCAACTCTACTAGAAAACTTATTCACATGGTAGTTTCAAAATACATACGGTGACACACAACAAATTAATACGGTTGCAACTTTCATGAACCTAAATTTTTTTACTCTTCGACAGAAAAATAATATAGGGCATGTGCCACCATTGACACCATTGTAGGTCCGTCTCTGTCTCTAGCAACACCCTCCACTGGCGATTAACCACTGCACCACTCTTTGAGTGCCTGAACCACCCCATCTCCCCTATCCCCTTCCATCTTGTCCTAGACACACACACTCTATCTCTCTCTCTCTCTCTCTCTCTCTCTATGGTCTTCTAGTTCAACACCCTCCATCGGTGATCAACCACTACACCACCCTATAAGCACCATGAACCACCCCATCGCCCCTTCCATCTTCGTCCCAAACATAGACACATAAACACCCTCCACTCTGGTGGTCTTCTCCAGACCTACAACATACGTACACATTTCATTTTTTTTCCTTTCCTTCTTTACCTTTTTAAAGCAATAGGACCTTCATAGAGGCTGGAGGTGGGGAGGGTGGAGAGGAAGACAAAGGTAAATAGGGTTCGGTCACGATGAGGATGGGGGTTAGGTTGGTTATAGGTGAGGGATGGTCAAGGGGAAGGTAGCGGCATGAGGTTGGAGATACTCATAGGTGGTTTGGTTGGTGGCCAACGAGGGGAGTTCGAAAAGGGATGATGGGCAAGGTGGGTTGATTGGTATAAGAGACAAAAAAGGGGACCAAACGGAAAAAGATGAAAATATCTCTCACTAACGATCAAAGACGATTTTCAAAACAAAATGTAAACAACAAAAATGACAATTGTAGTTATTGAAATTTAGGAATCACTTTATATAAACCATAGGGACCAAAATTGTAGTTTCTTGTATTTATGTGTGTGTATATGAGAATGGAAGAAGAGAGAGAAGGGTAGTTGGTGGTGGTGTCAATGTCACTCCGCTTTTTATTTGTACACACTTCCCTCATCATTAAAGCAAGCATGACTTCAATTATTGCAATGATCCCAAAAGCGTGACACCCATCTGACCACCCTTTCTTCTTCAATTTTTCAAAACACCCCCTTATTAAATACCATTTCCTCTTCAATGGGTCCCTCAACTTTCACTGATTCACTAATTATGCCCTCCATAATCTCACCACAAAAAGTCGACTTGTGTCTTTATTCATCCATACCATTATTAAATTCACATACTTTATTCATCAATATTTTTGTAACATAACATAACATAACACCATCATATTACTTTTTATTTATTTATATTAAATAAACTAAAAATATAATATTAAAACAAAAAAATCTATAATTAATATTTGGTGTGACTTGTAATTTAATCAACAGAAAATTTATACATTAAGAGATTACTAATCATTGGTGGTTTGTAAATTGAAATTCAAAAAGTCATATAATAAAATAAGTGACAAGTACTGAATGCAACAAGTCGTATTGCTTTTGTGTTTATGACGATAATATTATTAAAATTACTGTAGAAATTTGAACTACAACATTTATATACAAAGTAATTAGTATATAACTTTATTGCTTATATAAACGTGCTTAATGAGTATGATATTTTCATGATATAATTAATATTATAATATTTAAAATAAAGAATATTAGAGATTTTTTCTAAAAAAGTAAATCTAAATAAAATAATTAAAAAAAGAAGTCAAAATGGATGTAATAAATAAAGGAAGAGGGGAGAAATATTAGGTGTTGACCATCCATTCTCCAATAATTTTGATGGATGTGTTTTCAACTTTCGGCTAATTGGAATGCCTCCATTTGACTACTCACCTTTTATTTTTATAATTAAATTATATTTTTTTTATTTAAATTAATATTTATATAGTAAGAGGTATCATATTATAAATAATTAAGGTTTTTTATTTTACATATTTTTATTTTTTCAAGAATATAAGTTATAGAAATTAAATAAAAAAATATTTCAATTTCAAATATAGTTTTTAATTTTTTTTATTAAGTCTTTTTAAAATATTAAGAACCGAGTTTTAAAAACATCTACTATTTTTAAAAAAATATAAAATAAATAAATCAAATAAACAACAAAATATTTGAGATCTTTGGAAATCTTATATCATGATTGACCCGTTTTTAAAAAAAAACATAAAGAAAATCTAAAACAATTCGGTTTTTGATTTAGAAATTAAATTTTATGTTTTAATGTATCATTCTAGTAAAAAAATAATAATGCATTCATCTTATTAGTGAAAATACTTATAAATAAAAAAAACTAATTGTCTCTTGGCGAAAGATCGTGTGAGAAACGTAAGGATAGATTTGAACTCTTGATCAGTTTTAATCTCATGTTCACCCATTAATTGCGCTTTAGAATGGAATCGATCCAACGCATCTCGGTACAGCTCGTTAGTGTTGACATTCAATTAGGATTGATACAAGTGTAGAGATCTTTTGTTACATTTTTATCACCATAGTTTTTTTTTTCATCAGAATCCAATCCTTATCCCTTGACCATTTAATATTATGTTCTCATGTTTTTATATCTCTCTCATATATAATTCATTTTAAGGAATTTGTCAAAGAAAAAAAAAATAATATAAAAATTCTACAGTTTTCAATTTCTCCATTTCTAAAAACCTGTTGGAAAGGCTCTTATAAACTGATTTCGACTAATAATTCTTAAACATTAATAAAAACATGTGAATCATTTTTGTTGATTCGTTGTTTTTTTAGTGTATATATATTTAACATATTATGCATAACTAATAAGTTAAATATAACGTTAAAATAATTGAAAATAAACTGATATATAATGTTATATGTACGTTTTTTTTTCTCTTGAGTTAAAGGAAATGTTTTTATCCCTCAACGAAAATTTTAAATAAAATATATCAAGTACTGCGTACGTTTTCCTTGATTTGGTTTGTATCCAAGTGGATACCCATTCATATACCTTAACTTAAGCGGGTGGGTAGTCAAATGAGGCCGCCTCTGTTTCGATCGCGAGTATTACCTACGTATTGCTGGGGATTGCATCCTTCTTTTCTGTAACGATCGTGAGAGCAGTCTGATAAGCTGTCTAGATCGAAATTATTATTTATGGCTTACTTTATAAGTTTTTCTTTTTGTCCATTTTTTATTTAAAAAAAAGTGAATTTATTTTTTAGGTAAAATGGATCAAAATTATTGTACCTATTAAAATATATATTAATACCAAAATTAAATATAATATATAGATTATAAAATCAATAGACTTGCAATCAT
>NC_037532.1:6690785-6722531 GCF_001531365.2 Cynara cardunculus var. scolymus
ATATGTTTTGCTATTTTTATTTTAGTTTTCTTATTAGTCGTATATTTTCCTACTCATATAAATTAAGCTTACATTTATATATCTATTAATTTTCCACTAAAACCATACACACACATAAAATAAATGTTTTATCATTGATGAATTTAAAGTATATTTAATATTGTCTTAACGATATAGAAAATGACTTATTAAATAAGTTTATGGGAAAAGACGTTATGCATAAAGATATATTATTTTCAAACTTGCCCCTCGAGTTAGAAATAACACGCTCATTCTATTTACGAGAAAACCCTTTCAAACAATTTTTTTTCCAGTCTCTATAGACAGATGAATTCATACAGACAGTTTTATTTATACCAAACATGATAAAAAAAACCAACCCAAGTTAAAATAAAATAAAAGATAGTTAATTTCAAATAGTTTATATGATTAAGCGATTGTTTGTTTACCTCTTAATAGTTTCATTAAGAGGCGGCCTCTGAATCATTAAAAAGTGGATCTTGTTTGACAAAAAAAAATATGTCTCTTAATAGTTCTAAAAACTCTCTGAATGATTTTGTATTATGGGCCTCCCTTAACCATTAAATGCCTAAATTTATCGTAAACAATTATATTTTATTTTGCACTATATCTGAAAGTCTCTTAATCATTTTACATCAAACCATTCAGTAACTTTCAAACGGACCCTAAATAAACATCATTATTTTAATACTTTATAATTAGAAAGTTCGAACAAATGTATGGTTTTTTTTAATCATTTTGATTTATAAAATAAAAAAATAATAAAAAAGTAATTAATGAAAGGCAGTTTTCTTGAAACAGTAAAAAAGGGTGTGTTTGTCTGGGTACATGGTCAAACTTAATTTCGTGTGCTAATCCCGACCAAACCCCTCCTTTTTGGTCTCTTCTTTTCTACCTCACTCTTTTTCATGTTTCCTTTTTGTTTTCTTTTCTAAATATCCTTTTATTCATTTTTTATTAAGTTTTCGGTTTAAGTTAAGTCCGAGGTTGTTTACCCAATAGCTTACTCGGTAAGTGTTTACCTATAGAAGTCAACACTATGTTTTGTTTTAATGAGTAAGATTTTAGTACATCAAAACGTATTGAATGCAACATTTTACCGAGTAAGTGTTTACCTGGGTAAGAGTCGTAATCTTCACTTACCGGGTAAGATTTTTGACCCTTGTCATGTTCATCCGATAAAGAAATTTATTCGGTAAATACTTACCAAGTAAGCGTTTAGTAAACGACCTCTTAAACTCTTATATACATGTTTAACATGATATACATGAAATCGACATCATAAGTGAAACATGCCGATATGTAATTATATATAGGGTTAGGTTTACAGAAGAACTCTAAATAAATAAAAAGTGAAAAATCATTAAAAAAAGGATGAAAAAGTATATGAATATAATGTCAAATTATAATTGTTTTTTGATAAAATTTGCTTCATTCAAATTTTGATTATATTTCGTATTTTTTCATTTAAAAATTAGAGGTAAGATATTTTTTAATTTAAAAATAAAGTTATAACTGTAAGTTTAATCGCATCAATTTGATCATTAATCTGACAGTTGGTGAAATGTTTCTTGTGTTTTAGTTTCTTGAGGTTTTCTATATAAAAATCTAAAAAAAAAAATGAAACTTTATTTTTAAAATAAAAAATCTACTTCCCTTATTTTTAAAATTGAAAAAAAAAATACATAATACGATCAAACTTTGAATGAAACAAATTACATCAAGAAAACAATCATAGTTTTCTCGTTAATTTGACATTCATATTCATATACTTTCCATTTTGCTAATTTCATAATTTGTAGTTGTAACAGAAAAAACAATTCATAATTGTTTCCTATCTATAATGCAGTAAATGCAATTGCACAAAAGAGATCAAACTATAAATAACTTAAATTCATGACATTAAACAAAAAGGAACATTGTTCCATTATAATACACAAAATAGAACATACCATATATAAAAAAGGGAGCATTGTTCCATTACAGTACAAAAAAAAAAAAAACATTTTCAAGCATCACATAAAGTTCCAAAACATACACAAAAGAAACTTGTTCTATAACCAAAATACAACCCATTTGATATCTAAATTCCTTTGCAAGTCCTTGAATTATGACCTTGATTCTTGCACTTTGCCCATGTGACAGTCTTCCCACCCCTAGTCAATGTGGTTCTTTTCCCATATGTTCCGGTCATCTTTTCATCAACAACCTTCTTTCTTTTCTTCTTTGGCCTCCCAACCTGTTTATAATAGTTTGGTGTAACCAACATTGTTCGGCAGTCAGACTGAGGCCAATAAGGTCTGCCATTGATAGGTTCTATTTTGAAGTTGGACATTTCTTTCCAAGTGTTAAGCCTATAGGCAGGATCAACCCATTCTTCAGGCAATCCAACCTTTCTTCCATTTAGAGCCATGTTCCAGTATGTAGCAACAACATGCTTACAAGGGAAGCTAGTCAGTTCCCACCTTCTACATGTACAAGTTCTTGCATTTACATCAACTATCACTTGATCATTCCAAGAACCACATACATCAAACCTATCTCCTCCATTCTACATCACATGGTATTGGGCTACTTCACTCTTGATTTTTTTCCCCATTGTTTTAGTTGTTGTTGGAGTGAAAGGTCCATCAGCTTTCTTTATGGCTTTTCATAACATGAACAATCATCTTCATAAAGTAGTGTCTAATGTACTCCAAGCCATAAATGATTGGTTTATCCATACCATCAATGATTTGCCTATTGAAGACTTCACACATATTATTCATAAATACATCAGAATGGCACCTATCTATGTTTGTAACATAACAAAAGCATATTGTTCATTGTGTGTGTAAATTGACATAAATTAACTTGATTGAAGTTAACATGCACCTGTGAAGTGGAAGCTGGACCAACGTCTAGGAAGGATCTGGTTCAACCACTCATAAAATGTTGAATTGAACTTTCTTAACTCCTTCATTGCACTTTGAAATTGGGGGACAGTTGTAGTTGTTGCATATTGCCAAAGATGGTCTTTGTATGCTTTCCCCTTCTATTGTTGTTTCATGTTCTCATGAATATGTCTAAGGCATAATCTATGTTCTGTATATGGGAAAAATTTTGCAATGGCTGGAATGATTCCCTGTATCCAAGTCATAGACATATCAAGACTGTTAAATGGATACGCGTAAATATGTCAAGATGTAATTAGCATAAAGTGAGGTGATTAGAAACAAACCTTTTGCCTATCACTTATGAATGTAAAGTTGGAATTAGTGTAAAGATCAAGATCCACTCCTAGATATTGCAATAACCAGCTCCATGAAGCAATTGACTCATCTTCTACTATCCCATATGCAAGTGGGTATGTGCCACGATTAGGATCAATACCCACAACTGTCAAAATCTGTCCTGGAAAAGGACCCTTCATAAATGTACCATCCAGACCCAATAAGTCTCTTTTCCCAGCCTTAATCCCTTCCTTTAACGGCCCCAAACAACATAGATCCTTTTGAACTTTCTGGTAGTAGCAGATGGGTTTGGTTCAGACTCAACATTTAACTTAAGGTGCCTGGGTTGCATCGTTTCAACTCACATATGTAATCTCTAAGAACATGGAACTATTCTTCATAATCACCCTAAATCTTCTGATGTGCCATGGTTTTTGCCCTCATTTTTTTCATAACTGAGACATTAATTTCATACTTCTGCTCCAAGTAGGTTTGAAGAACCAAAATCGGAATAGTGGGAATTGACTGTGTATTCTCTGTTATCTTTTGAGATAGAAAAGTGTCGTGGCTATAAATATTTCCTTGCATTAGAGGCACTTCTGTGTATTAACATAGGTTTTGACTATCCAGGTTTCTATGTCTTTGTTTGCTGAGATGTGCAAAATCCATGGACAAGTAGGCCCACTGCCCTTGATAAACTTGGGTTTTCTGCCTTTCAATGTCCCACCAGACCCACTGGATCCAACTTTATTAAACTCTGGTAATGTTCCCCTACGTATGTTCCTAATACGAATAAAGTCATCTTTTTACCAAAATTATCTCTCTTCTAGTCTCAACTGCATGCTTTTTGATTAGTTTAATGACTTGTTCTTTTCTACAAATGTCTGCCCTGTATAAAAAACAGTCTGCACCTCACTTGATTTCTTCACTTTGGATCCAACAGATCCTTCCCTGTCATTGTCATATCCACTTGAAATATAATTAGATTCTACAAAATCTACATAACCATCCATATTACCATGTTTATTGTCATTATCCCGACTTGCTTGGTCAACTGTTCTCATCCACTCTACATTGCTATCAACATAGTCATCCATACCAATATCAAGTTCTTCTAACATATTGCATTCATTAAGATAATCTATGTCTTTACTATCATCATTCTTATTTGTGCCCTCACCCTTTTCAACTCCTTTGCCTATCTCAGGTTGTGTGCCATTGCCCTGCAATTCTTTCTCTCCCTTGCCTATCTCAGGTTGTGTGTCACTATCAATGGCAAAGAAGGGATCACATTCATTAACATAAGCAAATAAATCAACTCCCTTCCCTTATTAATTCCCTTCCTTTTATCAAGTCCTTTTGCATTATCAATGGCATGCTCGTTAAACATTTCATTCAAAACAAATGGGATATCGATATTGTTGCCCTGTTCATACAACTTTTCATTTACATCAAGTGGCCTATCCATGTCAATTTCTTGTCCATCCACCTTTTGTTTAAATTAGTTCCCTTCCCCTTACCAATTCCCTGTTGATCCACATAAGGGGTCAACTCTTTCATCTCTCCGTTTTCATCTACATCTGCCTTTTTAACAACTTCACTTACCTCACTTTTGGTGTCACCCCATTCAAGAAACAACTTTTTCTTACATCTCCTACTAACCATTTTCTTCCTTGTATCAACATTATTTCCCCCAAGTTCATTAATTTCCTCTCTTATCATTTTTCTACCAATTGGCATTGAGTTGTATGTATCCAAAAATGTTTTCCCATGTTCTGTAAACACATCTAGAATTTTTAACCTAGGAACATACTTCATCAGCTTTAATACATCATGATCATTCCCTAATGCTTCTAACCCAAAATCCAAGTCACCACCAGGAGTCAACATTTTCTCATCTTCTTTGTACTCTAAAGCTAACATCATGGCATCCACCTGATGGACTGAAAAATTATCATTGTCATTCAAATCAACATAGTTATGCTTACCGTTAATGTATCTTCTTCCAGGAAACTTTGTGAAAACACCTCCATGGTTTATCCTCATTGTGATTATGGTAGGATAATGCTTTGTGTAAAATAAACCATAAACATATACCCAAGTTAAATATAGACAACACCTCAAAACATGGACACATACCATAAACTACAACGGGGAAAAACTCATCGCCTTCGCCCTTTCTAAGCAACCACGAAAGAGATACCATGTAGGTAAGAAAGTGAAGTTCGGTTATGAAGATAAAGTTTTATCAAGCAAAGAGTGAAGATTGAAGCTCAGTGTTTGATTGCAAGCTTATAAATGGAGTTTGGTGTACATATGTTTAGCTCAGGATGATTAGAAAGGATTTCTTGAAAGTTGGAAGTAAAGACCAACAGTCGATTAAATGAGAGGGAAAAGACAAACTTACCTCTCACGTGAGGGGCACATGGGGCCTTTAACGGCTGCTTTGCTAACGAGGTTAGGCGTGGGGACTACTTTCAAAGCAAAATGCAAACAGTAGGGATGTTAATTATAGTTATTGAAACCTAATGACCACTTTCGGTGATTCGTGTAAACCATAGGGACCAAAAAACGGATGAAAAAGTATATGAATATAGATGTCAAATTATGATTGTTTTTTGATAAAATTGTTTCATTCAAATTTTGATTATATTTAGTATTTTTTTCATTTAAAAAATAGGGGTAAGATATTTTTTAATTTAAGAATAAAGTTATAAATGCATCTTTAATCACATCAATTTTATCCCCGGTTATGAAATGTTTCTCGGGTTTCTTTCATTAATTTTGACATCTATATTCATATATACTTTTTCATTCGTTTTTATGGTTTTTCGATTTTTCATTTATTTAATGTATTCCTTTAAGCATGACACTATATATATGTACGTACGTATATGTGTGTGTAAATATATATATATATATATAAAGATTAAGTGAACAATATATATTAGTATTTGAATTTTGAATTTTGTAGGTAATTTATAAGTGTTGATGGATTTGATTTGGTAATAGGTTTAGTTAGGCCGGGCAGGGGGGGATACGGGGAAAAGCCATTTATTTGCACAAGTCATTTCACTTCAAGGGCCTAAGCTACGCAGGGTTGCTTGGTGTAGGCCATTAATGCTATTTACATGCATACATTCATACATAACAGAGACAAACACACACATATATATATATAGAGAGAGAATATATATAGAATGTATGTGTGTGTATATATATATATATATAATGTATGTATATATATAGAATACATGTAGGTATTTAATTATTTTTTGAAATTGATTGTTCATTTTGTGAATATATATCTTTTATTAAACACTATGTTTGATCTTTTTATAAGGATCATCTTTCAAGTTCACTTTCATTTAAACTTGATTGAATCAATTTTTTTTAATTAAATAACAAGATGGATTGATGATATTCAATGTAATAATACATTACAACTCTCACTATATGATAATTATATAAATTTAATAGGATTATCTGTTAACAAGATGATTTATTAAATTAAACAATGTTGGTATGGGAGTTCAAATAACTTGAATCCTGATAAAAACTTGGTTATGATCGTGGTTACTAACTGATACATGAAGAATAAGGCTCATCTGACATACCTGCATTCCCAAAAGGCTGGTATTTTATAATAGAATTATATGTCAAATCCAAAAACATAATTAGACGATTTACATTTATGTATTTGACCAATAGCAAGGTCGAAAGCAAAAAAAGATGATATTTTTCTTCACAACTAAGCATGTTGACTACGTAATAGGTATGCTAGCCATAAGCTAGTTGGACCCCATGATAGTGAAAGAGAACTCGTTGATCGATCTAAACTTAGACAAAATGCTTTTTATGACTTTGATTGATAGGTCGTCGTCGATAAAAAAGAGTGCTTCTTGATAGCTAGGGGGTCCATACCACGACTATGGCTCGAGATGACTGAACCATTAGTGCATATGTTCTTGCAACCAATCATTAGATGATTGATGTCCATGTTATTGATATGCTTCAGATTAACAATGCATATGACTGATCTAGATGATAATAACCAGAGGTATAATGTTCAACTATGTGAAAAAAAACTACAAAATGGATGATCATTCAGCATGAAATTCTTTACGTATCCAAAACATTATTTTAACGCATAAAGAACTATTCCACCATCATTTGCATTTGCATCGTTCTCTTTATTCACTTTCTTTCTAAAACGACCCTTTTTTTAATTTTCATATATTATTGTACAAATGTCTTTTTGTTCTTGTTGCTTGTATCGGTGGTTCAATGGTAACGGTTTTGATTGGTTGCTTTTCAAAAACATATATAATTCAATCGAAAGTTAAACCGTTTCGATAACGTCATGATCTAAGCTGATTTAAATGGTTTTATTATAAATATTTTTTAAATCCTTAAAAGAAAGAGTCGTTGATGATCTCTTTGCTTGTTCTTTTCTTACCAAATCTTTGATCTCTACAATAAGTATCCAAACACTACATCTCTTTAGTGTTTGTAGTCACAAGAAGTAGGCATGCGAAATTAATAAAGAAGTTCACGTGTGTTTGTCAAACCCAGATTTGTTTTTGGTCAATCTTTTCCAACCCTAAATCAAATCCATTAAAGATTCTTTAAAAAATGCAAAATAAAATCAATATAAACAAATACTCTAATAGGAAATAGACAAACCACCATTAAA
The DNA here is from genome assembly GCF_001531365.2 of Cynara cardunculus var. scolymus. Taxonomy (NCBI): domain Eukaryota; kingdom Viridiplantae; phylum Streptophyta; class Magnoliopsida; order Asterales; family Asteraceae; genus Cynara; species Cynara cardunculus. The sequence continues at coordinate 6,698,715 of NC_037532.1, forward strand.
AGAAATGTCTTTGTCTTTGTCTTTGTTGTTGGGCCGTGTGTTTATACTTTCCATTTGTTTAAACTTGAAACACTCTCATTACATTATTAGTATAACAATTTCAAGAAAATCTCTCTCTCATCCTTCTCTCTCTCTAGAAAGTGTTTAATTCTATACGTACATACTGTACCCTAGAACCCCATTTATATAAACTCTCCTTTTGTCCTTGGATAGTTCCCATGTCATTACAGATTTGCTTTCTTTCTTTCTAGAGAGAGAGAGGTAGAGAGAGAGAGAGAGAGTATCTTTCTAGAGAGGGATAGTACAGAGAAAAAGAATGGAGTTAGCTTTGAGTTTGGGAGATACGCCAAAACCATTTTCATTGTTGGATCATCATGACAGATCTCAGCAACAAAAGATGAAGGATTTGGGATTTTGCATGGGATTAGGAACCAGAAATCTTGAGGATCTTCACTTCAAGAATATGAGGAGAGAGAAGGATGACGATGGGCATCGGAAAACCGACGAGAGAATCAGTTCTTCTTCTTCATCGGATCCGTCACCGCCACCACCGCCACCGCTGCAGCTTGATCTCCTTCCTTTCTCTCCTGTTCTCCGATCTGCACCACCGCCGCCTTCTCACCGGTGCTTCCCGTGGCTGTCAAAAAACCGTAAATTCCCACCTTTTTTTTTTCTAATTTTATACCCATATAATTTCAGTTTTTGGTTCGTTAGTTTTCTGATCCTACTTTTGTTACAGTGAGAGCAGACCCAGGTTCACAAACTAAACCGGTAAAAGCGTTGGATGTAAAGCCGTTGGCAGCCGTATCTGATCAGGATAACGGTGAAGAACGGGTTGCCGATGAGTCATCTCCAAACAACAGTAACAGTGGTACATCGTCGTTTCAGATGGATTTCTCTTCCATTTTCAAGAGCAGTAACAGTGGAAGATCATTCCCCTCGAGGAAAAGGGATTTGGAATTAGCAACAGTGAACCTGGAGTTAATAGATGTCTCCGAAAGAGATCAAAGAGCTTCTTCAAGAGGAGGTGGAATGAGTGATGAAGATGAAAACGGGTTGACCCGGAAAAAGCTTCGACTCACTAAAGAACAATCTGCTTTTCTTGAAGATAGCTTCAAAGAACACAGCACCCTCAACCCTGTAAGTCTCCTCTCTCCATCCTTCTACTGAGTAGAACCATAAAAATGAAATCTTAAACTATTCCAAATTCTTGAAAAACTTAGGGTTTGACCATAAACAACTGAAAATTCCAAGATGATCTTCGCATATCCACCATTCAAACTCAAGGGTTTCTTGAATCTCTTACAAATAAGAACCTTCCACCCAAAAAGGAGTAAATCTTGAAGTCAGTACTCATATATGCAACCATATAGCACACTACAGGTTAAGCTTACCATGTAAGACTTAAATTCAAGACTTCTGGTAAGCACCAACCATTTTAACCAAACGAACCTTCTTGTCGCACCCATTTGGTTCAAACCCAAGATCCCTAATATTTCGCATTACTTTTTTATGATCGAAGTGTCCAATCCTTATAAAAACTGAGGACCCTCCTTTCTTGATAATCCATATCTATGTGCATTAAAACTTCACAAGAAACCCATGGCCCCTCTCTTTATAAACGTATCGGTCAAATACCAAAAGACCCATCATATATCTCACACATACAAGTACTAGCAATAAATGATTCGGGTGTGGATTTGAAAAGGAGTAAATATTCGGTGCTACTTTGTTCAGCACCATATGTGAAGTTTGTACTATTTCATTGATTATATGTTATGGGATGTATACTATAAGTCCGACAAGCTTGCATTTGTGTGTGTCTACATATGAATATATATATAAGATCCTAAATATTTAATGAAAATAAATTATACACCATGACATGATGAATGTTGCATGCCATCATGCCATCATGTCATGTAATGCTTCCATTAAATGGTTTTTGAGTGTTGGATTAGTTGACCTATGTATGTATCTATATATACTGTGTGTACAAGAATACGTGGCTGATTTTTTGTATTTATCTTGGTTTTGTAGAAACAAAAGCAGGCTTTGGCGAAGCAGTTGAATCTGCGTCCACGACAAGTAGAAGTCTGGTTTCAAAACAGAAGGGCGAGGTATTAATTAATAATTAATTTTTTGTTCTTTTTATTAATAAAACGTTAAAATAAATAAATAAATAATTAATTAAATGTGTTCAATTTGATGATATAATCACAGGACAAAGCTGAAGCAAACCGAGGTCGATTGCGAGTACTTAAAACGATGTTGCGAAACTCTAACCGACGAAAACCGAAGATTGCAAAAGGAGCTTCAAGAACTAAGAGCCTTGAAGACTTCTCAACCATTCTACATGCAAATGCCAGCCACAACTCTCACCATGTGCCCGTCTTGTGAACGAGTCGCCACCACCACCACTGCCGCCCCCACGACTGCCACCACTTCCCGCTCACAACAACCAGCCACCACCGGCAGCCACCGACACTAGCACTAACACGTAAAATATGTTGTTTTGGCTCATGGGATTTTGACTAATTAAACAACTGAGAAGAAAAACACAGAAAAGAGCAATTCACAAACTTGATGCATATGTATATATAATTTTGCCTTTTATGACCATATGTTGATTTCTTTATTTCTAGTTTTGGGAGCTCTTTGGTTTCCTTCATTAGATATTATTATGGTTTGACTAAGAAATTAATACTATAAAAGAAAAAGCTTCTTTTTTTCTTTTTTGACAATTTTTTTTTAATCTATTTTATTTTTCATGAGTTTTCAAATCTAAATGTTAGACCATTTGATATAGTCAATATAATGCAACAATCTTGAAAATGAATTTTCTTGCTTTTTGTTATTAATAATAAATATCAAAGGAGGAATAAAAATTTTCTTGTGGCCATAGATGTTCAAATGCGGTGACTACGGGCTATCTGCAAAGCAGGTGGTCGTTCTGGGATTAGTCGACTCGAATAGCAGGTTGGATATTCAGGTTAATAAAAAATATTAAAATATTCAATTTTGTTATAATCTTGATTATAAATTTCTAGAAGTGTAGATGATATCAATTACCATGAAATGGATTGTTCACCTACCATTTGGTGGGTGGTGAAAGATTTATTGATGCATTCAATTCCTCAAAAAGACCAATCCTTAAAGTCGCAAACATTATAATTCCACTTTCTTTTAATTATAAAAAAAAAATCGGACTTAATTATTTGAAATTCTAAAATTTGTGAGATCTGTGAAAACTTCAACTTTTTACGGTCTTATTTCACGTGATTTCTTTTTTTCATATAGTATTTAAAGTATTGATTACTATATATTTGTTTTACAATGTGAAATTTTTAACATGTATTTTTATTTTACAAACATGCAAAAAAGATTCACAAATCACAATATATGTGAAGCAAACACATTACAAAATAAATATATGTTAATTATTACATTAAATTTAAAGCATATTTGAAAAGTCACATGAAATTTCACATGATTACATTGGTTTTCAGGGTTCTCATGATTTATATAGTTCTCAATTGGTCCCCCCCAACATAAATACTATAGTTTACAATATCCATACTATTGTATAAAATATCAAGTGGAAACAACATCATCGTATTCAGAATTTTCTATAGGAAAATCGTTATGTGTTTTATATAAGGACAATGATTTATTTATAATATTATAACGTATAAATCCTATTATTCAAGAATATTTGCATTTGTTTTTTTGTTTGATTACAAGGTTTTGTTTAAAATTTATAGTGGTGTTTTTTTAAATTTTGATTCTTTCGATTTTTTTTACCAAAGTTCATAGGTGAACAATGATTTTTGTTTAAATGTCGTACGTGAAAAACTATAATTTTTGTTTAAAGTCCATAATATTGTATTATGTATGAACTTTGCTTGTTCCAATTTCTTTTCACCAAGCTTTATAGGTGAAATTAGAAATTGAATGAGATATTCAGGAAGTTTAAACAAGTTCATAGATGAAACCAAAAAGTTAATATGTAAAACAATTAAGTGAATAAAATAATTGAGGAATGTGATACCAATATATGGAAAAGATGAAAGTACCTCGGTTAACAAAGTTTGTACTATTTATTTGGTTAGCAAAAGAAGGGCCTATATATGTGGGGTCAGGTTAAGGGGAAAACGACAAAGAAGTAAAAAACTGAGAAATACCGTAGTAACTGTTAGTCTGGATGCACATGTGCGTATAAGTAAGTTCTAAGCAATATGTCTGATAAACACATGTGCATAACATGCACACGTGTATAAAAACCAAGAAATAACTATAATCACTTGTATGCGTATGTGCATACCATCAAAACTATGCGTTGGTTGCATTGGGTTAAGGTTTTTTAAGTTATTTTTTGGGTTGGCTTGGCTGGTTTGGTCGGTATTTTGAGCACCTCTAGTGGATAGTTACAATTTTTATTTTTTTGGTGAGATTTGAACCATTAACTTTCTGAAAGTTCTAAAACTTTATGTTCAATTCGGTTTTCGATTCAAGATTTTTCCAAAAAATATTAAAATTTTCAAATTGAAACATTGTCATTTTAGATTTCCGTTTTTCAAATCAAACGAAAAACCAAGCTTTTGTTTTGATCACATTCCGGTTTTCGGTCAAACTATGGGTTCATATCTGTTGGTTTCCAGTTCCAGTATTTTTGAATTTTAGTTCGATTCAATTTATACAATCCTATTCCAACACGATGAACACCCCTAGTTTTTTTCTTTTTCTTTTATTTTTGGTTATAATATTTTTCTTGTTCAGAAATGCCCAAATATGACTTCATATTGGGCCATTGGGGTATACAATTCAGAGAAAGGCCCAAATAGGACATAATATTGGTTTTGAGGCCTGGGCTATAAACATAATAAAAGTTCCTTTTTCAATAAGTCAAACAACAATTAAGTTGTTTTATATTTTTAGTTCATGGGTAATTTCAACTATAGACGGCCAAAAATGGGTCCCGGGTCGGGCCGGTCCCAGTCCCAATCGGTCCTAACCTTTCTCATAACCGGCCCCGGTAAAAAATGATAGGACCGGTCAAGGTACTTCATAACCGGTTATGGGCCGTCGGTCCCGGTCCTGGTCCCAATCGGTCCTAACCGGTCCTTGCATTAAAAAATAAGATTTTTTTGATTTTTTTTAATGATATATATTTTTAATACATTATAAAATTTACAATTGGGTCACTTAAATACACTTTAAAAATACGTTTTAATATAATTAAAATTACGTTTTATTATAAAAATACATTATAAAATTATTTAAAAATACTTTTATTATAAAATTACTTGAATTTTCGGCCCGGGCCGGGCCGGGCCGGTCTATAGTCGGTCCCATAACCGGTCCCGGTCCCGGTCCCACGAAACTACCAAAAACCTCAACCGGTCCCCGTTTTCGGTCCCATAACCAGTCCTTACCGGTCCCGGTCCCGGGCCGGTCCTTTGTCGGTCCCGGTCCTCCAACGGTCCCAGGCCGGGCCGATTTGGCCATCTCTAATTTTCAAGTAAGAAATTAAGATGTATCAACATTGTTTATTTCTCTTTTTCAAATGCTATTTTGAAAAATAATTTAATAAGATTTTACATATTTTCATTTAATGTATGATCTTGGAAATTCTTGTGTTCTCAATGGAACACTATACACACATATATATATATATATATATATAGAGAGAGAGAGAGAGAGGGGCTAAATTATGTAAGGGCCAAAGAAAGGTTGAAAACCTTTAGGATTAATCAAATCCGTATATTAAATTACATCAAAGGTTGTTAAAAAAAAGCCTAATTGAAATAAAATGATGTAGGGAAATCCATAGAAAAAACTGAAGCAGAGATCAAGGAGATTAATGATGATTGGTGGAGAAACATGAAGAGGCAGAGTAAAATGGAGGAAGCGATTGAAGAGAAGAAGAAGACTATAAAGCAATTGTAGAAAGAGATTCGAGTTAAGGAAAAACTTGTGAAGGATATAGCGAAAATTGTAGAAGACTATAAAGCATGCATGTACAAGTCTTAGCATGCCAATCACACTTTCCATTCTTATACTTGTCATCAAGTTCAAACAACAACTCGCAAATGAGATATACCCTCTAATTTGCACTCCTATGGATTCTCTTTTCTATTTTTGCCTTCGCCAAGGTGTCGCTGCATTTATCATTTGAGCTGTAAATAAATGATAACATTAGTCTATGTTATATAATCATACATATAGTTTTGGATGCTTGCATTTACCTACATTATCTCGAGTATAAAATATCATTGTTGCAATGTACTTCGATAAAATTCAGCTAACATTGTTATCGAAAGGGAACGTACAAACCGGGTTACTGAGTTGACGGACTCCGCACTTTTGGAAGTCATTGCATTGTAACGCAATCCAGGGAAGTGCGATCTTGCTCATCTAGCGTAACAAACTTACTCAAGATATTGAGTGGCGTTAGGCTGATTGTAAAATATCAAATCCATTGTAGCTTCAAAGTCCGACACCTTATAAGCTTAGCATGTCTTCTAGAACATCCACCTTTTTCTTTTGTCTCTACTCGAGGTTCGGTGCAAATTCTGGCTCAAATGCCGACAACGAAGTCTGGTGCGCGTATGGGGGATCCTAACGACATACACTCTAAGGCACCATTTATCGTCTGGAATTAACCACCACTTTGAACATACACGAAAACATTATCACTTTGACGTGATTTCATATTTGTGTTTAAGGGTGAAGGGTTGTGATGATAGATTGTGTTTATGGGTTAAGGGTTAAGAGTTGTGATGATAGATTGTGTTTAAGGGTTGTGATGGTAGATTGTATTTAAGGGTTAAGGGTTGTGAGAGTAGAAGTGAGGAAAACCTTTTTCTTTTTTCCTTTGTCAATTTAGAAGATATGAAAGTAGAAGTGATGAGTGATGTGTGAAGGAAAATGAATGAGAGGTCACAAGCTATATATAGTGATATTTGTTGCACCGGAAGACAAAAATAGGGGTCGGATCGCCCTCGGGGAAAGATCCTGGGGTAGGTGGGGGGCAATCCCCCCTATTTAAGAAAAAACATATTTTTGGTCCCCCTAAATCAGATACACATGGGCCTCAAAATCAATTTAAAAGATTTCTTATGTACTTTTTTTGTGTCAAAGAAGCTTGGATCGCCCTCTATGGTCAACATCCTCCCTGAGGGCGATCCATTTGATTATTTTATTAAAAACTTGAAAAAATGACAATTTTATTAATATATTAAGTATATTTTATTCATTTTGATGAAAAACCTTTTATAGATAGCAAATGAAAAAAAAAATACCCATAAAGTCCAACTTATTATTGAATATCTTCCACAAATCCACAAAAAAATAACAAATAAATAAATAAATAAAAACAATTGTTAAGAAATTTTTGACGGAACCTAATCCGTCGAAAATTTCTTAAAAAAATGTTCTTTGAAAAAAACTAAAAACATTTTTTTGAACATTTTAGACGGAATTTTGGTGGATCCCTCAATTCGTCGGAAATTCGGAAACTTTTAGTTTCTTTTTTCAGAATATTTTTTTTAAATAACAACAAAAAAACATTTTGTAACCAAATTCCGACATATTTTAATAATTTTTTAATTAATTAAATTCTGCCATAAATATTTGATTAATCAAGTAAATTGTTTTTTTTTAAAAGAATTAGACAATATTTGTGACGGATCTTTTAAATAATAAATAATTAAAAAATCTTCCGCAAATTTTTATAGAAATTATTTTTTTTAAATTTATTTGCTGATTTGCTTATTTATTTAAATAATAAATAAACAAATAAAAAAAATCTTCCACAACTTGACTTTTTTTTAACTTTTTTTTGATCTGTCGAAAATACGTAGGCAATTTCTCGACGGAAAATCCATCAGAAAAATCCGTTGATGAAACTCCTTTATTAATTAGTAGCATTACACCGTGGACGTGGACCCTGTGGTTTGCTCAAAATTTTGGATTTGGACACTAAAACTAACTATTTACACTGATGTCGACAACTTTTCAATTTCTTTACACTCAGTGCCCCTAGAGTTAACCCGTTAAGTTAACAACCGATATAAAAGACAAATCAGTTTTTGGCCAACTACAAGACCGGAAGTGTAGTTCATTTTAAATTTATTGTGATTAATATCTTTAAAAAAATCATCATTAATATATAACTATTCCATTTTAACCGTACTTAATTTCCAATACTTTGCATATTTTATAATGTTCAACCCCGAAACATACATGGACTTCTATCGAGTTCTTTTTTTTAATTAAGAATTTTATAACGTAAAAGTCATTTTATCAATCTAATAGTTTTTTTAAATATATATAATTTTTTTTATTTAATATGTACTTTAATTAAGAATTTGACTTGTGATTAGAATATATGGGGGTGTTTGAGATTGTTTATTTAAAACAACTTATGTTTTTTTTTTATAAAATCAAACCGGAGTTTTGTAAAAAATGTTTGGATTAGCTTATAGCAGTACCAAAAAACAATAAGCTGATAAGTGGTTTTTTAGTGTTTGACAAATTTTGCTTATACATGTAAAATGACAAAAAATGCCAGTCTTCCATATTATTGACTTATTTGATTTTTTAAAATGTAAAAAATTATTTTTCATCATTTATAATAATATCTTTGATAAAAATTTATATCAATAAGATTAATAATTAACAAACATTAATAAAACATAGTTAAAATGGTAAACTGGTAATAAACAGTTTTCATAAGTAAAAAAGGATTAACTTATCAAAAACTGCTTATTACCGGTTTGGCACCGGTGTAAACAGTTTTATTTTTCCTCATTCAAACACTATTATTTAGCTTATCACCAATGCCAGACTAAAATAAGTCAAAAAACACATAAAATAAGCAATCCCAAACACCCCCAAATTTTTTTTATCAAAATATTTTTTTAACGAAAAGATGTAAGTAACAATTAATTTTTTAAGAGTGAATTACACTTTTAGTCCCTATAGTTTGTCTAAAGTTTTATTTACCCCTTATAATTATTGCTAACTAACGATGTTAAATACATAAATCATAAATGTTATGAAATTTAAAAGTTAAATCATAAATGTTATGAAATTTAAAAGTTAAATCATAAATGTTACGAAATTTAAAAGTTAGAGAGAATTAGGGGCCGTTTATTAAACACTTATTTGGTAAGTGTTTAAAGCATAAATTTTCTCATCGGATGAACATGAGAACGGTCAAGAATCTTACCGGATAAGAGCGATGAAAATAATGGAGAGTCTTACCCGGTAAGTGCAGATGATGACTCTTACGCAGGTAAGCGCTTACCCAGTAAATTGTTGCATTCGATATGTTTTGTTGTACTAAAATCTTACACATGAAAATAATTTATAGTGTTAACTTCTATTGATAATCGTTTACCGGATAAACATTTGGGTAAACGACAGAAATAGGGAACAAATACGTAACCGCAATGTATAATTCACTCTCTCTCTCTCTCTCTCTCTCTATATATATATATATATAGAGAGAGAGAGAGAGAGAGAGAAGGAATCAAGTTCGATGAGAGAGAGTGATGAAGGATACTAGGGTTTGGTTTAGGTTCTACTCCATTCTTGTTGTATGCTTTATCTAACCAAGTTGCAGTTCTTAGAGAACTTTGAGGTTTGAACTAATTAACTGGTTTAATTCCAACTTTTGTATTCATAAATTTAACCCATAACATAGTAACAACTTAACAACTATATCAGAATCAGATGCAATGAAAGTAACAGTACTTTATCATGGATTTGCCTTAAGATTTACCATCCATTGGAGGAAGTTGATAACCTAAAGCTTCTTACACCAACAAATCTTTAATTATTCAAGTAAACCCTACATGAACTCAAATGGGTTTTCTGGGAGCATGCTCACCAAGTCTTCCGTCGTTGGAGTCGCTGATCTTTCTGAACCAATTTCAAAACTTTCCCAACTTTTCAACGACTCCTGCTCAAATACCATTTCCATTGGTAGCTCTGGGGATGTGATTACTTTCCCTGATGAAGAACTCGCACAGCCATGGAAGAAAGGATGCTCAAGAACCTCCTCCGCTGTCGGCCTCCAGCACGGATTCCACGAAACGAGTTTAGTAATCAGATCGACTGCTTCCGGGCTTGCCGATGGTAACAATGTAGAAAGATCCACCCCTGGAAACTCTGGAAACTGATAACTGATCATACCCGCAAAATACAATCCCAGACTCCAAGTGGTTTCAGTTGGACTGCCTATCACACTGCAAATCTCATCCAATACACCTGCTGAAGAAGCGCCTTGAAACAGCGGTCGGAGGGTAAATAGTTCGAACATGATTGCACCCATTGCCCACATATCGACTGAAGAATCATAAATCTCCGCAGAGAGAAGAACCTCAGGGGCACGATACCATCGTGTTGTAACATAATCCGTGTATGGAGGTCCGCCATTGATCCTGCGAGCTTGACCAAGATCTGCGATCTTGATTACATCCTTGGAAACAAGAAGGTTTTCTGGTTTGAGGTCACGATGAAAGTAGCCAACGGTGTCATGCATGTATGCAAGACCTTGAAAGACTTGGAAACACAAGTTCCTAATCTCTGTTTCGGAAAAGGGATTCGTTGTGCGTATCATTTTATTAAAAAGACTGCCTCCTTCCATGTATTCAAACACCATAAACAATATGCTGTTTTCTCTGACGACTTCTATAAGCTTCACAAAATTAGGATGATTCTTCATCCTGAGCAGCGCCTTGACTTCTCTCAGCTTCATGCATTCTTCCATGGAGTTAAACCTTTCGTTCATCAGTTTCTTGATTGCAACCACTTCACCATTTTGCAAATTCTTGGCTTTCCAGACGACCCCATATGATCCACGTCCAATTTGTTTGATTCTTTGATACTTTTCCATTCTTTACGTACTGTCGTAGACCTTTTTCTCAAAAAGAACACACAATCATAGAAGCAGATCGAAACAACCTAACTTTTCACACGTCCAGATCACCTTAAACTCTCTTGATTGACGAAGGGGTTAAAGAACAGATGGTAGAGAAGGAAGAGAGTTGAAGTGAGGATTGGGTCCTGAATGTGAAGTTGGGAAGTGTTGGTTATTTATAGTTGTCAAGTGATTGACGATCTTTCAGATATGGAATTTTGGGTTTAGGAAATTGTAGTCATCTAATCTAATCTTAGGGATTGCTTTGGCTCCAAGCCGAATCTTACCGATCGATCTTACCATGGCAGTTCTACTGCATTCTGAATGGCAAGTGTTGGTTATTTACACGTGTCAATCTTTTAATACATTTTGTGCTTCAATAAATACGTAAAAAATTACTAAAAATCGTTTTTTAAAGGTATGTATATTAATATCTTAATAAAAAACAATGTGAATGCATGTTGATATAATAAGATAATACAAAAATATAATATAATATTATAATAAAATAAAATAAATTGTTATTTAATTTATAAACATTTCACGATTTATAAATAAGGAAACAAAATCTTCCATATTTAAAATAACAAAATTCAAATGGGAAATTTATCTAAATCATCTTTCATTTAAAAAGAGAAAACCCTGAAATCACGTTAATTACCATTCATATCCTAGACACTACAAATTGAAGGACTCTTACAGATGGAAAAAATCGTCGATAAAAGCCCAATTTGTCGCTAACCTAGCTTGCTAACTAGCAACGGGTTGACTCTGCCGCTAAAAATCATCGCTATACTTAGTATTCTATTAGTGGAAATACAAACGAAATCAACAAAAGTTGACATATTTTTTGGTCAAGAATCGAAATATGCAAGTACAATAATGAAAGTTAAGTGAAATAAACGTGGATTATTAATATATATTGTTAAGTACAAACAACTAAAATGATAAGATAATAAAAGTCTAAAAAGACGAAGGATCGTGTGAGAAGAAAAAGTTAAAGTGAGAAGCGTAAGGAGAGATGTGAACTCTTAATCACTTTTAATCTCATGTCAATCCATAAATTGCGTTTTAGAAGGGAATTGATTTAGAGTATCTTGGTGTACCTCATTAATGTTGACATTCATTCAATTAACATTGATCTAAGGATGAAGATTTCTTCTTATACTTCTCACCGGAACCCAACTCGATCCAAAAAACCATAACATTTTAGACATATTCTGTTATAAAGATTAAAAACTATCACCAAACCCTTCAAGAATAACAAGTAATTATATGAACAACTACAGAGAAAATGTTTACAGAATCTTGCAATATAGTAGCTTTTTTCTTTTTATTTCAAGAACCAGATGAAATTCTTCAAATTATTGCCTCTTCAATAATATTTTTATTATAATATCAATTTAATTGTTGTAACTTATTAACAATTATTTAATAATTCAATTTAATAATGTCTCTCAATAGTCAACTTTTAGAACATGATTATCCTATATTATAAAGTATTTGACAAAAACTCTTAAAAACCATTTTTTATGCATGAAGTGCTGCTTATTAATTTATCTTATTTAAATTTCAAGATTACATATAATTGTGTGTACATACGACTTATTAAAACTTCATGTTTGAATTCGTATAACTAACTGTATATAAACATAATCAAATACATCATAAACTTCTCATTTTGTATATAAAATCTAAAATATAATTAGGATAATTATTGCGTTATAACACAATACTTAATTATCATCTTTATAAAAGCTTACATTATTAAACCAAAAAATAAACTACTTTATTATTAAACCAAAATTTGATTATAATAAAGAAAATTGAATTAAATAAATTACAATAAAAAACCGAGAACTTATATATATATATATATATATATATATATATATATATTTTTTTTTTTCAATATTTTATGATATCTTCAAATTTATATTTTATTAAAAAATAAAAACATTATCGCTTTCTCAAAACCAAATATAACCGTATTATAACATCGACGGAGACAATGAAAAAAATGAAACCTTAAAAATCATGATGTACCTTGCTGCATTGTTCGAATACCCTTCTAGTCATCACTAACAAATTTTAATATATAAAAAACGGGAACACAAACGCTGAACAACTGTGTTGTGCTGTTATGTCCTGTCATGTTATGTCTGTGTACCAAACGCCTAAGATTTGTATCGATGGGTTTTATACATTTTTTTATAATAAAAATAGGGTGCTTTCGTTAAGAGAGTATGCCGTTATTTACAAAAACAAATTTGGGCCTAAAAATATTTTCTTGGACTTTCAATAGAAGGACAATTTACAACTTCAATATTAACGATTTATAAATTTGTGATCTTAAATAAATTTATAAAAGTGTAAACCTTAAATTAAGAATGAAAAAAAAAAAATACAAAAGCTAAATAAATTACAAAAAAATATATTTTTAAGGTAAAAAAGTCCGGCCTTATAAAAAACGCACGCGATGAAACGTCTTAAGACGCCATGCCGTAGAGCCACGCATTACAAAAATGTTATAAACTTTATCGTAACAACAGAGACACGTCTTGCGCCATGGGGCACCTTTTTGAACGCTTATTATAATATGTAAACACATGATAACGTAGACGATGTTGGTGTAAATCACATATGACTATGATATGAACTTATTCACATGTGATTATTGGTATTAAATTAATATGTTTTTAAGTTATTTTATCGTTGTGATATATTCAAAATTGACACAGTGGATCATATGTTATACGTAATAGATCACATGAGATTCAAACATGGATAAAAAAATTGTGAAAAATCACTAAAACGCAATAGGTTGATTGTGAATATCTAATGTGATATTGACGAAAATTGTAAAAAAAAATCTTATCCAAAATGGATTTAAAAAAATACTACAGAAAATAAATTAATTAAAATCCAAAAATTAATAAATCTAAATGATAACAATGAGACTTGTAAGATATTCAAATAGTTATTTTTGTTCCAATTCTAACTTCAACGAAATCTGACTCCATTGAACATCTTAATTTCTAAAAATATTTTTTTTTATAATTAATGGTTTCGAATGAGTTTGGTCGTTTAGTTTGCTTCTCAATTTCTCGTAAATCATGAAAATACATATCATATGTATCTTGAACCGTATATATAAGCAGATCTATGAAAATAGCCACCAAGGTAAAAATGCCCAATGCTTCAATTACCAACACAAACTAGCTAAGAATGAGCTTCAGTCTCATCAACCTCTCGCCTTAAGGTTTCATATGATTCTGCTTAATATAAGAAAACATAAATTAAGAGGATATATTCTTATAAAGGAAAGGGGACATACTTAGCAATCAATCAGATACAGTTGTTGAATTTTGAAGCTAAACAGAGTGCAGTTTCATCTTTTCAGCCATGGGAAGGTTGTATTATATATATATATATATATATATATGATTACTAAATAACAAATAATGCATCATAATAGAGCAAATGCAGTGACACCTGGAACTCCAAAATATCATATTTCTGTGTTTAAAAATGATAAGCATGCCAAAATGTAATTAGATATGACAGTAACACCGTGGTTACTTCAATGAACATTTTACCGATTAATCTCTAAAAATAATCAAATTTTAAACCACTAAAATATACGGGATATAATTTTTAAATGAAACTCCAAAATGTCTACTTTGATTTGATACGCTTCAACCAATTCTTTCTTTTGGACTAAAACATAAATTAACCCAAAAGTTTAAAATTTACTAACCAAAAGTTATCAACAATCATCCAGAGACATAACTACCTGATCGAATACATACATATATATACACACCAAAAGGAAATACATTTATACCCAAAAGAAATAAGCTGTCACTTGAGTCAAAACCCGAACTAAGTCTCCTTATCTTTCCCTTTATCTACAATCATTTTTCCTGAAAACGGTTAATAAAAAACGGGTAAGCTACAATGCTTAGTGAGACTATATAAAAGTACATGGTTATAATGTGTTATATTTAAATATAAGAATCGAAGAATGAAAGAAAATATCGAAACACAAATTATTATAACATCGAAGACCAACGAAAAGACATTCGTGCCATACAAACATCTATCACATGGGTCAAGTATCATATCATGTAAATATATCATGAATCAGACATAAAATTGTCAAGAATAGTGCACCACACCCACCTTCATCTACTGGGTACGTGTAGAATAATACTCACACTCGTCTCCTGCCATTCGAGATACACCAGTACAATGAACTGGTATGTCACACCCACACTCTATCTCTCTGGATACGTGAACATACACCGCTTTCTAGCGTACCACACGAAGTAATACCTGTATTCATGGTTTACCAAGAGATTAACAAAACAGTCATGGATCCAGACTCGACCAATATTGTGGAACGATTATACGAATACAAACCAAAATCAAAGGGACTCACTCATGTTACACCTTACCAAATCATGAAACAAAACTAATAGATACATAAAGTCCATACATATATAAGTTCACATAAACATGTATTTCATATAGACTCACCTTGCATAAACAACCAAATGTCTCGTTCCAACTCCGTAGTCCAAGTATGTATGGTACTCCAAAATCTCAATTATACATTTATACTCCCTGGAGTATACACATTCAATTCCATAAGTATATGATTAGACTATCTCATTCTATTCCATTTCTTAGCTAGCTAATTCTATCCTAATTCCCCTATACAGCCCTTTGTTCTAACCCATTTTGACCATCTTAAACTCAAGAATTATATTCTGACTTATAAACAAGAAATAAAGTAGCCTATTTTATCTTTCAGATGCCATTGACTTTATGTCCATTGAATTTTTCTTTGATCTCATACGAATTTTCTAAAACAAGACATAAATATTGACTTTTATGTTTCAAAAATGACTATTTTTAACAATCTTGTATCTAAACCATTTCCATCTGGAACCAATTTCAGATTTCTAACTCAAAATATCACAAACTTTATAAAAATAGCAAAACTCGAGCCTTATTCATTAAAATCATTATTTTAGAGCTTAATTTTGAAAAGTCATGCAACATTATTTCAATTAAACCTTGAAAATAATCCATGTTATTGGCCAATAACAAGTAGTCTCATCATATTTCTACAAAATAATTCCATCATTCATTATTTAGCTTAAACCCTAGTTGCATGAATCCAAATATATCAAGAAAAATCAAAATACCAATATTTATACCTTCAAATCTTTGAAATTTCTCATCAGTATTTCCAAGATTTAGTTAGATTTTAGCTTTAGGTGTGTGAATGATGTGAAAAGATCTAATTTTTGTCACTTTATTGCACAAACTCATTTTGGGTCGGGTTTGACCCGACTGGGTTAACCCAACATCCATTTTGACCATCAAACATGTAGAAATATTCATAACTTTTCGCCAACGTGTCCGTAACAAGATGATTCATTACTTTTAACAAATATATTTTAGAAAAGGTGTTTGGACTAAAATATTTCTAAATAAGAAAGTTTAATTAAAAATAATAATTTGGGCTAAGGGTGGAAAGTTCAACGATTTGCACTACTAAATCAGCTAAGTCTGGAAGAGTAACCAAAGCCTCTGGTTCTAAAGAGCAGGGCCTCTGGATGACTAGAGAACCTCTGTACAGTAAGTCTTTTGGTTCATGACATTAAGTCTGGACGACCAGAGCGCCTCTGGTTCTGAAAACCACAGCTCCTGGACACTAAGATGAAGGGTTCAGAGATCTGAATTGTGCTAAATCGACTAAGTCTGAATCTGAAAGAGCAACCAAAACCTCTGGTTAAACTATACTCTGAAAGACATTCATCAAATCTGTGGAAAAAAAGACTTCAGAGTTTTACAAGGTTGAAGAAACATTCTTCAAATCTCTGGAAACGAAGACTTCAGAGTTTTACTAGTCTGAAGAGACATTCTGTTGATCCCAAATCTAATAGCAATTCAAGAATCACACATGAAATGAGAGAATTAAGATGAATATCATGAACTTTGAAGAACCGGCCGATCACTGTTATTCATGAAAACAATAAACGTACAAAGATTTCTCTCACTAGACGACTCTCACGGAGGATTACAGAATTAACAACTGAATTATCAACTCTAATTCGAAGCTCATATCACTTATTTATAGGAGACACTTACAATGTAAAGCCCAATGCCCTTAAGCCCAATTACATGAATATTACAATATAATACAAAGTAATTGACTCTATAAAACTTTCTAATACTTAGGACTATTTTAGTCTTAACAATCTCCTGCTCAAAGTTTTATAAAGCAAACATCTCTTGAAACCTTCAGGTCTTCTCCCCTCTGCTTTTTTTTTAAGAAAACTTTGATTGCCAACATCAATTCACATGGTCTTATTGCTCTTGCAACCGTTTCGCCTGGTGTTGCTGCCAATAATATGCGTGGAGGGAGAACAACTCACTCTAGATTCAAAATTCCTCTCAACCTTGATAATAACTCAATTTGCAACATAAAAAACAAAGTGGGGATGCTCAATATTCATGATACAAAAATAATCATTTGGGACGAAACATCGATGGCAAAGAGGTAAGCGGTGGAGGCGCTCAATTGAACAACGCAAGACATCATAAGGGTGGCACTCCCATTCGGTGGAAAGATAATGGTTTTGGGGGCGATTTTAGACAAGTATTACCGGTCCTGAGGCATGGAACCCGAGCACAGATTGTAGATTCTAGCTTACGGATGTCGCCTCTTTGGTAAACGATTAAAAATATATGGTTAACGCTTAATATGAGAGCACACACTGATCCGTGGTTTTCATAATTTTTATTAAGAGTCAGTGATGGAGATGAAGAAGCGGTGGACGAAACCTTTATTCGTATACTGGCTAACATGACCATTCCCTCTACTGATAAAGGTAAGTCAAAAGATGTGTTGATTGATACAATCTTTCTCTCTCTTCAAATCAACGGAGCTAATTCAGATTTTATCATTTTGAGGCGATATTATCAACTAAAAATGAGAATGTCGACGAGATTAATGATCAGTTGATCGACAAGTTTTATAGAGATGAAAAAATATACTACAACTTCGACGAAGTAGAAGATAATAAGAATAACATCTATCCGATGGAGTTTCTAAACTCTTTAATTGTTAGTGATTTTCCTCCTCATTACCTTCGTCTCAAGATTAGATGCCAATAATATTGTTACGAAATATCGATCCCTCAAATGGATTATGTAATGGTAGTAGATTGATATGCAGAGACTTTCAATAGAACGTTATCGATGCAGAAATAGCTATTGATCAGCATGCTAGAAAGAGAGTATTCGTGCCGAGAATTCCCTTATGTCCATCCGAAGACAATTTCCTATTTAAGCTTAGGAGAAAACAGTTTCCAGTTCAGATTAACTTTTCTATGACAATCAATAAAGCTCAAGGCTAAACAATTCCGAAAGTAGGTGTTCATCTACCGCAATCAGTATTCTCACACGGATAATTTTAAGTGGCGTTGTCGAGAGGGATATCACGGGGCAATACGAAGGTGTTAGTGAAGCTTGTGAAAAAATTCAATCGTGCCGGGGTCTACACCTCAAACGTCGTCTATCAAGAAGTTTTACGTAATGAATAAGGTATAATCAACAATTATATCATTACACATTTGGTTCCATATGTTTCTATTAAAATCATTGCGTCGTTTGTTGCAGTAAACATTTACTATACGGATGAGTGCATCACGAAAAACTAAACAACAATTAGAATATACATATGAACATTATTTACAAATGATT
The DNA here is from genome assembly GCF_001531365.2 of Cynara cardunculus var. scolymus. NCBI lineage: Eukaryota > Viridiplantae > Streptophyta > Magnoliopsida > Asterales > Asteraceae > Cynara > Cynara cardunculus. The sequence continues at coordinate 6,717,427 of NC_037532.1, forward strand.
GTACTTCTCTGTTCATACACGAGTTTCAAGTTTGGTAATGAGTTCTGAGTATATGGGTTCAGAAACTCAACACGTGTGCAATTATTTTTCCATTCGATTTTGCTAACACACCATATCAACCTTCAACTTTATACATTAGTTGACTCGCAAAACAACCATACAAACTCATGATTCAAGGTTAAACTAATGTTTCAAAATTATGATTCACCCACGATGCATCTCACGGACAAACCACTACAGTGTAATAATACACATGAGGAAACCTAATCGTATGCAAGTAGATAAGATTAAAAAGCATCAAAGACCATAATATAATATACATGCATGTTGAAAAATGATGTATTGGAAAAGTAAAGAGAAGCCGACCGCTTTCAACATCGAGTGTCAGGGGTTTGTCTTGTTTGCAAGACAAATTGGAGAATTTTAATAAAGGTGAGGATGACACACACATATAGATACATATATATACGATATAATGCATTTGGAGTTTTGATGCTTGTCTTCAGAATCTATCCACTTTTCAAGATGTAACTTCCTATTGTATTTTGGTCTTCCTTCCTTGGAGGTTTCCTGAGCCAGTGAAAGTATGATATGGGCTGCGTGTGAACCTCGACCTCATATCTTCTTCACACGCACGTCTTGAAGAAGAAGTCGCCATGACTTAATTGGTTCAGCAGAAAATTCTCTTGTAGAATTCTTGATTGCAATGCAGGATATTTTTTAATTTATATTTAGTACTTAACCGCGTGTGCCGTTTGAGATAACTAATTAACGCGTGGACCTCGACTAATTTTTAAGGGTCTTGGAGAACCGCCTTGAAAATCCCTAGTGAACCCATGATCTAAGAAGAATCATCAGATGCCCAAGTCTTGTTGTCAGTTGAGCTAACCCCACAAGATATAATTATTTTGTTTTTCTACGGTTTTTTTGTGGAAAAAAATGAGTACGTTCCTTGTTTATATATAGTAAATTGCAGTTCCATCCTTTTGACACATCTTGGTTTTTGGTTCTCGTCCCTCGGGTTTATTTATCATAAATTTTTGGATAAATAATGTATTTTGTTACGGAATTGGTACATGCCACACTAACAAGATGTATTTTAGTTGTTTTATTCTTCATACGACTCTTTAAGTTATGTTCATGAGTTTTGTTTTTACGAAAGAAAAAGGGGAAACGGGGAGGAAAATGGGGGGAAAGGAAAAATGTCATGTTCTCAAGTTTTTTTTATTAAAAAAAAAAGAAAAATAATGTTATTTTCCCTCCCAAACCTTCCAAATATGAGAGAAAAATGAAGGAAAGAAAATGAACAAAATGATTGTCATCATAAATATTTATAAAATTACACATTTATCCATCAACTACAAGCTGTTAGAAAATAAATAAGTGTATAATTGTAAAGACGACATCTTTCCTTTCCTTTTCTCTTCTAGTGATGGCCGAACCCGCTCGGCCCGGGACTGTCGGAGGACCGGAACCGGGATCGGCATGGGACTGGGACCGGTTATAGGCCCGATGGTTACAGCCCGGTTAAGGATTTTGGCGTTTTTTAGGACCGAGACCGACCTGGACCGATTATGGGACCGGTTATTTTAACACAGATAAAAAAATTTATTTTCTTTTTCTTTCTTTTCTTTTCCATCTCTTTATTTACTGTATTTTTTTCTTCTAAATTTGAGAAGACACTGTTATTTCAACTGCTCAGGACCACTACCACCCATCACCAAACTATAAAACCAGTGTATTAACCATAAGGGTGGTACCATGAGGTCTCAGGTTCAAATTCAATGAGAAATAAAACTCTCCTAGTGGCCACAGAGGTTCAAATACGATGACTCCGGGCTATCTGCAAAACAGATGGTCGTTATATGATTAATCGGCTCGCATAGCGGATTAGATATCCAAGTTAATAAAAAAAATCCAAGAAAGAGAAGAACAAGAAACAAACAGATACGTTCGCCATGTTTCTTTTCGGTTTACAGTTACATGGGAAGCTCAAGTAAGGCAATGGACAATACTTTAGCAACAATACAAGCTTAAAAGTAGTAAACTTCATGATACAAAACGACAAAAGTGAAATTGATGACAAATGATTTATTAGGGTTAGGGTCAAAGTGAAAGTGGAGACGAGATGAGATGAGTGAGAAGGAAGAAGAGAGAGAGAGGACAAGGTTTACAATTATAAATGAAGTCAGAGAGACGAAAACCACAAGAATCAATATACCAAAAGTGTAATTTACTTTTTATATATATATATATATATATATATATATATATATATATATGTGTGTGTGTGTAAGAAAAGTCATATTTTTTTTCGAAAACTAAACAATTTGACCGTAGATTAGTCTAGGGATGTTTAAAAAACGGACTAAACTTGGTCAATTGATCCAAAAAGAACTCAATTTGAAGTAGCCAACACATATAGTTGATATGAAATTGAGTCAAGATGCATTAGGTTAGAATTGGATTAACGTAATTTGAACTCAACCCAACCCGATGAATCCGTTACGGATTCAATATAAGATATTGATTAATATTTGTACATTAGACATTAAACTAACCCGTAAGTAGCTATATTTAAATTTATATTACAATTTCAACCATAATTTCAATTTCTTATTAGCATGAATTAAAAAAAAATTGAGTTTGCTAATTAGTCTTTTTTGTATGTTTTCATTTTGATTTACTTTGTTTAAACAAAAAGCTTATTTAGATTGTAAAATGATGTATCAAAGTTTTAACTCAATCAATCCAACACAACTCGCATGGTTTTGGTTGGGTTTGTAATTTTATTTGGGACGGATTAAGTTGAGATTTTTTATAAAATATAAACATTACGTTAGGTAGTTCAAACGTTTTCAACCCAGCTAACTCAATACGTACGTGTGCAACCCTAAATTAGTGTTAAGTTTATGACATAACGATTATATGATTGGGTGATATTGTAATTTGATAAATACAATAAATTCTTATCATTATCATCTATTGGAATAGTTATATATAGACCAGTAATTTATTTGTGAATACATTTTTAATTATTTGATCATCATAAAATTAACTAGTATAATAAAATTGGTTTTATAAGGAATTAAAAGAAATATATTAAAACGTTGTCCGAATACTCAAAAGGGTTCTACCAACTTAATATAACACATTATTTGTTTACCTCTTAATAGTTTCATTAAGAGGCAACCTCTGAATCATTAAAAGGTAAATCTTGTTTAGCAAAAATAAAGTCCGCCTCTTAATGGTTCTAAAACCGTCTGAATGATTTTGTATCATGGATCTCCTTTAACCATTAAAAGCCCTAATTTCATTGTACACAATATTACCAAACAATTATATTTCATTTTGCACTATATCATAAGAGCCTCTTAATCATTCTGATCACTTAATCATTTTGTACCAAACCATTGAGCAATTGTCAAACAATCCATAATATATAATTGTGATTCTATAAATACAAGTCTAATTATAAAACAATTTTATTATAGTTATAGATAGACAAATTAAGAAAGAAACGTGCTTCCAATTAAGACGAATGGAAATTCCTAGAGGCTGCTTACCTTATCTCATTTGAGTCGTCATACATGCTACTCCTATCACGGCCACACGCATTCACAGTTGCATGTTATATATATATGTACATGTGTGTATATGTATATACGTATACATTCACCATGCATCCATAGTGTTCGACTGTTCATTGCAGTCACAGTTTCATAACTTGAGAGAGTTAGCTTTGTCTTGTTAAATTCGAGTCTAGTTTCGCTTTGCCGATTAACACATAAGAGACGGAATCAAGATCGATCACAGAGAGAGAGATGGAAGGAGGGATGGTGACACCAGGGTTTAGGTTCTACCCAACAGAAGAAGAGTTGATAACGTTCTATTTGAAGCATACGATTGAAGGGACTCCAAGATTGCTACAAGCTATCAACCGAGTCATACCCCATCTTCATGTTTATGATTTCTATCCATGGGATCTCCCTCGTTAGTACTTTCACTTCATCACTTTTCTTTCTTTCTACCCTCCAAAACCCTAGCATGCACCATTCTTGATTAATTTCTTTCTTTCTTTAGATTCTAAAAACTGAAAACTCTACGAAACTATGTGTATATATGATGGGGTTTTAAGCATCCAATGACCCGATTCTTTAGAATCCACAAGGATTTTGACGTAGTGGTTAAGGTTACGAGGATAGGGTTGAATATCTTATTTGGCCAAGGTTCGATTCAGGACATATACAAGAATTGTGGCCACTGAATTTATCATGATTGATTTCTTGCAATCATAACCAGCTTGGGACACAGAAAGAAAACACAATTCTTTAGATCCATGATAACAAAAAAAGTTTAGTTGTTTCTTGTTCATTTTTTATTTGGTGTAAAGAACTTCAAAAGATTTCATAATCTTGTTGGTCAGTGTACATGAAACAAAGATTAGGGATGCCAATTATATGAAATTAAGACATAAATTAGACACCAACTTCTAGATAACGTGCGTAAAATATATATATATATATATACTAGAAGCGTACTCGCTCAATGCAGCGAAATTTATCGTGATTTTAATATTTCATTTTATTTTTTATCTCAGCTGATGTTATAATATGGCTTTATGTGATTTTGAGAAAGCGATAATGTTTTTATTTTTGAATAAAATATATGTTTGAAGATATCATAAAAATTTGACAAAAATATATCGATATTAGAATCAAATTAACTATTTGAAATTCCTCATTTTTTGTGTAATTTTTTAATTCAATTTTTTTATAATTTAATTTATGTACAATAACGAAGTAATTTATATTTGGTTTAATAATATAACTTTTTTATAAAGATAATAAGCATTTATTTGTTGGAACTCGATAATTATTCTAATTATATCTTAGATATTTTATATTTTAAAATGAGATGTTCATTCTCTATTTGATTATGTTTATCCGCAGTTATTTATACAAATTCAAACATCGAGCTTTAATAAGTTGTACTTATGCATAATTAHTTGTAATCTTGAATTTTAAGTAATATGCATCAATATACAGTACTTTATACATAACAAAAATATATCGATATTCGTATCAATTTAACTATTTAAAATT
>NC_037532.1:6724127-6728073 GCF_001531365.2 Cynara cardunculus var. scolymus
ATGAGATGTTTATCTTGTATTTGATTGTGTTTATCTACAGTTAGTTACACGAATTCAGATATGGGATGAAATCGGATAGGGATGAACGAGTTTAAGAGTTTTTAAGAGTTTTAAGAGTTTTTAAGAGTTTAAGAGTTTTAAGAGTTTTTAAGAGTTTTAGCCAAATGTTTTATAAGATAGTATAGATATATATATATATATATATATATAATCATCGGTAGATCGACTGGTCCTGATAATTGTATTTTCTTTCTTCGTTTGTGATTCACAGAATATGCAGGAGAGCTATGTAAAGGAGATCCGGAGCAATGGTTCTTTTTCATTCCTAGACAAGAGAAAGAAACAAGAGGAGGGCGGACATCCCGTCTTACGAAATCTGGCTACTGGAAGGCCACTGGATCTCCAAGTGTCGTCTACTCTTCTGGTAATCGACGTATTGCAATCAAGAGAACCATGGTTTTCTATAACGGTAGAGCTCCCACCGGAAAGAAAACCAAATGGAAAATGAACGAATACAAGGCTTTTCAAGAAGAAGTCTCCTCAACAACTAAACCTAAAATCAAGGTATCGTTTCATAACTTTCAATTTCATTTGTGAATCGTATGGTGTTTGGGAAACAAATTTATGTATTTTGACAACAAAATTAGGTTACATAATTTTATAAAATAACCCTAAAAATTGGAAACTTGGTTTTGTATATATAATATATAAAGGAAAACTTGTATTAAGTTAACTATCTTACCATATATTACTATATACAGAGAAATACAAAAAAATATTTTTCATAAGAAAATGTCAAACAAATTTCAGATAATTAAAAACATTTACCATTACTCCCTCAATTTCTGTTTTAATTATTCTAATTCATTTTGTTACATCAAATATGATTAATAAAATGCAGTTGATGCAAGAATTAAGCATATGCCGAGTGTATATAAAATCAAATTGTTTGAGGGCATTTGACAGAAGACCATCAGGAGTCGTGGTTACGGAGCCAAGACCAATTCAGCAAAGCTTACACAACAACGATCATCATGCAACCACATTAACTTATAGCAACCATCGAGCGGCAATAGAGAGGACAATATGTTCATCTGATAATAACTACAACTCGTCACAAGATCATACGAGTAGCTCTGGCCTTATGAGGGAGTTTGATGATCAACCTTTGTGGGATTGGGAAGAACATTATTATAGTTTGTTATAAGTTCTTGCATTTCAACGTAAAACAAGAAAATGAATGCTTTAATAATGCTTAGTTTTTTCTTAATAGAACTTCAATTCTTAGTTGAAAGGCATAGTTGTTATAGACAATAATATCAACATGTAATATGATAATTATGTGTAATTATGTAATTAAGTTCGATTTTAAATAGCAGCATTAGCTAATTATATATGTAATTAAATTATAATTTGTATAGATTTATGGTATATATGAACAATTTGAATAAATTATACATGTTTCTTCTTAATGTAAACATGTGATGGAAAAACAAATAATTTATAATGAAAATGCATGATATTTATGATAAAAGAATTACTGATATTGTTAGTAATGAAAATACATTATATTCATTATTCATAATACCCATGAATATTTAGGTTAATTATATATCATGAATAAATAATAATATCATGAATAGTTGGTTCTCACATTCTTAAAATATTTATAGTTTTCATTTAGAAAATTCCTTACACACACATTATATATATATATATATATATATATATGTATATATCTGGAAACTAATACTTTCATTTAAATATAGTTTTAATTCTGAAAAATTAAATTAGGAGTTGAAATTATTTTGAATGTTGAAGAAAGTGATACAAAATACCAAAACAACAAAAACTGGAACACGAGAGGTGACGGGAGTCTGCAAATGGTCATCTGCGAACATCCACAAGTTACAAACTTTTCTTGAAAGATCGCACAATTGTGTTGCATATAAAAAGCACAATCCTGCCTTGATATTAGGATCCAGATTATATTGGGATTTCTTGAAGTTGTTATATAATACACCTTTTATATATGTTTCTAACTAATTATCACAAAATCAGAGAGAAACAGATAGAAAATGTTATCATTAGCTTTGAGAGATTGCGATTTTTTTGTAACCTTTATTCGGTTTTCGGTTTCTCTTTAGATAACAAAGATCCTTTGTTCGTATGTGGACGAACACTACCTTCCGATGGTGGAACCACACTAAACTTGGGAGTTACTTGCATGTGCTTTCATATGTTATTCGGTTGTTCATAAGATATTGAATCATTCTTCTTATTTGTTTTTTTTTATCCAAATTTGTTATGTATCGTTTGTTGGTAAATGTCCTAGTTTTTAGACAACAACTATTCATGTATTTTTTTATGAAAGTCCAAAAATTATATATGTATGTGAAGTTTCAATACTTTTCTTATGAAAGTTCAGTGTTGAAGGTATGTGAAGTTTAGTGAATATATATTTAAGATCAACCTTTTTTCATTCGAAGATAAGTGAGGTTTAGGAATTTCTCTTGTGTATGCAATAATGAAGGTATGTGAAGGCATGTAAAGGTATGTGAAATGCACATCTGAGATCTCTCTTATAACTGTGTTATTGAAGTACAATCAGATAAAAAAAAATTCCAACAAATGGTTCATAAGATCTTCTCACGAGTTTCACTGAATTCAATATTACTCAAATATACTCATGCCTACAATGTAGGGCATTTACAATTTTTTTTATTAACATGGATATCCAACCCGCTATGCGAACGGACTAATCCCAGGGCGACCACCTATTTTGCAGATAGCCGGAGTCATCGCATTTGAACCTCCGTGGCCACAAGGGGATTTTTATTCCTCCTTGGATTTGAACCTGAGACATCCTGGTACTTTTGACCTTTGAAGCCAAGTTTAAACCAATCAAGCACCATCCTTGTGGTTCATTTATTTATTTACAAATTTCTTATTAACTATGAAAATGCCAATAAGGGTTGGTTTATCTATTTTTTTTCTTTAAAAGGGTTTCTATGTTTATATTTGTTCAATTTATATCTGTATTATTTTATAAACCGTTTACGTTAAAAAAAAACTTATTAAGCTTTGTTACTAAGCATACATTTTTTAATTTCAAGTTTACAACTTATTATTAACATATGTACAAGTTTTTAAAAAAAATTAATCACATAAAACTAACTAATACATAACTTATAAACACGATATCACATACACGATAATCACTAAGTTTTAATGAATGCGACATAATACTAATCATTTCCTTAATTATCCACACAAAAAAGTACTTAATAATTAATTATTTTTATCCAAAAAAGCCTTCATTAAAATTAAAATAAATTATATAAAAATTTTATTCTAAAATATCTAACTTAATAAAATTTTGAATTAATTAAGTTATACCAAACAAGAATTTTATAGTTTTTATTTTACACAAATACTACGACAAAATTAGGTTTATATGATGTCAAAACGAGAACACTATAATCTTTGATTGAGCATCTTAACAAATTCTTTACAACACTTTTGGAATAAAAGGTCATATAATTTTTTTTGACCTTATTCGAATATGTCTTATAAAACAAGTGGTCTATAAAAATATAGATTCATATGACATTTCTCTGAAACGTCCTATCAAAAATTAATACGATACTATTTCAGAAATGTTCTAAAAAATGGGTTAAGACGTCCAAAAGCATCATATAAGATTATTGTAGCACTTTTACATATCATGCACAATTTTGGCATAAACTTAAGTTCTATACGGTAAAGCTTGGGACGCAAACTAGAGTAATTTTTTTGAAACAGCAACTGAAATTTCATTAACGACCAGAGGCGGATCCAATGGTTAAAAGGGGGGGGGGGGGTTAAGGACCCCAGTGAAAAAGTAAAAAAAAAAATTATCTATGTTAAAAATTAGGATTTTATATTATAACCTTTACTTCCCCCC
>NC_037532.1:6728486-6731214 GCF_001531365.2 Cynara cardunculus var. scolymus
GATATGGTTCGAGAAAGTCAAAAGGAGAAAGTACAAGGTTACTTATTTAGAGATCAATGTGGTGGACAAGGTGGGAGTGATGCTTTTTTAACCGAAGGCTTTAGTAGTTGGAATAAAACCGAGAGATTGACTACTCATGTGGGTCACATTAATAGTTTCCACAATAAAGCTGTTAAGAAGTGTGAGGACCTAATGAGACATGGTCAATCAATTGTCGCCGCCTTACATAAACAAAGTATTCAGAAGAATGAATATCGTATTCGGTTGAATGCTTCTGGTGATGCTGCTAGATTTTTGTTGAATGGTTCATTACCTTTTCCTGGTCACGGTGAGTCAGAAACGTCTCTTCATAGGGGAAATTTCTTGGAATTAATAAAATTAATCTGGGATCAAAATGAGGTTGTTGGTAAGGTTATATTAGAAAATGCTCCTGGGAATAATCTAATGGTGGCGCCAAGTATTCAAAAAGATATCGTTCACTGCTTTGCACAAGAGGTACTCAAACATATTTTCCAAGAAATTAGTGATGATGTGTTTTCCTTATTAGTTGACGAGTCGAGTGACATATCTAGAAAGGAACAAATGGCTGTGGTTTTGCGATATGTTACACATGGGATTGTTAAGGAAAGATTTATTGGTCTTGTACATGTAAAGGACACAAATGCTTTATCTCTTAAATTTGCGATTCAATTCTTATTTGTTGAACATGGTTTGAGTTTGAAAAAGGTTAGAGACCAAGGTTATGATGGAGCAAGCAATATGCGTGGCCAATTCAATGGTTTGAAAGCTTTAATCATGAGAGAAAATAGCTCAACATCTTATGTCCATTGTTTTGCTCACCAACTTCAGTTAGTTGTTGTGGCGGTTGCACCTAAACACATCGAGACTGGAACATTCTTTGACATGATAGCATCTTTGATGAATGTGGTTTGTGCTTCTTGTAAGCGAACAGATATGGTTCGAGAAAGTCAAAAGGAGAAAGTACAAGAAGCCATTGGTAGCGGTGAAACTGAAACAGGTAGTGGGTTAAATCAAGAGCTTTCTATTGGAAGACCTGGAGATACACGATGGGGTTCACACTACAAAACACTTAAGCGTTTGGTTGATTTGTTTCCATCCGTTATTGAGGGGCTTGAGTATGTTGAAGATGTGTGCGAGAATCCTTACAGCCAACGTCAAGCAAATGGTCTTCAAATATMTTTCCAATCATTTGATAGTGTGTTTTATTTGCACTTGATGTTGCATATTTTGGGGGTCACAGAATCATTGTCACAGGCTCTTCAGAAAAAAGATCAAGACATCTTGAATGCTGTTTCATTGGTGAAGTCAACCAAGCGACAGTTGCAACAATTTAGAGTTGATGGATTTTGTCGGCTTCTTGAGAAGATCTCTTCTTTTTGCGAAAAACACAACATCGGAACAGTTAACATGGAGGAAGTTTATGTCAATCCAAAAAATCGAAGACACAAGACAAATATCACATATCGACATTATTACGAGTACGAATGTTTTAACACGGTTATGGATATGCAAATTCAAGAGTTTGGTGACAGATTTGATGAGGTAAGTTCCGAATTGCTCACTTGTATGGCCGCATTAGATCCTCATTACTCATTTTGTGACTTTGACCCATCAAAATTACTAAGGTTGACAGAGTTTTATCCTGATGATTTTAGCAATGACGAAAGAACTACTCTTTAGCACCAACTTCAACTATACATTGACAATGTCCAACATGATGAATTATTTGCTAATTTGAAAGGTATATCCGAGCTCGGTAGAGTGATGATTGAAACAAGGAAACATCTCGTGTTTCCTTTGGTTTATCGATTATTGAAGCTTGCATTGGTTTTGCCTGTTGCAACCGCAACAGTTGAGAGATGTTTTTCTGTAATGAAGTTTGTGAAGCCAGTTTTGCGCAATCGAATTTGTGACATGTTTTGAATGCGTGTCATTTGTGCCGTAGAAAAAGAAGTACTTGCTAAGGTTACAAATCAAGATGTAATGACTCGGTTTCAAATGATGAAAACTCGTAGAAATCAACTTATGTAATCACGTATTATTAATTATAATGATTGATGTGTTGGTACATTGTTAGTTTAAGTGACCCCAGTGTATAAAATTCCTGGATCCGCCACTGTTAACGGCCAGTAAGAAGCTAGCAAAAGAGAATAGAGTACATTACGAGATGGGGTATGATGGGCCATGAAACCACAGACACAAACAACAATCAGGACTAAAAGCAAGTATACAAATAGTCCCAATATCGTCTTTCAAGTAATAAAAGTGGTACAAGTACCGGATATCGTCCACAGGGATCGTAGTAAAAGTTTAAAAGAAAGTAAGGTTAAGGAAATGATTTCAGAAGGCGAATTCGAAGACTTTAATTAGAACAGAGTTAACACAACTAAAAACAGGAGATAACATAATATAAAGCAAGCTAGGGTGTATGACTTTTAGGGTGAGAAATAAAAATTATTTTCAGTCGACCAATGCTATCAAAATGCTACAGCATGAAACCATGCTGACATATTGCTATAGCATGCAATCAGTAACAACTATTTTTACCAATTACTTTGAAGGTATTCCTCTCGGACTTCACCAATGCACTGATATTATAGCTTTCAACCCATATCTCTATGAGGTATCCAGACCAGTGAAAGTGACAAATGGTGTCTTCAAAGTATATGGACAAACAAATCTCTTTGTTAAAAAAATCACCCTCTCG
>NC_037532.1:6731314-6741019 GCF_001531365.2 Cynara cardunculus var. scolymus
ATATATATATATATATATATATATATATTCATAGATCACTTGCGAACATACCCTTTTGGAATGTTTTGTAAATCAATCAAGCATTATACATGTTCACATTCATAAGAAATACGTACCAAAGACCATAAGATGGTTGGATTTTCCGCTTGCATAGCAAGATTTTGTTATCGTGCTCAATTAAGCAACCTACAACCTGAAAAGCACCACTTTTAAGATTTAGATGAAGTATAGAGTGAAAAAGAAAGCACCATGGTCAAACGTTCAAGTTATGGAAACAGCTTTATTGCAAAATGCAAGCAAAGAGCTATAGTCACATAGAAAGGCTTCCCTAATAAAGTCAGAGAGCCTTGGTCCACTTAATGATTAGTAATAGTAAGGAAGTAACTTTGGCTTGAAATTTTGCCCAAAAACGGATAAGTTGAAATTAACATGGAACACCCGTAAGAGAAATTATTGTGTTTATATTGGGACGGAGGGTGTAACAAAAAACAGAACATAGTTTGTGTATACCATTTTCGGATTCTCGTATGCAATTCTTCCACAAAGGGTGCAAATAGCTCTTTCTTTCTCCTCCCCATAGGGTATTTCATGCTTTGTTGGGCCACCACACAATTGACAGAAATTGATCTTACGAGTACTGCCCTGCACAGTGCTACGTTTTACAAATAAGTGGCAAAGAGTATAGATAAAAAATTTGGGTGATTGATATATACCCACACGTCAATACGCTCATAAACCCTTTATTCTTAAACAGTTATTTTCAGTCAATTTGACACAAATGTTTGAAAGAGGTGGAGGCACAATTGTTCATTGTTTAGTTGAACACCTAACCCTCGTTGAACTGTGTAATAATGTTAAACTAATTTTAGTGAGTTTAGTCAAAATTCAAATTAAGGAAGATGATCAAAGAGTTTGGTAGTCAAGTGGAGATCATACATGATGAAAATTTGTAGCTTAATATGTGAGTTTCTGGTCAAACTAGCAACTTTGGTTACAATGGTTGAAATGTTGCGGCGCAATCACCAAAACATTACACCATTTTTAAAATTTTAGATGGTTTTCACACTTGAGCTTTCTCTAAACTTGATGGTACTATTCGTGGATTTTAGACTGTTTTGGAGATATCAACCAAAAGTTGGTTCAAATATCATAATCTCTTAAGTAGTTGGGGTAGATGAAAGGCCTGCGTACATCTCACCCCCCATAAGTGTGCTACTTCTGACTTCGAAGTGGGATACACTGGGCTCGTTTGGTTTGGTTTGCTTCAAGTTCCAAGGTGGACAGACGCTTTTAAGAAACATGTACAAGCCGCTTGTAGCTCATTCTTTATTTGTCCTGCCAGATATTGTTTGTTCAAAGAGTGTTTACAAGGTTTAGTTAGGTGAGATTGCAACAAGCTTCCATTAAAGGGGTTTGATTATTTGATTGAAAAGTTTATTATCGGATGATTGTAGACCGTCATGAGCGGGATGTTATAAACTGATTGTATGTTCTACATTTTAACTAGTATAAAACAAATAATTATTTCAACTCTAATAACCAAACGGGTATGGGGAGGTTGGGATGTATGCAGACCTAATTTCTACCCCAAAGAATAGAGCAGTAGTTTCAGTCAAGACCCCCGGCTTTCAACTCTAAGGAGAATGAAAATATAAATGTCAAACCTAGGGACCTAATTGACAATCTGGATGCTTTAAGTAAAGCTTGACCAGGGGTTAGCTACAATCGAGCAATTTGAACTCGATCGTTAAACAGGTGACTTCTTTCAAGAATCCTTTGGGGGTGACCTACCCGGACAAAGTGCCATAATTGAATACATCTTTCCTACACTTCATATAATCCAGTAGCTTGACTTTTTTTAGAAATTCAAAAGATGGCATCAAACCTAGGGAGTTTACTTTCTTTTCCATCAAGTCCTGTATGGGTTAAGTTTTGTCTGTCCCTGAGGGGCGGGAGACCGATAGGTTTGAGGAAGACAAAAGAGAGAGGATTGAATACTTTATATGGCATTTATGGTATTAGTTTGTTTGCAGTGGCTTAATGGTAACAAGTGAGGGATCCTAGCTTATTCCATGTAGCCATCTTTGGCTTAATGGCTTGACAATTAAGTCGTAAAAAAACACTCGTGTATGGCTGCACGAATAAGCAGCCCAGACCATCAAGCTGATTAAGCCATAAGTAAACAACCCCTAACTGGTTATGCTTTTATCAAGATTTTATACCATAAATTAAGACCCCCAGTCTATGCATACGATGACTCCCAATATGATCAGATATCAATCAACAATTATCAAATAAAAATATGATGCAATAAGAACCACAATATTCAAGAAATCGTCAGAAAGAACAGTTTTAAAACATGCAATCCACTTACACAACCCCCAAAAGTGTGTTGCTAGAATGCAGGAGTTCATCTTTACATATGCAATAAGAAATGCAATTTTCATAAAATCAAACAACTTATAATCGACTTAACAATGCCAAAAGAATTTCCGAAAAACTTACAGTTGATCTAAAAGTGGGAGATGAGGTTGAAGATGAAGAAGGCGAGGTTCCATCTAGGTTTGACTCGGAACGAATTGAAGATGCTCGAAATTGTCGAAAACAACGACCCGTGCTTGATGTTATTATCAGCGGTGTTCTTGAAGACGGTGGCGCAGAAATCGAAATAAAAGAGAGCCCAGATTGACTTCCATGAAGTTTTAATCGGTGAAACAAGAACCCTGAAGAGGAACCAAGAAATTGTATGCTTCTGAGCATTATTCTGCTTAGCTGTAAGCTGTTCACATACAATTTAACGAAATCTTGGAAGAAGGAAAGGGAAATTGAGGAAGCGTTGAATCCCTTGTAGTGATTTTGTTTATCCTTTTTTATGCAAATTTCCCCCAAATCCAGTTTTGGAACCATCTTCATCCAAAATGTTCAAACTTTAAAGAGCCAACAACAAAAGTGGTCCTTGAACTATGCTACAATCTACAGGTTTGCTCCTTCAACAAAAAAAATATATCTTGGGTTACAAAATTCTCTTTTTACTTACATTTTTTATCCAAATTTATCTGCTTGTTATGTAGTTTATTTGATATTTGATATATTTTTCTTAAATTTATCACTAATATTTAAATATTTGATTATTGATTAAAAACTATTATTAAAATACAAATAAGAAAGTTTATCAAACCATACAAGTCTGCTACATGACATTTGGGTTATTTGAGATTGAGATTGCTTATTTGAAACAACTTTATGTTTTTTTGCAAAAGCACTTATCAACTTATTATAAGTCAGAAGAGTTTAACTTCTTCAAAAACTATTTATTATTGATGCCAAATAAGTTGTTCATCCAAACACTTAAAAGTGTTTATTACGCCGGAATAAGTCAATAAATTGTTTTTATAAGCAATCTCAAACACCTCTTAAATCGTGTTGTTTAGAACTTTTATGGTATGTATTTTTGCTTTGTTTAGGGTTATGGATTACAAAATCGTAATTCAAATGTACATGTCATTCAGATGAAGTGGGTTTTCTTAGTTTTTCATTTTTCCTAAAAAAATTTCTCGCTATATATATACACACACATCCTCTACATATATATATATATATATATATATATATATATATATATATTTCAAATAAGAATGCTAAAAATCATAAGATAAGAAGAAACCTCATATACAAAATCATTGAAAAATCAATTCGAAGAGGCATACATTAACCCATATAAATAATCCTAGAACGTAGATTCACATATACTTCTTTAAATAAAAATATTCGGATTTTTTCAATGATTCTAATATGAATCTCTCTTTTAACTTTCTCTTTCTTTTCATATTTAACCTTCTTAGTGGAAACGACTCTTATATATAAACTTGCTACATCCAATAAACACGGGCCACGGCCGAAGTTCAAATGTTAAACGACCAAAACGAATAAATAGTATCCTTTTTATTGCATGTACCAGTCTTAATTGTGGCAAAGAGATCATGTCATTTAATGGTTCAGAAACAACTTAATAATAACTTACAATAACAAAATCTAATGCATCTACCACCTTTCAATGCTGCTTGCTACCACATTTTGACCTTAAAACCGACACGACCATCATCCGCTGCTGAACCTCATGTTACGTTATGCGACTCTCATATTTAGCGATGATCCAAAAACCAAACATAATAACATTAAATCAATCATACAGCATGTTTTTCTTAATTCAGAGCCAGCTTATCGCACAAAGATTGATATGCAGCGCTGCAGACCTTGAATTTCTCCTCAGCAATAGCCTGTTCACCAACGCCATCTTATTAATTTTGTTTCAACACCGCTTCAAGAGTATATATATATATATATATATATATATATACATATACATATATAAAGAGAGAGAGAGAGAGAACAAGGGGGTTCATACGAGAATGGACCTATTTAGGAAAATAAGAAAATGGCTGGCCAAATTACGTACGAAATCAGATGTGATTTTACATTAACGGCCAAAAAAGTGAGTGGGCGACCCTATGGTCGCATGGCAAGGTCACATGAATCACATGTGATTTTGTATGTGATGTTAGTGTAAAATCACATGTGATTCGGTCATTTTCTTATTTTATTAAACAGGGTATCATTCTCGTATGAATTTGACTCTATATACACAAGGGGTAAGTATTATGATCCTGTGTCCCACACACAGAGCAGGGACCTTTCCTATACCCCAAAAGGTAGAGATTAGATAGGCTGTTTCCTTGAAGACCCCTGACTTACAAGAAAGTTTTGCAAGAGAGTACGACTTTTATGCACACAAAGTACCACACTCTTGTCCGCTTACTCTTGATCCAAAAGAAATCCGCTTTTACAATTTAGAATGAACTTGTGTACACATTTTTAGGAGGAGCTCCCTGTTGATTAGATGCATCAACAAGACAACTCATTCTCTTAACATAAGCTATAAAAATGGGATTTTTAACCAGACAAAGAGAATTTGTAAAGTCAACTATTTTATAGGAAGGCGGGCGTAATATTTGTTCAAGGAATCAATTTTTTTCCCTATAATCCCACCTTCTAAGTGAACGCACAACTTCTAAGCACCAAAATGCAGGTTCACAACCAAGCTCCTTTCGGCAAAGATTGTGGGAGACACCATGTGTTTTCACACGACATTTTCATGGTATCATGAATATTATACTAGAATCTAATGTACTCGCATAGTTAACCTAAGGAACCTAGCATAAGTTAGTAAAGAATCTATATCAATTTCATATTTGAAGAGTAAAAGGTTTGACACCACGGGTTGTGTTCCGCTTAGAAGGAGAGTTAAGGTGAGAAGTGTAAGAAGGGATCTCCATCCTTGGGTGCACATTAGGATGAGATGCACCGAGATGAGATGCACCGGATCAATCCCTGTATCAAGCGCATGGGTGGGTTTGAGATTAAAGGTGATCAAGGGTCCAGATCCTTTTTTACGCTTATATTTAATCTATCCTTCTCACACGATCCTTCGCCTTGACGCCAAATGGTTCAAAAATGTTTCCTTTTTTGGATATAAATAGAATGCATCGTACCTTGGAAGAACCCTCATGACGATCTGGATGCCATTTAAGCGCGCATACTCGGTATCTGGAAACCAGAGTATGACAGAAAGATCAGTAACCAAAGTTTTAAATTCTCACGATATAATTATAAAAAACAAGGAGAAGCTCAAAAAGCTTACGCATTTTTAACATCGTCAAGGCTTAAAGGGCCAGAACCACTTAAACCAAGGGTCATCCTATCTTTTGTTAAATTAGTTTCGACTCTGTCTGACTCAGATGAGAATTCATCTTCATCTTCATCTTCATCTTCCAACCGGTGTCTCCAACTCCGTGAGGTCCGATGATTACTATGGAAGCCTGATGAGCTCCTCGGTGGTTCATCATTTATGAAGGACCAAAAGTAGAACCCATTTCCACCAAATGCAGAGCGGAAAATCGTTTCTACTTCTTCAACATCTTCATGGAACTGGTATCCTTCTGAAGATGTGAAAGCATATTTTAACATAAAACTCATAATATTTTGTTTAGCTCTACAGATCAAATAAATACTTGGTACAGTAAAAAATCTACCGTTGGTTTAGCTATGTTGTATAATTTAGTGTAATGAAAGAAAAAAAATCTCGTTCTAACCAAGTTCTAAAACTTACAACTTTGCACCCATTTTGGCCGAAAACCTGCTGATCTTGTAACACTTGATGACGTGGATACTCGTTTACAAAAGGGTAACGGCAAAGTGAATTTTGACATCTACGTCAGCAAATGTTACAAGATCAGCTGGTTACCAGTCAAAATTTGGTACAAATAGGAACCAAGGAAAACTTCATTACATTTTGATGCATTTTGTCCTATAATTATATGATGCCTAAATGCAATTGTGATCCACCTCATTCTATTTGTCTGTCTTTAGGGTGTATTTTATGATGCCTAATTGAAATCGTAATCTCTAATATACTAGTGAAAAACCGATCTAATACTCATATCAAGATCAACAACTAATGTTCTTACTGATTCTGATGATCAGGTTCTTAATTTCTTATCCTTTTTATAGTAGCAGCATATGCACTTCTTCTACTAAATCACTACTCACAGTGCAAGAAAACTTACTTCTGCGGCCTGTAGCCCGAGGCCCCTTGCTAGCTCTGTTCCCATTGAAACCCCCAGACATATTGAAACCTTTAAACGAGGAGCTTCCATGACTTGAAGATGGGTCGAATTCATCAAAATCACGCCACCCCTAAACATTTGGAAAGACATCCATAAGAATATTAACAGAGTTTCATGAGCTTTGTAACAGATACAAGACAAAGTTAAGGAATTCATCTTCACATCATAAAAATGCACAAAAGAGAATCTAGTTGTGGGTAAGAAAGGCTTCGCTGTGGCCGTGTTTTGATGTTGATCAATGTAATTAAATGGAAAGTATTCAGAGCTCCAACCACATTGTAAAGGATGGAAGTTGTTCTCGAAAACATCCTAGAAGCTCATATTTTACTCGATGTTGGTGTAAAATTTTGAATAAAGTTTTCCAAGGGTTCCGTCCCCTTTTTCCCAGAAAAACGGCTAGACCAACTAAACAGTGATACTTATATGTGGGATTGTGGGATTTACCTGGAAAAGGTTTTCTGTGAAGGCATTAGCATTCCTCAGCAACTCTTGTTTAGCATAAAACTTTCTTTGTCTTCTTGAATTGAAATTGGGTCTCTGCAAATACCAGGAAGCAGCAATAATCGATTCCAACATCAAAGAAAGAATTTTATGATTTACAAGCAAGTGCTTTGTGCTAAAGTCAATAGATGGCAAAGGTTATGGATAATGGAAGTAATATTTGTGTAGCTTATTTGAAATTTTCCTTTCATTAAGCAGAAACGACAAGGTAAATATATTATCAATAACTATGTTTTGCAAGTTCTACTAACTACCCACCTAATCGATTATTGTAAAAGCAAATACGAACTGTCGCAAGACAAATTGTCCAAAGTGAAAGAAATCTTGCACCTTAACAAACTTTAAATATTTCACATAAACTTAGATAAAAAAAATATCTATCCATTCAATGAAGATGTTCATTCTACCAGGCAGTTTTACAAAAAAAAATGAAAAAAAGAAGCCTACAACAAAAATAAAAGAGATGAGGGAAATGATAACCATTGGTAATCAATTAATGAAGTTGGATAGCAAGCTTTAACTATAAATACAGATCTCACGCTCATGCGAATAGAACACATAAGAACAAACTTTAACTATCAAACGATATTAAGTGAAAAAACTTTAGTGCAGTGTTGACATGCTAAATATCTCAAATAACTGCACAAAAACAATGTATGAACTGAAACAATCAGCACGAAAGGCTTAAACAGATGACTACTGAAGTCCATGAAAAGAAAAGGTTATGTACAAACTTCTCACCCTTGAGGAACTCCTGTAGAAACTTCCAGCCTGCTCAAATTGGACAAAGAAATAGGCGACAATTAAATAACTCGATTAATTCAACTTTACAATGCTGATCACAATAAAATAAACCCATAACAATCTGGCTAAGTGTTTCATATAATTTCAAGTCGAGTTCACTTGATGTTCTTCATTTCTATGTGGGGTCTCAAAAACTTGTAATTTTTTTCTTTTAACCTTTTTCTTTCTTGACAAAATTCATGCTAATGGAGCAATTTGTAGGTTTATTTGATCACGTGCATAATATGCACGTTACTTAATGAAGTCCTGGTCTATAGGGCAGTCCTTAGGAGTTTGTTATTTCCAGTTTTTTAGCTTTTCAGTTCAAGTCGTTGTATTTCCTGTGGCTATTTAAGAGCCCACTTTTGATGAATAAGATGTAGCATTCCTCCCAATTGTTATTTCCTTGCTCTCTGCAATTTAATTAACACAATTCACATAAATAAATAGGAATGCTAAAAGGCATGCTAATGAGCATTTTGAAAGAAATTCCAAACTTACAACTCAATCCCATAAGCAGTTGGCCTCAGATTGGTTCATAAAATATTTATAATTCCATGAACTCCACAATTGTACATTTGCTCTATACTTATTTAGGCATCGCAAGATTAGTTTGTTTGCAATTTCTTTAATCAAATTACTTATTCCCCAAGTCACATTCAATTCCCTAATTAGTCGACTCCCAAAATCGCAAACTATTCCACAAAACACGCTAACCCTTCTAGAATAAATTGATTCAGACAAATTAAAGAAAGGGAAAAGAGATGAGCTTACAGACTCCCAGTGAGTGCGTCGTCGACGATCGAGGACAGGAGTTGAATGAAAGAGAGCGGTTCTGAGGTGAAAGGGGGAGTTGTTTAAGTTATCTAGGGCTATCTTCGTTGCCCTGTTCATGTCTGCAACTACATGCACATAGAAAAATGAAGAAGAAGAAGAAGAAGAAGAAGAAGAAGAAAGAGGCGGTCTGTGTATAAAGGAGGAACGGAAAGAGGGGGTGAAATCGATGCGATACCTCGTACTTTAATGGAGGAAAAATGGAGGTTAACCTTCAACCATTTGGAATCTAAATTCACCGCTGTTTTGGGCACAAAATATATTTATATTAGAGTTAATGGTATTTATTAATTTATAAATTAGATTCCTAGTCCTTTTAGTTTACATAAAATTACAAATATAGTCCCTAAATTTTTATAAATAGATAAATGGTTGCTACGGTTTGTATTTTGTTATTCGCGAAAAAAATTGATAACCAGCGACTTCAATTGGTCCCTCACGAAACCCACCTCCAAAGATCATAATGGAGAATTTTTTGACTCACTCAGCGGCTGAGAGCCTGAGACTAACAAAGGGTACGAGACCGAACTCATGACCTATTTTACATTTGGACAAAGTTATTCCACCAATTTGCCAACTAAATTGCACTTCAGATGCAGTTTGTATTTTGTTATAAAAGTGTTTATTTGCCCTAGCATCGTTAGTTAAGATGTCATTAGTTGAGGGACATTAAGATTGACCCAAGGGTGAAAATCCCTCCTTATTGCTTTTCGTAATAACTTTCATTCTTATCGGAACCCAACCTTATATATGAAAAATGAATTAGATATTTAAGAAGGACAATTAAAATGACAAAGATGCCCTTTTTGTAAAGTTTATAGCAATTGGGGTGGGTTGTATTTGAGAACAACCCCATATATATATATATATATATATATATATATAGAGAGAGAGAGAGAGAGAG
>NC_037532.1:6743259-6768734 GCF_001531365.2 Cynara cardunculus var. scolymus
GGATGAACGGGTTTAAGAGTTTTAAGAGTTTAAGAGTTTTTAAGAGTTTTAGCCAAATGCATTATAATATAGTATAGATATATATATATATATAGAGAGAGAGAGAGAGAGAGAGAGAGAGAGAGAGAGAGAAGAGTTTCAAGGAAAACCCCAAAAAAAATTGAGTAACACTCTGATAACCATTCATCTAGACGATAATTGAACATGTATATACAAATAATTGAAACTGTTTTTGGTCTTTCTGCACATGTGCATATACATGTGTGAATGTGACAAATTACTTGTATGCATAAGTGCATATTATCTAGATACATGGTTTATTGAATATAGGTTCCACTTTCAGATATTTCACTACGCATCAAGGACCAAAATCAGAGTTTACTCTTTTGAAAAATCTATTGTAAAGATATAAATATTTTATTATTATAAATATGACATAAAACAATTCAGAAAACTATATTCATTCCATGGAATAAGATCTTCTTCGTCCATAATTCAAGAGAGACAACGTTCAAACATAAGATTCAAATTCAACGAATTTTGAAGTGTGTTATGTATAGTACATACCTCTGTTGGTTCTTTTGATCGATCAAAAGAACCAACAAATCAACGATTCATTGAGAAAAAGGGATCAAACCAGGATCGAAAATAAGACGACAAAATAGAAAAGAAAAAAAAAGACTTAGAATATATGAGCCAAGATCAAGTACGTAGAAATTGTGTTAGAATCCGAAAAAAAGATCTCTTCGACCCAAAACTCGTTGATTTTTTGCTTTATATCATTCATGACACCACATTAATCCCTTCAACTCACTTGCAAGGTGCGAAAAGTGGATGGCGTAGTCGAGTTGGTGAACCCACGGATAGACATTTCATCAATTTCTACGTTTGTCTGTTGGTAGATAAAAACGACAATTACTGTGATATCATCATGAACAGCACGCCTAGACCCTTTCTCGATCTTTTTCACTTCATCATACTTCTTCTTTCCTTTCCTTGCAGCTTCAATCATGGCTGCTTTAACGAGTCTTCTCGCAATACCCTGATGTTTATAAACATACAAGATCGTGGCCATTGTTAGAAGCGTAAACGGTTTGGTGTCATCTAGTTGTTGATGAAACCAAACACAAATCTCATACTCCAATTTCCTGTATTAGAGTTCCAGACCAGCTAGACAAGGTTTCTTTAACAGATATACATACGTTGAAACCCTTTTTCACTATTCAAGTGCTCTTTTAGAGAGTAATCCGAGGGGGTCCACATATTTTATATGGTATCAGAGTCGACGTCTACCATCTCTAGACTCTAGAGATCCGACACTCTAGGACCCCGCCTCCGTTGGAGGGGCATGTTGGAATCTCACTTCGGCTAAACACGTCCCTTCCAACCGGTCTATATATGTTGGAATATATATTCCCTTTAAGAGCCCCCTAGAGAGTAATTTAAGGGTGCGTTTGGTAATGCAGATGGTACAAGACTGGACAGTCGGGCGATAGTGAGGTAGGCAGGTGAGTTTTTGAAGGTTTTAAGGTTTTAAGTTTACATGGGGAATCAATCTTGTTTTCGCCTCACTGATTTGTGTTCCACCTATTTTGGTGGGACAGAAAAGAAATACATTTTTGTTCCACTCGGTTCCTATCAAGGCCCAGTCAAATATTGCGACTAATGCGCAACAAATTTTTGTACTCTCATGTCCTGTTCCATCCCGTGTACCAAATGCTCACATAATTAAGTACAGGTGTTGAACAAATGAAACAAAGAAAATAAACTTACTGATCGTGGGTTATTGTGAACAATCTCGACAACTTGTTGATTTGTCAGGTGTTCCCACAGTCCATCTGATGCAAACACAAGAAACTTGTCGTCGGGTTTTAACTCTCTGGTGTGCAGAGAGGGGCCATTTCGTAAAACAGGTCGTCGGATAGGTTCACGAAGGTGGAACCGTGGGAACGACGGATCAAGAGCAAATTCCGGCTTCTTCAAGTATGCATCTCCTATGGTTCTTGAAACCTAAGACCACCAAGCCACCAAGATAAAACATAAACCAAACGGCAAACAAAAACCAAACCAGCCCAGTCTTGAGGGTAAGATGTACAAAAAGATGAAATATGTAAGACATAAAAGCAGCAGTCGGTCAAATGTCGTAAAGATTGAACACAAAACCTGAATAATGCCTTTGATACGCCACACGCCCTGTTTCATGACAACAATATGCGGGTCATCTGGATGATCTGACTTGAGTTCTTGTCTAACTTCATCTATACAAGCGTTATGATCTTCGGTGATTTGCTCAGCTATGATTTTATTTGATCTGCGCCTACTTAAACGCCCTATTACAGCTCTAGAATCGCCCATGTTAGCAACATACAATGTGCCTTCGGATATGAGCCCAATTATACAACAAGAACCAACTGCAGCCATTAACGGCTTAATCCCACATGTCCTGCGCACCAGGGAGAGAAATCCATCTTCGGTAGCAGAAACAGCATCTTTGAGGATTTCTGAGGATATCAATCCCTTTTCTCGAGCAAGACCTGTTAAACAAGAAACAATTTGAATCCAGTCAACCAACAGTAGTGTTTTTCCTTCAAAAAATCTGCAAAATATTTGTACCAATCAAGAAGATGCAAACAGTAATGACATTGATATGGACTTTTCGAGTAAAGAAAGAACATCATATCATACAGATTGATTCAAATGAGAAAATAAGTGAACCAAAGCAATCTTAGGGGACACCATGATGCTAAAGTTAGGTATGATTTACCATACACACAGTACAAATCATGAGAGGATGAAGTACAACCCTGCACAGCACACACAAAAGACATGGAGTCCCATACACTTTTATCAAGATTTATGTGATTAAAGGTAGCATGTGAAAGGGAAAAGAGAAAAAAAGAAGACTCACGGATGAGATGAGGGAAAAGATGATCACAGATGTAGCGTGAGGCTTCTGGGCCACCATGGCCATCATAAACGCCAACGAAGGTGGCGTTTCGACCGATCTCCACCTGGCTGTGATCTTCTAAAACGTCATTGGCCTGTACAATTGCATACGAGAATTCTCCAAATGCATGTTTTTCGAGATCCTTACACCATAGGAGGGCATCCTTATCGTCATCCAAGTTGTCATCCTTGTTCATACGGGCATATAGACTTAAAGGTAACCATAATGCTGATGCTAACTTCCCCACCCAAGAGAACATCCTTCATTTCCCTCTCAATCACCACCCTATGAAATATTCAATGAAAAAAGGGGAAAACAGCAAGAAGATAAAGTATTTACATAACCTCACCAAGTTATAAATTATGATAAAGTTATAGAGTTGAAACATGACAATTATGACAAAATCAAGGGTTGTTTCTTGATCATTTACAACATGGCAACAAATTGCAAGAATTTCAACGGAAAAGTAATCCTGAATTCATAGTTAGATAAACTAACTGGAATGAAATCGATGATCTAATGCATACAGAGATTACTGAAAAACCTGGTAATTTCAAGAGTCTATGCAATGAAACATTGAAAACCCTAAAATATGTGGAAAAAAAAAACCTGGCAAATTCAAAATTTAGGATAAAAAAACATCACAATGAGTAATTAATAGATCCATATCCCGATAACATCATCATTTCTAAGAGTTAATTTGAATAAATGAAATGCTTGGAGAACAGAGCAACACTAGTAGGATATACAATCCTCGAACAAATTAAGCGGAATTACAAATAAAATATGCAAGACATACTAAGCAATATAGTAATTAAATTGAATTTAGAAATAAAATTGATCAAGCAGTGTGTGTGTGTGCGCGCGTTTGAGTGAGAGATAGGTGAAGAACTTACAGAGGAATGTATAAAGCAGTAGATTCTGCTTCAAGCAATTTCTTGATTCACAGTCAATGCACCGGAGATTGTATATCAAAGAAGGCAGAGTCACCAGGCACATGAACACGGAGAAGGAAAGAAGAAATCTGAGTTCGCCGGCGAATTGCTTTACCGTTAACAAGGGCAAAACACGGATAAATGGAGAGAGATTCGATCTTGTGTGTGAGTGACTCTCTGTGGGAGATAGAGAGGGACAGAGAATTGCTGGTGCTTTATGAGTTTTAGGGTGGAGGGCGCCGGTGGCACGGCGGCGGTGAGAGGAGGAGCGGGGAAGAATGCGTCGTTGGAGAGTGAGGGAAGAAGATACAAGTTTAAAAGGATCTTTTACGGTACAATAAGGCCCCTCAAGTATATATAAATTGACAAATTTCTCCCTTTTACTTTCAGAGAATATCATTCATTTCTGAAATTTTCAATTAAGTTGATCATGTTAGCAAATTACGAAAACAACCCTTGATTCACGCACTTGGACTTGTGAACTGTAGCCAACCTTCACAAGGGTAGCATAGTCAAAACCGTAACACACGTGTAGCATCTGACCATAAACTCCTGTTAACTAGCTCATAGTACCTTCTACTGGCGAGAAAAAAAGTGAATGTAAAGTCGAGAAAAAAAGTGAACGTAAAATCTTGAAATTACCTAAA
This sequence comes from Cynara cardunculus var. scolymus, assembly GCF_001531365.2. Lineage (NCBI taxonomy): Eukaryota > Viridiplantae > Streptophyta > Magnoliopsida > Asterales > Asteraceae > Cynara > Cynara cardunculus. Next base: position 6,747,789 of record NC_037532.1, read on the forward strand.
TAACCTTGTAAAAGTTGCACTTGCCACTTAGGAACAATATGAAGGGGTTGATATACAAAGTTGAGAAAAGTGGAGGGGTGTAATGAGGTAAATGGATGTTTCTTTCCACAACTTTTGGAGCAGCAAAACTCAAGTGATCCGTGAAGTGACTTATATTTGTATAGGATCCTTCTAGCTCACCAAACCCTATCTAATCCCTTGTAAATTTACATTATACCCCCATTTCAAATAAAATTTCATATTGGCCACAGTATTTTCATGAAACTAACAAAAAGATCCCTCAACTTTTGAAACTAACTATTGAAAAACTTGAATGACACTGTATTTTCATGAAACTAGCAAGAAGGTACCTCAACTTTCGAGACTAACTATTGAAACACTTCAATGAAACCTTTGAGAGTTTGAGGTAGCTTAGTTGCTTTGCTCCCGTTGGTCAACACTTCAAGTCTTTTCAGGGTCATTGGACATTCTCCAAACTATTAACTGAAGGCCTTATGAAATTAGTCGAGATACATGCGAGCTAGTTTGGACGCCAATGATATAAAAAAACACTATAATGATAAAATCACTAGCATTTATGACATTATAGTTAATTAAAAGACCATTTCCATTCTGTGTTGTCTTCTTGACCTTTGCTCTGAGTGGTTGGTCGAACACGTAAAATGTGCAGGAGAGAAATAATAATAATAAACTACAAAAAAAAACTGTGTGGATTTCCATGACACATAATTTTATTCATCTATTTGAAACACGTTGAATCTTCATTGATATGAAACAAATGGAAGTGCTCTTTTGAAGTAGATCAAGTTTGATGTTCAAGCAGATTGAAACCAACATTGTTGAAGCAAATCGAGTTTTATGTTGGGGAGGAAATCCGCTTCGAGCTCGATTAAGGTGTGCTCATCGATTAGGGTTTACTCACTGTTGGGGAGGAAATCTACTTGGAATTCAGGGTTTACTCATCGATTTGAGGGTGGGATAAAGGAATAGGAGATAAGGAGGTCATTTCCCATTACCCAAAATAATTTAATGATTGAACCACAAGAGTGGCATCTGATTGGTTTGAGCTTGGCTCCAAATGTCAAAAGTACCAGGAGGTCCCACGTTTAAATTTAAGGAGAAATAAAAATCCTCTTGTGGCCACGGAGGTTCAAATGTGGTGACTCCGGGCTATTTGCAAAGCAGATGGTCGTCCTGGGATTAATCGGCTCGCGTAGCGGGTTGGATATCCAGATTAATAAAAAAAATAATGATTAATTGCATGGTATAAAACCAAACATTATTAAATATTGCATTACCATTCCCTATATGAACCAAACACCATCGATCATTCTTATTCTCATCCTCATTCCTTGCCCCTTAATATCCTGAACCAGACACCCGCTTAATTATTGTGGTGTAACAAGCATTCAATTCTCTATGTTTTGTATATATTTACCTATTAAACGAGGTTTCAGGCTACATGGCATCAATTGGTTTTGATGTAATAGTTTTCAAATAATATCGTAATATAACTTGACAATTTTCACATCAATCTATCGTTTACAGATTAAAATGGCTACGAAATAAGAAGAATTACAGTAATTGAGAAAAAATTAACATTAAATAAGAACTAAGACAATCTTCATTTCACACTTGAATTATGATGCATCTTGGACTTTCAAAAACTTATCGTTTACATCATTGGTGTAACGTCTGGAATTTCATTAAATTCATACGTTTAGATTTCATCTATATATTTAGCGTTTAAAATTGAGCTCCCTTGAGTTTTGTTGAGTGGGATGTTTGTTGGTGCTTAAGAACTCAAGAAAATAAACTTTTTGGGGAGGAAACGATGGGTCCTGCCGGTTGCCACGCGGCTAAAGCTGTGTTACCCACTGTATGCGCCAAGCTTGAAGGACGCAGACAACTTTTGGTTTTAGTCGCGGCCAAAGTGGCAGGATTTACTGCTTGGCAATTTAAACAGGTTTTGAGTTAGGGTTTTTTTTATGGATTTGACCAATTTTGGGTATTTGGGGAGATTTGGGGGTTTTCACCTTTTTTGCAAACAAATGATGGATTTTTAAGTATGTGTTAGAAAAGCGTGTTTTAAACGCTTAGGTGTTATTTTGAGACTTGCACATCGGGATTCATGTATATTCTTGATAGTTTACACTTGAAGGCATTCCATGGAAAAATGGTTATACTCGGGAAAGTGAAGTATTCTACTTGTAATTAAGGTTACTTTAGACTTTATGAACTTCGTAAAAGATGTGGAAATACGATATCGTACTCAAGGAAGAAAATGACCTCTTTGGAATAAGAGAACTTTGTCCTAATTGGTATGTGTTGTGTTAAAACGATTTTTTATGAGGACATCTGAATCATAAAAACTGTATGTTTGATTGTATTTAGTCATTTTAAAGTTGCGACACATGTTACACGGTAATGCAATTGATTCATAGGCATAGGAGTCAGATTTTAATTAAAATGGGATGGTCTTCCCCTTTGTCACTATAAATAGGCATTGGGTCATTGGGCAATTTGGTACGAATTTTTGGAGCCGGATATTAGCCATTGGCCACATGATGTAATTAATTTCTAGCGGATGAGTATAACTAGGATCATCGGAGGCGTGGAACTATAAATTTCGGTTGGTTGAACTAATTGACCATTGATCCTTAATGTGAACTTTATAACATGGAATAGTGGTCTACCTTTGTGTTCTGCTATTACCCATGGAAATCGGTCTCCCCCGTTCTTTATTTGGAAAAAATGAACTTGGGTTTTAAAAATCAAGCTTATAAACTTTTATTATAAGGTCATTTGTATTATTTATAGCTCTTTGGACTCATTAGCGTCAAGTCTAACAATTTTTCTTAAATGACATGTGTATCAGGTTCACTTAGCGGTATAGCTTTGAAATCTTGACGGGCATACGTATTTGGACATTGGTAGAGGGACTTTTGGGTTTGCTGGCTTTTGATCAATTTGGCGTTATATTGATGATGATAATGATATCCATTCATAATCTGAATTATAAATAATTTAGATTCAGTAGGTTGTTATTTATCCTTTTATTCTTTAGGTTGTGAACGCTATATTATTTCCCCTTCTTGGTTGATTTTATATTCATATGCTTGTATCGACTTTTGGTTTAAATTTACTCTATTTTTAAGGGTGTTATAAGTTCTTTTTTCAAATACGAGTTTCTTTAACATCTGCCTTTATATATATACAAGTATAATTGTTTATGACGTACACTAATAATACATGACGACTTTTATGATAACAAATTTTTCTAAAATCTCCCGATTTTTATGACGAAAATATACACTCATTTTCATCCCGTCAAATTTTAAACAAGATTTTTATTACGAACATATTTTTTTACGTATTAAACAATGAAATAATCTTATCAACTAAAATCAAATAACGTTCAGTAATGACGATAAATTATAAAGAAAACGATTTACATTCAAAATATGATTAAAAACAACCGTAGAAAGCCAAAAACTTTATTATTTTTTAAAGAAAAAAAAAATGTCTACCCGTTTCTTGTGAGATCTTGTGAGTGAGATCTCACAAGAAATAATACAGTTTAGAAGTAGATCTAGGTAGTGTCGCTTAGCAAGCGCTTATGCCTGTTATAATACTGCTTCTCCATGAAGACCTTGGATGCTCCATCAACAGTTCTTCGCCAAGTCTAAAAAGTGCAAAAGGCAAAATGCAACAAAAAGTGGAGTAGAGTTAACTTCATCATAAGATTACGAAATAAGAGACGAGTTCAACCAAAACGATTGGTCAAATTGATTAGATTTTAATTGATATTACTATCGGAATAAATTTTCTTCATAACATAGTTGAAGAATGCTCGAGAGTTCAACCAAAATGTCTTGATTTTATTCCAATGTGAGTGAACGTTTGAGCTACGAATAACGGAACAAAATGAAGATATTTCGGTCGGTCGGTGTTTCGAGATTGTATCATGTGTGACGTGGAATTATGGAATGATAGGGATGTTCAGTCAAAACGTCTCCCTTTTGCCCCGACATGCATTATTGTAGAAAGTCAATAGATTAATATTTGTTAGGTTTATGGAAGTAATACTTCGTCTCAAAATAAATGTCTACGATGAAAAAGATACACAGTTTTAACGGATGTGATTATTACATTTATTTTAAGAGAAATTATGATAAAAATGAAAATGTATTCTTTTTGTCCCAAAATAAATGTTAATGACACTTCTATCCTTGGTAATAGACAAAGAAACTTTCTCAATCTCAAGGATAGAATGGAAAAACATTAACTTATTTAAAAAAAAATTAAAATAGAAATGTAGACACTAGGCTGTTTACCAAATGCTTACTCGGGTAAGTGAACACCAAGTCACATTACTTTACCGGATGAATATGGTAAGAACCAAGAATCTTACCCGGTAAAAGCGATACAAGGATCAAGAGTCTTACCCGGTAAGTGAGGGCGACGACACTTACCATGGTAAGCGCTTACCGGGTAAATTGTTGCATACAATACCATTTTGGTGGAGTAAAATCTTACCCGATAAGTCAATGATGGTGTTAAATTTTGTGGGTAAACACTTACCAATAAGTGTTTGGTAAATTAAACCCTAATTAAACCAAAAATAGAAAAATGCAGAATTAGGGCACAGAGAACAATTAAATAGACTAAACCCTAAATCAAACCCTAATACCACAAACATTATTGAATTCAGATGAAGTTGGATGTATTACCTTCTCGATCGTTCCAAAAAACGATCTGTTCTTGAAATTCCTAGACCTAAAATTCGCTCTCCCAACCCTTAGTTGCCTAACCAAAGCCTCCGCACCGGAAGATCTGCGAACAGGAGGAAGAAGCGACTTCCTTTCCACAACTAATCCGCCGATAAACTCAGAGCTTTCACGGCGAGTGGTGGGCGGTGGTATTGATTGAGCTGATCTCTTTTGTCGCTTCAACAAACGCAATGATTTAGTGGAAGAACGATCGGGAGTAGCCATTTGGGCGAACTTGCTAAGGAGTTCATCGGAGGAAGCTTTGGTTACATGTTGAACGGTAGCTGTAGGTGAAGGTATGGTGGAGGAGGATTCCATCAGAAAAATGATTGAAGGTTAGAGAGAGAGAGAGGGAGAAGATGGAGGAAAATAGTGGGAGTGAATTGAATGTTATGAGCTAGAATAAAAATGGACCGTTGAAGGTGGTGGCGGGGTGGTGGGTGATGAGAATGTGGAAATAGAGCCGTTGGGGTTCAGAAACAACGCGCCTTTCTGATCATAATGTTATAAACAAAATTATTTTTTTATTTATATTTTAATTATTACTTTTCTGTTTATCATTATTTTAAAGTAACTTTTCCAATTAAAATGGTGAAATCCGTGAGAATGAAAGTTAAGATAAGAAGTGTAAGAAGAGTATCCACTTTTTGATACATATTAGGATGAGATGCATCAGATCAATTCTTGTGAAAAACGCAATTCATGGTATGGACAAGATATAAAAAATGATCAATGGTTCAGATATTTTCTCATACTTATCATCTTAACTTTTCTTCTCATACGATTTTTTCAACAAAAAAGAAGCAAACTCACATTAGTACAACTGTTGTTACAATAAGTTGTTAGAATATAATAACAAGCCCGTCTCCGACTGCTAGCATTCGAAAACCAACACATATCTGATCATTCATGGCCATACAGGCTGTTATACGACAAATACAGTTACGAAACAAGTAAACTGACGGCGAATCTTCTATCTGGTTCTGTGCATGGTCGCCACGAGGCTGCTAAGTGCATGCTTGAACTGGGGAACCACTTCAAACGTCACGATTGTACATCAAGAGTTCACAAAAGTGGTCGTCTTTCACAAAAGTGGTTGTCATCTAACGACCATCTGCAAACCTAGCGATAAACAGCAAGGTTAATGATATTAAAAAGGTAAACGATGTTTCTATAAAGGGCAAAATGTAACAATTTTTACGTAGTTGCTATTGAGTGCAGGGATGAAAAAATTTCTCTCGATAAAAGTAATAAGCGTTCAATTCTTACAATTTCTTATCCATTTTACCTAATAAATGGGTTTTTTATCCAACGCCACATCGATTGATTCTGATGTGACATTTTTTCATCGTAAATCAAGATTATAGTATAACTTCGACAACTTGGCATCCATATTATCATTAGTTACACTATCTATAAGTTATCAGTCAAAATGGGTGTGCAATAAAAAGAATTAAGCCTCTGTTATCAAGGGCTGTTTGACAATTGTTGAATGGTTTGGTGCGGGATGATTAAGTGGTCAGAATGATTAAGAGGTTCTCATGATATAGTGCAAAATAAAATATAATTGTTTGGTAATTGTGTACAGTGAAATTAGGGCTCTTAATGGTTAAAGGAGATCCAGGATACACAATTATTCAGAGGATTTTAGAACCATTAAGAGGCAGATTTTTTTTTTTTGCCAAACAAGATTCACCTCTTAACAATTCAGAGGTTGCCAGGAAACTTAATTGCAGTTTGGCCTATACAACTGAACGATATTCATACCCTCTACCGTGTCTTCAGTGTTCTTGATACTGATAGCCGCAAACAGCAAACAGAAGATTGATAGTAACTTGAACAAATTTATATCTCTAAATTATTATATTACCTGATTAGTAGTTACGAGCTGATTTGAGTCCCGAAGCTAAGAGTGTGGCACTCCAGGTTTCTCAGGTTCACCTGCATGCCAGAAGCATAGAAATTAAGCTCTTAAACGGATTTGCATGCCAAGTATCACGATTATTCAACAGACAATGTCTGAAACAATATGAACAGCCGAAGATCCTGAAGGACTTACCATAACAGCAATGCCTGTCTCACTGAACTTTGGAATGCATACGACTCTCACCACCTGACCCTCTGATCCTGCATGAAAGTTTACCATTAGCATATACTTTTGAAAGGAATGAATTGATGGCGCATGATGTTTCTAGAAAGAACCTTTTACTATCCGAGTTGCATATTTATCCTGATTACCAACAAAGTAAACATGTGGACAGCTCTCGATGAAGAAAGGGTCCCTATCAGTGAAGGGGTAACATCCTGTAAAACAAGAATTTTGTCAACCGAGCATTGAAATTCAATCAGATTGAGGGAAATGGTCTTTCCTCTCTAGATAAAATCGTCAGCTACATTATACAAGAGAGAGAGAGAGAGAGAGAGATGCAACTGGAAAGATGAATTTTAAAATTTTACAAAGAACAGAAAGAATTTTCAATAGGCTATACAATATGTTACCGAGTGTATTTGGTGCAGTTGGGGCTAGGTGCCTCCACCTTAACGTCCTTTCCATAAATTCCAATTTATCTTCTGCTTCAGAATACTTTTCAAGATCGTCAATATTTTGACCGGATGTTCCAAGAAATCTGAAGACCATTGGAATTACAAGTAAGAGCACAAGTATTAAGCACTATTCATATTACGGGTCTTACATGTCTTACCTCACGTTGTCCACATCAAAGAGATGAGGATTAGTGCATGACCTAAATGTGTTATAGGCCACTGATCCGGGAAAAAGGCATCTGTTCAAAGGCTGTATGGAAAAGAATGTAAGCAAAAAAGAAGTGATGAACTCGTTTGAATTCTCATGTATGACATGACAACCTGCTGTGGCAGAGCAAAGTTTGCAGGGTCGTTGTATCCTGGCATGATATCTATAGGTATACCAGCAGCAATCTGCATACAAACTATACATGATTAAGATCTGGTTGATGTTTGTTTATTGATGATAATTTGTTTAGGTACCTGGGTCAAAAAGATATCCAGCTCTTTGATTGGCTCAGATAACCTAGATTGGTCCTTGGAGGCCAAGTTCTGCAATCAATAAAAATGGTATACTTCTTGTCATTACTACAATGTGCCTTGCTATCAATTTTGGGTGACAGATTATCAACTTGCTGATAGACCTAACAGTCAAAGATGGAGCGATAAGATTTGCCGTGACAAGGTTGATGAATCCAAGAGAAGAAAAGAAACAAAAAGCTCATTTGAAACGGATGAAGCTTATTGGTTTTACCAGATTATATTCGTTGAATACGATATATAATCATTAGTTTTTTTATTTTTGTTAATACATTTGCAAGAGGGAAACAAGATCCTGACCCTGCACACTTGCAATTTTTTATTATTAATTTCTTATTTTTATTAGATGTACATCACTCCAGCAGCCAATGTTTTAAAGCTGAACGCGATACTACTTGTACTCTGGTTTTGCAAGCTGATAGGTCGAATTCACCTCATCTGTGTTTGTTTTTGCACATTGATTAATTTTCAGGCGTATGTTTCAATTTATTTTAGATGAGCTGGTCAAGTAACATTAGAACGCCAATCAGGAAGTCCAAATTAACATGGAAATTTGGAAGAACTCCTTTCACTGAACTGTGATTTATGGAATAAGTTGCAAAGAGTTGCATGCCAGATTATGAACTTATTTCCTATATCCAGACTTGAGAGCTAATAATGATAAGCCATGGACTGTTATCCTACATTATAACCATTACAAAGACCACAACGATCGACCGAGATTATTGGTGGGGAAGGGTGAGAAGACATAGACTGAAGAGATGATAATTTGAGAGCTCAAACCCCACATATTTCTTAGAAAATGTATGAACAAATACATTAATAACAGCAATTAGCGTCATTACCTGACCATTAAGAAGCTCATGGTGAATTTGAACAGAATTCCCAGCAACAACTACTTGAACTATTTGAGCAGCTGAGTGTTGCTCCTGTTCAATATATAAAGATGAGACATAATTACTTGGAACATATGAGAAAGGGCATAGGAAACTATTGGGACCTTCTCATCTCCTAGATGTCCGGTAATGTGATCAACAAGAAGCTGCAGTTGAAGTGGATTAGAAGAGCTGCTACCAACATTCAATCCAGATACTAAGACAACATATTTGTCTTCTCCTGTTAAGGGGGCAGAAATATTTAACGAGAACAAAGGATAACTGCATTCCAGATGAAAAACGATGATGACAAGTGACAGGTTTTCAACAAAAATGCAAGAAACAGCTCAAATTATCTGACAGAAGTCTTATATAATGATGGTTGCACATGTTATGCAAAGGCAAAGGAAACACTACATTCTTTTCAAACGTTTTTTTATTTCAAAGTTTAAAGCACTAGATAACAAAGGAGAAATAATAGTAATTATATGTGTTCCACATCATCTTTATATGCTACATCAACCAAGGTAAACCTTTTAGCTCACAGTAATAGGTCAGATTTTTTTTTTGATTAACCTGGATATCCAACCCGCTATGCGAGCCGACTAATCCGAGGGCAACCACCTGCTTTGCACATAGCCCGGAGTCACCGCATTTGAACCTCCGTGGCCACAAGGGGATTTTTATTCCTACTTGGATTTGAACCTGGGACCTCCAGGTACTTTTGACCTTTGGAGCCAAGCTCAAACCAATAGGTCAGAATTTGCAATCATAAATAAGCACAATGTACTTAGAAGATTGCTTGATATATGAAAGGAACACTTACGGGTTACAGCATAAATTCCCCTTTAAGACTATGCCAAGGCCAACAATGTAGCCTAATATCGGTTACAAAACTTACAAAATCTTGCTACCTCATTTAAAATAAGAGGTACATTTCAGAAAGGTTATTATTTTGCCTTAGAGAGCAATGAAATGATATGAAGAAACTTTATTACATAAACACACATTTCTAGAGACTTTCAATGTCAATTATTTTAGTATGATGCCATGATGGGTTTCAAAAGAAAACATTCTGTCATCAATGCAGTCCGATTCTAAGGAAAGCATCAGCTTTTTGTTCTCTTCCAGGGGTGAGGCGATTACCTCAGGAGAGCACATTTCTTTTTAGAAATAAGGAGCATTTAATTTGTCATTTATCATACACTTGTTTTCATTAAGATCGTTGTTTGGTTTGTTTATGTTACCAGAAGTTGATATAATTTAACCCACACAAAATATATATGCATTTCAACTTTTCTGGTCAAAAGTTGCTTAAGTGGTTTATCTTAGTTAGGAACTGATTCCTTATCAAGATAGAAAGACACAGCTCCATGAATTTATTACATCATGTAGCCATGACCAAGTGAAAACTGGGAAACAGGACAAAGATAAGAGCCATGATACCTGATTTATTTGGTAGATCCAGCTGTGGTGGTAAGCCAGCTTCAAGAATATCTTCAACCAGAAAATCACCTGCACTAGTTTCCTTGCCATGCAATGCAACAACATTTCCTATTGGACACCAACACATAATATATCAGTGCAAAGATACTTATGTAGTGCAATTTTGAAATTTTGAAGTTTAAACACAGAGATACAGCAGAGCAACCAACAGTCCTGCATATTAAACAAAGTAATGTGTTGCTGAAGCACCCGATTAGAGGAGAACCACTTCTCATTTTGGTGACAAGGTGACCAAAAAATTGAGCACAGTAGACTGATATAACATATAAAATGAAATCGCCTGTTGTAAGCTTTACTAATCATATATCCAGAATTCTTTGTCCAAAGCCATATAAATGAGGTTTGCTTTATGAGACACTGATTACCAAGAAAGCAAAGAGTGTTACCAATTATGTAAAAATGTGAAACAAACCAAAACATATCCCACTCTTTTCAGTCGAAAGAACACCTTACCTCATTGCTGATTGAACTTAAACTACAACTTGCTCCTCTCTGCCCGAACAGTTCTATATTTCAAAGAACTAACTTCAGTAGTTTTATTTATTGGTGGATCCATCATCTACTTTGGCTACCTATGTTCTCACATCATCGCAACCAAAATTTTCTACGGTGCTAGTCAATTACTTACTTCATGATGACTTTTCTACTCTGCTTGATTACTTTTGCATAAAGCTTTCCTTTTCATATTTTATGAAATATTCAAAAGGTATCAGCAATAACTTTTTCCTTTTTATGTTTATTGCAATTATGTATTGTCGGTTAACTACAAGTGGTGCAATTTATTGTTAATTAAAACTCCATGCCAGTTCCTATATCAAGTAACGATTGAGGTTATGGGCGTCAAAACTGAGGGGTGTCACAAGAGACGTAGTTCAAGAAAACTAGGTTGCCCTGAATTAGTAGCCTAGTGTTACTTGACTGACCCAATTATACGAACCCATCATAGTGTGAGCAAAGCCGTTCATTCCTTATAATTCAGCTTGTTCCCCTAGAAATAACCAGTAACCTCCAACCTGGAGTTGGTCGGTAAAGCTTAACTTTTCAACCCAAGGGTTGAGAATGCAACTGACTAGGTTCATAGAGGATCACATAGAAATTGATCAGAATAAAATGGAACTTTTGAGCTGTCAATGGTTGTCAACTACCCCAAGCTAACACAATAAGATGCAGTTCCCACCTCAATAGGCAGTTTGGGGCAGGGAAGGGTGGAAAGAGAAGCAAAGTAATATACTGGGTCCAACATTAAACTTCTTGGCAGCAAAACTCAATGAGGTAGTCCACATATCAATTGGATTTGGACTCGTACTATGAAGATCACACTCACAAGTACCATTTCAAACATACATTACGTGAAACAATTAGCCTCATCCAGTTCAACAATGCACCCACAAAGAGCCGTTCCAGAAGCATGTAAAACTTAAAGACCTGTTCCAAGTTTGTCATGATACAGACCTGTTACATATACAGAAGGTGATAGTACACTGCCTTTGAGATTTACTCTTCCACTTTCATCTTCAAGAACCAAATTATCATCGGGGTGCACAAAATTGTAAGGGCTTACAAGCGGGGCTGCAGACATCTGTATAAGATTAAATGAGTTACAAGCTAAAGACCATGATATGAACGTAAGAGAAGCAGTGTCAACGAAAACCATTAATACCTCTTTTGAATACTCACTAAGAATGGTAGGTTTGAGCTTCATATGCTTATAGAGTGTTCCAACAACAATGCACTCTTTGCCTTCCTCTAGCCCTAAAACTGTACACACTGCATCATAACACAAGTAGAAATGATAAGAATGATAAAAAGAAACCGTAGACCTTAAAAAAAAATCTGTACCGGCGCACTGTTATCATATAGCTGAAGACTAAATCATACTGTACGTTTAGAAATAAAACATCAGATGAGTTGTAGAGAGTAGAGACATTGAAATATGACAGCCAAAACACACAATTCTGAGGCAGAAACTAACAGAACACAGCCATAGAAGAATAATATTTCAGAGCCCCTCTTCCAATTCCCCAATCATTTTGTCATAGCGATGCTTTTTTCCAGCAAACAAAGAAAGGATGCCTTGCATATATGCAAGTGAAGGAAACAGTGACTAATTGACTATCATATTAACAACTCAAAGTAGATAAGCTCTATGTCGAGGATCCAAATCAATCAAACTCCAATTTACCATGGAGCTTCTGAAAAGTAAATACAACTATTAACCCGGTGAATTATGTTTTGAAGACTTTTTTGGTAACATAAGACTATTGAGTCAAAGCTCTTTAAAATGGTGTTCAACACTATAGACTATAGCTTGCCACACTTGCACATGGTTTCATGATAAGCAACCATCATATGTAGTTGAAAATGAGAAATTCATCAGATTGAGAGAGCACAAATATCTTTGCCATGTACATGATACATCCATCAAATATCATCTCTTGAACACTAATGCTCTACATTGTTTTAATTGGAAAACAAAAAGCTTGATGACAGTGACATCACATTCATCACAAACAGAATTTTCGTTGACTCACTTATTGAACTCCAAACTAAACCTCGTGACAAAATGCAAGGCAAGTAAAGAAAAGAAAATAAAGCAACCCAACATTGATAAAAATAAAAAACCCAATTTAAACAGATTTCAGTATGCAATGAAATGCCAATGACATTCATAGGCAGAAATTAGAGATATATAACAGATGAACAATAAACCTGGCAAGTGAGGCTTCCAATTGGGAAGGAGAGAGTAAATGAGAGTTCTGATCAAGTGTAACCGTATATAGTATATCTGACTATATTGTTGACCCTTGTACATCTCCTTTTGAATCTCAAACATCTCATCCTGTTAATAACAGCATGTACACAACACCACAACACAGTTTCATAACTATATAAACATGTATGAAGCAGGTTTTAAACAAGATTACTAAGTGAAATCTCATCAAAAAATAAACTCAGAAATCAAAAGGTACCATGGATTGATAGAGGGATTGTTTTCTTTGAATTGTCTCCACTTCCATATCCATGGCTGGCATAGCTGTTGCAGGTCTTGCAACTACAAATAAAAAATGTATTTGTATGATCTGCAACAGAAAGGAATTCTATTGCTTCTTATCTTTCTGGAACGAAGACAGTGGCAGTTTAAGTTCTTAAAGAATATAATAATCTTTCAGCCAATAAAATTCGTGCCACCATGTTTCATCCAAGAGCTACAAAAATAAAGAATTTCAGAGTGCCCTTTCTCTTCAAACTTCCAATTGGTTTACAACTACATGTGATCTAAATAAATACACCTAGAACAATACAGTTTGGAAGCATGAAGTTCGTAGTATGCAGCTATAATCAAAGCTCTTTAGCACAAATCTGAACTCGTTTCGCTGCAATTCAACTTCCAAAACGGAACTTTTTAAGCGTACTCAAGACTCTTGCAAAGTAATCACCGCTCAGTTCCTGAATCCCATTGACAAACAAAAAAACACCTAAATAAAAAAAAATACCCTTTTCCCCTTCTATACGCATCCTGTAGATTAACGACACCAAAACAAGAAATCCCAAAAACGAACACGAACAATGAGCTCATGAAGTGATAGAAACCGAGATTTACCTGTAAAATACCTCCCACAAGTAGAAGAAGACCCGGTATGTAAGAGAGAGAGGAGGACGGCGGTGAATTTCCGGCCGGTGAGTGGAGAGAAAGTGGTCAGGAATCAGGATTGTTGTGGTGAAGACCGAAGAGAGGCGGGAACAGAAACAATTGGGGGGAATGGAAGAAGAAATAGGCCATTTGGGAAGTTATGAATCGCTGATATATAGAGAAATCTTTTATGAAAACAGATATGGGGATATAGCTCACATGGTAGAGCGCTCGCTTTGCATGCGAGAGGTACGGGGTTCGATACCCCGCATCTCCAATTTTAATTTATTGAATGGTTTTAGTAAATTATGTTTTTCATTCTTGCTAGGGGTGTTCAAAAAATTCGTTGGACCGCTCAAACCGGAGTGTTTTTGGTGGTCCATTCTGCGGTCTGGAACTTTTTTTTGGCGGTTTGGACCAAACAGACCGTCAAATACATACATATATATATATATATATATATATAATTTGTTTCAAATGCAACTCATCACATTTGTACAACCTAATAAATTGAAATATTTATAAAAATAATGAGAGTTAATTTATTATAATTTAAATATTTATGGAAGATGAATAAGCTTAATTAATTATGATTAATACTTTATATTATGAAACAATCAAAACTTCTATGAAATTACATATTCATCAAATTAAATNGTCGTTGCCGGGAGTACTTTGTGCTTGTACTTTTTTAGGTTTTAAAACCCAGCTTTAAAAACTAGTACTTTGGGTTTTAGGGTTTGTACATTTTTAAGATTTCAAGAGTGCTAAAACATTTAGCAAATTTGCTTAATAAGATAATATACATATATATATATATATATATATATATACACATTAGTGGTATCAAACCAATCTTTTTAACTTATGGCCTATAGCCTAAATATATCTTTAAGCGCAACATGAAGTCTAACATTTAATATATATATATATATATATATATATATATATATATATATATATATATATATATATACACATTAGTGTTATCAAACCAATCTTTTTAACTTATGGCCTATAGCCTAAATATATCTTTAAGCGCAACATGAAGTCTAACATTTAATATAATCGAATTCAAAGGAACCGACGCCTAAATAAACAAGTAAACACATCGACACATTTGACATTGACGGTCTCCAAATTTTGAAATCTCTCAAGAACTCTATCAATCGGCGCACATCATCAAGACATCAACCAAGTGATTCAACACTTTCCTTCAAGTTTTTCGAGTCCAAACTCAATATGTTCAAGTCCATTAAAGGCCCAAACCGCCTAAATCGATCAGACCAGACCGCCTTTTCGTGAGCTGTTTTGACCGATCTGTGCACTTGATGTCAAACTGCATGGTTTTAAAAAAAATTAAATTGTCATTATTGTTTGGTTTGTCATCTGAGGGATTAAACCACCAAAATCGGACCGCAAACACCCCTAATCCTTGCGGTTTAGAAATGACCATTTTTCATTTCTATGGCTTGTAATTTATTACTAGTTTTGTTCGATTTACAATTTATTGTTGTTTTGATCTTATGTACCTTAAATTAGTACAAAGATGTATAAATCATAGGGACAGAAATCGAAATTATTGACAAATCACATAAATGAAAGTCTCTTTGTTTTATATGATTTCGGTCAACTTTTTAGGACTACTAACAAGAATTTTACTCTAAACTCTTTTTCATTTCATATTAAGGATAAAATGGGAAAATAAATATATATGATATCTTGATGTGTTTTTATAATTATAAAGACTATGTTATAAAAATCATAACCTAAGGTTTTTATAAAGGCCCTAAAATGGTAAAAAGGCAAGAACCATTAGCTCTTTTTTGAAGAAGGTTGGAGGGGGTATTTTGTACACCAAGCCAAGTTCCAAAATGGATCCATTTCAAAAAGCTAAAAACAGAGTGGCTAACAGCCTACACACAGACACCACGTTCGAGTACACAAGTTATTCAAATGGCTAACAATTCCATGTCCATTTTAAATGGCATCTCCTCATAACCATACTCTAACATAACACTAATTAGAAAACCCATCACCATTTGCCACTCTATCAATACCCTTTTCATTTCCTCCATCATCTTCATATCTTATTCCGGTACCAGTAAACACCATCTTTCACCTCCTCATCTTTATCCACATAAATGCACTCCTTTGTTTCCCTATACATCGCCTTAAAAACCGACGTCCCGTCGAACTGGTAATATTCTCCCAGGATCGGAATTATCGCTTTTGTCGCCTCCATCGCGTGATAATGTGGCATTGTTGAAAACAGGTGGTGGGTCACGTGTGTGTCCGTGATGTTATGGAACACCTTGTTTAGGATCCCATAGTCTCGGTCAATTGTGGCTAAAGCCCCTCGCAACCAGTCCCATTCGGTTGAGTCGTAGTGTGGCAATGACGGGTGGGTGTGCTGTAAGAATGTGATCAACACGAGGAATCCGTTCACCACAAGCAACGGTCCGGCGTACATGCAAAGGACCCAGGTGAGTCCTTTGACTGCCGCAAGGCGATATAGTCCGTAAAGGACGGCGAAGATTCCGGCGTCGGAGATGAAGATTTGGGCACGTTCGCGGTTGGAGTAGATGGGACTGTTTGGGTCAAAATGGCACGCAAATCGGTCATAGTAACGGCCGGAAACGTTGAACATGAGGTACAACGGCCAGCCAAGGGTGAGGGTGACGAGCAAGGTGAGGATCCGGCCAGGCGGGTTGTTCAGGTATTTCGCGGTTGACCGGACCCCAGATTTCAATTTCGGGACGAAAACTTCGTCGTGCTCGATCGAGCCGGTGTTGGAGTGGTGGCGACGGTGACTGTATTTCCATGAGAAGTAAGGAACAAGTAGAGCGGAGTGTAGGATAAGGCCGACAGTGTCATCAAGCCATTGGTAGTCACTGAAGGCATGATGGCCACATTCATGGGCTATGACCCAAACCCCGGTTAGGACACAACCCTGAACGGCCCAATAAATCGGCCATGCTACATAGCCGAGCGGGTGCGGGAGGAGCGGGATGAAATTTGTGGCGATGTAATAGAAAATGGAAGCAATTGTAAGGTCGTAAACGACATACGAGAAAGAGCGGATGACCGATCGATTGAAACAATGAGGTGGGATGGCTTTTTTGACATCCCCAACTGTGAACGGAGGTTTTTGGCATGGGACTCGTTGGATACCTTCAAGCTCGGCTTTCTTTTCGCCCTCGACGGGATTCGACATTCGTCCACCTGCACCCATTGTTCAATGACCTGCAAAAGATAAAGAAGATTTAAATATGAAGTAATCTTTATGACGTTTTAGTTTTCTTTTATAAGCTATGGATCTTGAAAGAGCCTGACTTGATCTTTAGCTTTTAAAGGAAAGCAAAAGGACCAGCCAGCAATGAAAAGGATAGTCTTAATTAGACAGGACCATGTGCACAGCACTCTCATAACATCTGTGCTTATGGACAATCGATTGACTTTTTTTGTGCAAAAACGTTTTTATAATCAGGTATACAACCGCTGGTTAGGTAACTTGTTTAATAATTCAGTGCTCACAAGGAACTTATAGACGCCAAATACTAAATTTGACAACAAAATTACCCCGACGTGGACACCAAGTTTGGAGTAATGAATAGTAACGCAGCAAATTTGATATAATACTATTCATTCACATCAAGATAAAAGAATATATATACTTAGAATCTTAAAATTTTAGTGTACAATTTGGTGTTACCGTTTGAGTAGATTTATTGTTTGCACCAAAATTTACACCAACTTTTATGAATTTGGTGTTAACTATTGGAGATGCCCTAAAGGAAATGTAACTCCTACAATTCAGCATTCAAACTCTAACCGGTTTGTGCAAGTACACCACCTCAGAACCTCTTATGCTAAAAGACACCAGGTGAAAGCAATTGATTCATGAAATCGTCTCATTTTGACAACATGCCAGATGTGGGTGTTTTTCATTAAAACTGTCAAATAGTTTTCCAAGATTATTCATCCTTACAAATTAGAGTTTTCCTTTTTCAATTTCATCGGAAAGAAAATTCAAATATGAAAACAACAGGAAACAAGAATTAGGCAAACATCAAACGTTAAAAAGCCGGCTTAAACATCGACAGTTACGAGAAAATAAAAGACTAGAGCGAAGCTAGTGGGAAAGAGGCCTCTTGCTACACAGGAAAGAACATAGATGTTATATGTATTGAAAAGAAATATCAACTAACAAAAAAAATAATGTTTATAGTGCCTTTAATGCACATGCTTTGATAAAATTATAAAAAAAGAGGGACTGATCATTCAAAATAAAATAAGATTTGAATCTATGAATAAAATATATAGCAGCTGGGGTCCATGACACTATGACAGTGGAAGGTAAACTCCGTCTATGTATGAAGACGCAAACCCCAAACGTTCAACAATTTAAGTCCAAATTTTCCAAACAAGTGGGGACATGTTTTCTTGGTATAGATAACATCAAGAATGCAAAACACAATGCTTTACACACAAAGGAAAAAAAGGGCTATTCATGCCAGTACTCCAATTTTGACTGCAATCATTCAAGCATCCAAAGTTATGCAACAACTCAGCCTTATTTTGACCAATTCAGCATCATAAATATCTAGTACAGTAATAAGGCGAATCATAGAACAAGTCTGAGCCACTTGAAACCTAGGATATGTTTCGCAAACTAGTTTACAAACTAGCTAATAAACTAATTGTTAGTTGATAAACTAGACAAAGAAAAAAACACATCACGGGTTATTCCAAAGTTACTTGAAGTAGCTTTTCAGAAAACATTTAATTTCCGGCTAAGAGTTGTGTGTTTTCAACAAGCTTGGAAAAAATCAAATTCATATATGACGACAAAACGATCATATTTGAACAGATTTTATATGGTCATTTGGGAACATGCCATTAATGAGAGGGTTATTCAGAAAGGGATGCCACCTGCAAGTTGGCCTAATAAAATCAATTCATAAAGTTGCAAGAGTTTGGCGAATGCCCATGTGCCAGGTCCATGTGAAAGTGAAACAGACGACGACAAAACACAGAAATAAGTACAAATCTCAAGTAGCTTTGAATCTGATTTAAGGTAGTATATGGCTTCAGTTTTGTAGATCTGAGCACCAGTTCTTTAAATCTTGATTCTTTATGATGCAGGAATTAAGGGTTACTGATTATAATTAATCTAAACAGGAAATATATAGTCTTCTTTCATTTTTGTTGACTTTACTCATTTTGTTCCGGTTTCTTCTTGGAGAAAATTTTTGTTTTTTTTATTTTGAGATGGATCTGTGTGGATTTTGATTGTGGTTTGCTTCATTCAGTAATTTGAAATTCGCTTTGTAAATCAAATAATTAAATACTGTAGTGTTTACTTATTTTGGGACATGCAACAAGGGGGAAGGAAGGGTTAATGACTACTTACAGGTCCTCCACCTACAAGCCAGCATCTTCAAGTCTCTGCTTTTCATTCCATTTCTTTGAATCTAATGCCCCATGTAATTATCAATTTTTATTTTTATTGCTAAACACCAATCCAGTAAGAAATGGAAGCAGAAAACTTCAGCTTAAACATTACAGTGTTCAAGTGTTTGATCCAAAAAGAGTCGCAATCAAAACCGATGCAGATCTTAGCTCAAATAAAGTAGCAACACTTTTTCCAATGAAAAAAACGAGAAGAGTAAAGTAAGATTGCTGATAATCAGTAACCTTATCGCTTTGAATCGCACAAATGATGTAGATTTAAAGAATCGATGCTCAGATCCATAAAAACTTAAGCCACATTCCACCTAAATCAACATACAAAACTGCTAAACTCACAAAAATTCACATCTATCAAGTACACCGACTCTTCCACGTAACTCAGACCTCAAATCCAACAAATTCAACCACAAATCACGCCATTCAGATTCAATATTTCACAAATTCACACACATATGACTCACAGATTTGAAATCTGTATACCGTTTAGGAGAATACTACTCGGATGAATGAAAAAGATAATCACCTGAATGAATCTTGGACCGTTCGTCCCCTTGTTTCTCAAAATCTCTATATAGCGAAATGGGCCGTTCGCAGTTGCCGGCCTATTCCATTGCAGGCGCAGAGAACCGGTATTTAAGCTTTCTAGGTTTTCCCACGTCCCAATGTGTGTGCTTACACTTGAGATGTTACGGTCCACCACTGGGCCCCACTCGGCATACGGTTTTTCCAACAAAATACCATTAAAAAAAAAAAAAAAAGGGTATTCCATATTTTGTACGAAAACTATGTTATAATTTTTTTAAAATACAATTTAAAAATTAAAGCCTCTAATAAAATTTAAATCCAATTTCAATAACTATTTTATTTTAACAATTTTATCATCATTTATATTATTAACATATTTAATACATTTAATAAAATATTATTTAGGTCTCTTAGAAGTAACTCCAATTGAACGACAAAACCCTAATTTTCCCGTTCTTACGCCAAATACATCAAAAGATTGGAGTTGATTTTTTTTTTTTAAGGGACCATCTATTTGGTTTTTTTTTTTTTTTTTTTTTGTGAAGGTTGGAGTTGTCCTTAAACATTTAATTTCTATCCCTCCTACTAGTGAGAAAGTATTAATATTATTTCTCTATTTTAAATATAGAGTTTTAGAGATTTCTCCAGATTTGAATATTTTTCTTATCTCTCTCTTTTCTTTATTTTATTATCTGATATAACATAGTCCTTGAGACAAAAAAAACATAACATAAATATTTAAAATCTTTATTTTAATATAGTTGTTAAAGATGCTCTAGCAGAATTGTATAATACATTGAAAATTGATGTTATTGAAAAAGGAAGTGCTAATGGCATCCTCTTAGTAGGGGATGAAATGATTTGAGAATTGAACTCAATAATTACTTACAAACCATCAACTTAATTCCGTACATATATATATATTATTAATTTTATTTTATTTAAAAAAGTTGTTTTATAAATTAATATTAATTAATCATTTCTTTCTTTTAATAATTGTTTTATTATTTAATTTTATATATGTAAGTATTTTTTTTGGTTCAAAAAATGTTTAGGTACTTAATCGTTCAAAATATGAAAGTCCATTGACTTTTATTTT
>NC_037532.1:6770230-6785587 GCF_001531365.2 Cynara cardunculus var. scolymus
TTTTTAATGTAAATATATAAAATAAAACAAAATTAATAAAATGATAATTAAGGTGATGTTTATAAAAAAGGTTGATTGATACAATTTTCAAAAAAAATCACACCCCCTACAAAAAGGTGCCATTAGCACCCCCCCTTATATAAAAAGGTTAGGGGTGCCATTAGCAAAACTTAGGGGTATCATTAGTTCTCCTATTGAAAATCGTTAAATGTTAAATCAATCAAATATTTTATTTTATTTTATTATAATAATATTATATACATATATAAGGTTATGTTTTGATGAAGAATAAAAATTATGATAAGAAATATAAGAATTGATATTCAACGTTGAATCAATTATAATTGAAGATCAATACTAACACGGTGCATTGAGATACGCTAGATCAATTTTCATGATAATCGCAATTTATAGTTGGGGATGAAATTAAAAGCGATAAGGGTTGAGATTCTTTCTTACGATTTTTATCATAACTTTCATTTTTATTCAATCATTCTTCACATGTAGATAACCCCTTATATATTTATTATTATTATTTGAAGATATATTATAGTATACATATATATATATTATTTTTTTTTTTCCTAAGTATATGTATACACTGATGAATTATATATTACTTAGGCGAAAATTCATGTGAAAAATAAATTTAAGATGAGAAGCCTAATAAGATATTTGAATTTTTGATCACTTTTAATCTTAAATATACCCATTAATCGCGTTTGATACGAGGATTGATCTGGTGCATCTCATCCTAATGTGCATCTGAGAATGAAGATCATTTCTTACACTTTTCGCTATAAATCTCTTTCTTACCGGAACCCAATTTTATATACTTATCTCTTACATATGTGTGTGTGTATATATATATATTATCAATTATGGTCAACTCAACCCATACCTTCTTATCCTAAGGTCACAAGTGTTCCTATACATTTAATACTTGGAGGTAGTATAAAAGGCATAATGAATCTCTCATGCAAAACCACCCTTCCCTAAAAGAATTTCTATGTGCATTATCAAGATAATCCACTCTTTTCTACTACTCTCCTGTGTATGAAGAAAACCTTATTGTTCTTCATTTCTTTGCAAGTACTCTATGTGTTGTTCTTGTAAGTTCTTCTCTTTGTAATATTGTTTAGGTAATGTTGTCATTTTCTTCTTTCGCAACAATTTGTATTGTATCTCTATGTGTTATATATATATATATATATATATATATATATATATATCAATAAAAATTAAAAAGTTATAAAAAATATGTGTAATTGTATTCAACCCCCTATTTACAATTACTTTCTATTTATTGTCATCTCATTCGAGACCAACAATACTAATTTATTATTATTATATATAATTCATATTATATATTATTATTAAATACATATATTAATACATATATACACCCACATACATACAAATATATATATATATATATATATATATATATAAATTCTTCACCTTTTCTTTCATTGCATCTTTTTTAACTTATACAAGACGGAATACCTCAACATAAGTCGATATTGGAATATAGTTTACCTCTTTAAACTTCTTTCAATCAGATCAAGATGCTCCACTTGAACATTGGATGACGATGCCTAAAATAGGTGTCCTGATTGCTTCAAATTATAGTGCGATATTACACAATTATAGACATTACAGGTTGTATAACATATTTATCGCTTAGGTCTATTTTGCCACAATGGTATCAACATGTTACTTTTGTGATTGGTACATTAACTATTATGTGAAACTAGATGTGGTAGAAGGATACTCGATCCCTATTATTACATCACATTTTCATTTCGATTATCTGTGTGCTGCTACATAAACTACCCCGTATTTAGATCGATCAAATAATTAAGTACATGCAGCTTTTAAGTTTTAATTATACTACAAATAATGTCATTTTAGAAAAAGTAATATAATATAATTTATTTTATGTTTTATTTGAATATCAAATCTCAATATTTATGTGTTATTTTTATAACTATTATTAGAAAAACATAGTAATATTTAATATTAATAAGAATTTATTTGTTTTTAAATAAAAATATACAGTTATTAATAAATCATATTAATTAAAATATAATATAAATAAATAAAAGAGAAAAGAGAAAAGAGAGAAGAACAAATTGTATTAATTAAAAATTAATACAAATGTAAATAAGCAAAAAGGACTAAAAGACACAATACACAAAAAAAAAATATGATGAAACTAGGGGCGTATTTAGCCTTTCTCAAAAACTAATATCTCATCAAATTGATAATTAATAAAAAAAATGTTTTAACGAAATACCTAAACATGCCGATGTCTGGCCATAAAAATGTCTGGATCTGATTCTGTATAATTTCTTTAAAATAAAGAATTAAAAGTCAAAATATTTAAAAATACATATTCTTAAAAGATTCGATATTTTATAAATTTTAACATTTATTATGTTATAAATTACCCTATAAATATATCATCTTAATATACTTTTTGAAAATAAGTTATATAAAATAGTAATGATTCAATGAAAAATAAATAAAGAAAATAATTTATCTCTTTACACATCAACTTTTAGAAAAAAATTCAAACTTAGGTATTGTTTGACAAACATAGGTTAACTTATTTTTTGAGTACATGTTTGTACGGACACATGTTTTATTGAAACGCTAATTAGAGTAGTATTTTATGAGTTTTTTTGCACTTTTATGATTATTTACTAATTATAAATAAATATTAATTGTGACTAATATTGGTAACTGATTATTAATATATATATATATATATATATATATACACACACACACATATATAGGGGCATAATCAAATGAGAGTAGATAGGTTGTGGTAACTGTAAGGTCTAATGTAAGCCAATTATTTTAGATAATTAATGTTATTTACTAAAATAAAACAAATGGTAAATTAGTAAATTTTACAGCTTATAAAACCCTAAATGTTAAATCTTTTTAGAGTTTGAAACTCCAAATAAATTTGGTTGGTCATTTCTTCATCCTTTCCAAATGCTCCACATGCTTCACCGATCTCAACCATTGTTGTCGTCCATCTCAACCATCCTTGTCGTCCGATCCCAACCATACTCACCGCTGATCCTAACCATTCTCCCCCGATCTCAACCATCTTCATCTCAACCACGACAATGTTGAATGGACAGTTGCACAGATCTAGCTTCTGCCATAAACTACGTCGCATCTCAACCACTTCGATGGCTTCTTCCAATTGAGAAAAATGACCTAGATCGATTTCAGTTATTCATATCTGCCACAAATCTGGTTTTTGCACACCCAGATCGATTTTAGTTTCTAGGTTTTGCATAGATCTCGTTATAGATCGGAAAAAGTAACCATATCTTGCCAGACATGTAATGCAGATATCGACGGAGATGTAACCCAGATATCATCATAAATGTAACGTCGGAGATGTAAGGTTTTTGGATGTAACTTAGATATCGTCGAAGATGTAACGTTGGATGTAATATAGTGGTATCACAGCTGTATTCGTCAACCAGATCTAGTATTAGAATGTATATCACAGTGTGTTTTTGTTGTTATACAAAATGTATCACAATGTGTTTCTTTTTTTAACAAAATGTAACACAATGTATCAGATAGTGTCACTTTACTAAGTGTATCACACTGTGTTTTTTCGTTATTTTATGAAGGATATCACAATATGCATCATGTGTTTAACAAATAAGGTTCGTAGGAATAATGTTCGCCAGAGAGAGAAGAGATGAAAGATGAAAAATCTAAAATACCTAAAATGCTTATTAGTTAAAATTTTAAATCATATTATCAACATTAATTTATTAATATAACCATTGATTTGTGGTTGAGATTGGATCTCACTATAACATCACTTTCGAATAAGATACACTTATACATCATCTTTGCCTGTTAAATGAAAAAAATTGGAAAAAATTAGTTAAAATACAACTTAATCAAAAATGATTCAAAATGTATTTAATTTATTACTGATTTATCTCTTTTTGTCATAACCAGGTCCATAATTTTTTTTTGTCTTTAAAATATTTTAGGCATTACACAAATTATTTATATTGGCATGTAATTTAATAAATTATTTATTAATTATTAAAAACCTTAAAAATATATATTTATATAATTTATTTAATTTTCAGGGAAGAGAAACTTTATTCGGTGTATTAGTCGGCTAACAAGTATCCACGTGGCAATCAATAATTTGCGGCAGTCCTTTTGTTTCTTTTGGGATTTTCATGACGTGATAGAATTAAGATGCATATGCAGTGAATCAAGACCGTTGAGATTTAAATAGAAGTGGACGGTTTGGATGTGCGTATGATAAAATATCTTGGATATTGAAAGGTTGTTCACGGGACATGTCGTTAAAGCATCATCCACACGAATCAGAAAAAAAAAAATATGTAATGCATTTATAGATGTGTTGTTATTACCTTTTTTTTTTAGTATAAAAAAACAATTTATCTTCTGTAAATAAAATCTGTAATCTTAAATTTAAATAATATATATCAATAAATAATATTTCATGTATAAAAAATGATTTTTATGAATAAACTGCAAACCTATAGCTATTTTGGTAAACCTTATAAAAAATGGCTAACAAGTGAAACCAGCTGGTAAAAATAGTTATTTTAATTATTATTTTCTAAAAAGGTAGACATTTTATAGTATAAGTGTGACATTAAGACTTGGGTTATTGGAAATTCTCTTTAAAGATTACTGGTTTGAGTTCCGCAATATTACTGAAAAATATAAGCTGCGCCAAACCCCTCTAAAGCCCAAACCTCCATTTCTCCTACCCGTTATCCCCCTTTCTTGGCCCTTCCTTTAAGGGGTTATTGTGTAAGACGTGAATAACGCCCGCTGGAACGCCCATAGATTTTATCATCAACTTGATGAGTTAATTTCAAGATACAAGACTTTCCTATTATAACAAGTTCATTTTTTCGAAATTTCTTTTAGATTTGTTATCCATAATCATCACCTATACCCGTGGCACCATCCACCTTCATCTGTCGAAGCAAGCGAGAAGTTTGAATGGCTTACGATCTATAAACGGAAAATTCAATTTGGCTTTATATAGGAAAATTCAATTGCAAATCCTTTTTCCGTTATAAACCGTGGGGACAAGGGAAGACATTGGAATGGCAAAAGACCATGCACCCAATGAGGGGACCTCCATGTTGATCACATATGAGATAGGGGGTCGCCGAATTTATAAACCGGGAATGCAGATGGAGATGGGGATACACTCGTCCCCAGACCTAACCCTAATTATAAATTGTTTATAAATACTAGAAGGGTACTCACGCAATGCAGCGATATACATATTGATTTTAACGTTTTATTTTAATCTTTATCTCAATCGATGTTATAATATGATCTTATGTGATTTTGAAAAAGCGATAACGTTTTTATTTTTGAATAAAGTATAAATTTGAAGATATCATAAAAAATTGACAAAAATATATCGATATTAGTATCAAATTAACTATTTAAAATTCCTATTTTTTGTGTAATTTTCTAATTCAATTTTTTTTATAATTTAATTTAGATTTAATAACGAAGTAATTTATATTTGATTTAATAATATAATTTTTTTATAAAGATAATAATTAATTATTTTGTTAGAACTCGATAATTATTCTAATTATATTTTAGATTTTTTATATTTTAAAATGAAATGTTTATTCTCTAATTGGTTATATTTATCCGCAGTTAGTTACACGAATTCAAACATAAAGCTTTAATAAGTTGTATTTATGCATAATTTACTTGTAATATTAAATTTTAAGTAATATGTATTAACATACAGTACTTCATGCATAAAAAATAGTTTTTAAAAGTTTTTATCAAATGCTTTATAATATAGTATAGATAGGAGTTTACGTAACATAAAGATATACTCAAACTTCGATGATGGAACTTATAAAATAAATTATATTAGCAGTTTGCTTGTTTATGTGAAAAACTTTTAATGATATAACGACGTGAATTTATAAAATTTTAATTATTAAATATCGTAATTGATATATTTGTCTTATTACGTTAACAAAGAGAGAATCTTAAGGAGATCCTAATATTGATTCTTTAATCCTTTATAGAAATTAATTGTTTTATGGATATTATCAAACTTGATTCTATCTCATTTTTTGTTTATTTTCTATTTATTGATTTTTTTTGGTTTGTTTTAATTTTTATTCTATTAAAAGTGAACATAAATTGTGCAGTAAATGTAAAATTTAGGGACCGTTTACTAAACGCTTACTCGGGTAAGTGATTACCAAGTCATTTTATCATACAGGATGAATATGGTAAGGATCAATCTTACTCGGCAAGAGCGAGATAACGACCAAGAGTCTTACTCAGTAAGTGAAGGCGACGACTCTTATCACGGTAAGCGTTTATCGGGTAAATTGTTGCATACGATACCGTTCTTGTGGACTAAAATCTTATCCCGTAAGTAAATGATAGTGCTAAATTTACCGGTAAGCGCTTACCGGGTAAGTGTTTAGTAAATGGCTCCTTAATGTTATTTTATGATATAATATAGATAACCGAAGACAAATATAATAACCTCAGTAAATACAATTAAGGTGAATATAAAATGCGACTGTTTGCTTTTATTGTGTGGCATGTTAATTGCGATCATGAAGGAAAATTAATTGGCGTAAAAAAAGAGAGGGTCGTCGAGTAAAGGTTGAGCCGATGGGATAGCGAAGGCAATTGCAGTGAAGGAAGAATTAAGTTGGATCAAAAAACTGATGGATCAAAGTTTGGTTGGGATATGTCGTTTAAAACGTGGTCCAAACTCTTTTGGGACAACTATTGATGACTGTAAAGTTATTTTGTAGAGTTTATTGAACATTTCAGTCATTTTCGTAAAGTGATCGGCGAACACAATTGCTCACAGCATTGCAAGAGAGTCATGTTTCTAGTCCGATCGTAATGGTAGAGAACTTTTTCTTGCCTCAAAACCTTGTTTGGATCTTGGATGTGGATAATCATGAATAAAATTTGTCCTTTATTTTTTTAATAAAAAAAAGGAAAATTGTCTTTTATTATGTATTGTTTATTGATGTATATTACTTAAAGTTCAAGATTACAAGTAAACTGTGCATATGTACAACTTATTAAAGTTCCATGCTTGAATTCGTGTAATTAACTGCAGATAAACATAATCAAATACTGAATAAGTATATCATTTTAGATATAAAAATCTAAAACATATTTAGGACAATCATTAATTCTAACAAAATACTAATTATTATCTTTATAAAATAATTATATTATTAAACCAAAAACAATTGACTTCATTATTAAATCTAAAATAAATTATAATAAAAAATTAAACTAAAGAAATTACACAAAAAAAGAACTTTTAAATATTTAATTTGATACTAAAATGATGCATTCAAAATTTTATGACACCTTCAAATTTATATTTTATCCAAAGAATAAAAACATTATCGTTTTTTCAATACCACATAAAATCACGTTATAACATCGACAGAGAGAGAATAATACGAAACATTAAAATCGAAATATATCTTGCTTCATTGCACGAGTACCTTTTTAGTTTTATTTAAAACTTTAAATAAAAATAAAAGAGCATATAATTTATACTGTCATAATTATGGTTTTTACATTCTTTAATCAAAACATACAAATCGATAATCAATAAGACAAAGATGAATCGAGTAGAAAATACTATTTTATAAAGAATGCAATAATCTCAAGGATTGCATTTTTATCTGTAAAAAAGAAAAAAAAGAAAAGAAAAGTCTGTCCGCAAGTTCAATGGTCTTCATTTGCCTACTTTTCTGATTCTTGCTTAATAAAATCTGATCTATAAGGACTCTTGACTGAAATCGAGATAAGCCATTATTTTGAAGAGTTCCTTTTTCTTTCCGAATATGGTTGTGTGGTCACATCTTTGTTTTGAATATTGGAGTTCGTCTTTATATTCATATGTGAATAGAAACAAAAACATTTGAACCATTCAATAAAAATGCATAAAACGGAAACTGCTATACAAAAAATCACATCCCCTTGTTGTCGTTGTCGTACGTGGTCTCAACAGTGTCATTAGAAAAACGATTGTATTGTTGTTCTTTGCGGTCCCTAAGAACCCGTGGTTATGGAAGAGGGGGGTAGATGAGTGGTTGCCATTATGTGCCATTAACGTGTGAGGTTGAGTTTTCTTTTCCCTTTTTCGGTTGTATCTACTTTAACTTTGTTATGTACTCTAATTGAATATTTAATTATAAAAAATCGGAACTTTTTTTTTGTTAATCCAAGGGATTCGATTCTCATTAAAAGGTTAGAAGGGTATGTTAGTTTATTTGTTGCATTTTATATAATTTAATTATAATATTATTGTTGGTCCTGGAATATTACGACTTACACATGATGTGTTTGTAGAGAGACGAGGGGATGAATACATAACAACAGATCTTCACTTTCAATTTAATATTTTGTATTAAAAACAAATAATTACTGATTTCTTGCGCAAGTTAGGAAAGTAAGATATGTGATCCTAAACAATCTGACTAGTGACAAATTTACTAACTGCTAAAAGAATGAGAGAAGAAGATAGTTTTTGAGATATGAAGAACTAAGATTGTTTTCAAAGGGTGACATCGTTTTTGTCTAAGAAACTATTACTCAGGAGTTCTTTCAAAACTGGTGAGTTGCAACATATGACAAAAATAACGTTTACAGTTACCGTTGCATTAAATGTTGCTTGTCAACTTTAACACACATGTTTATTTGTTGGTAGAGTTAGTGAGCCAAACTTGCTGGACAAGTTTGTACTCCAAAATCCCACTTGTTGGTAGTAGTATTTATTAGACTACTATATGACTTTATCTTGTATTGATCTTCTTTCGGTTAGATGATAAGTCATTCCGCTTTAGCGACGATGTTGACCTGATTTTAACCAGTCTTCGATTTTGTTGAATGTCTTTTGTTCTTGGATCAATACAAACAGTTACAAGACTTTTACAAAGAAAAATTTATATTCCGACATATAAGCTATAAATTGAATTCCAGCTATAAATTAATTATGAAGTTGGAACATCATATTCTACAATGACTTGTAATAAAATGTGGGTTCTTGCAAATCAAGATCAAGTAACCATGAATATAGGTCAATCAGATCCTTTTATTCAGATGGAGAATAATCAAATCTAAGATTTGCCCTCACATTTTATTTAAGCTCGTTTGTCATTAAAATCCGAAGCCTTATGCCTAATAAATTTACAGAGTAAGTGAAGAAAAAGGCTATTTCCAAGAAGCGAAGGAGAAGCCTATCACCAATTAAGCGCTTACCAGATAAAATATACTTACCAATCCCCATTTTAATGGCTGAGAATGTTACCTGACAAGGTAAGTGAGGGTGATAATTATTGTTGGTAAATGTTTACCTGGTAAAAATTTGATAAACGACCCTTTAAATAGCTTAAATATGTTTTTTATTTATAAACCAAAATTGTAATCATAAAGATATCAAGATCAAGTTTATAATTATAGTTTTTGATTATATGATTTTAGTTTTTGAGAAGTGTTGACGATCATTATTTCAGTGAATGCATAGGAGAAAAAGACATTGTCGTGGCATATCTATGTTGACATCCCGTCATTAAAATACATATTTAAAATGTGACCATATTTTATAATGAGTACAAATAATTAATAATGACATGCATATGTTTTTATAATCCAAACTTTTATATAAAACTAGTTGTCTATCTGCGCAATACAGCAGAATGTAAAAAAAACTCATTAAGATTATTCAATTTTGAGATGTCAGATGTAACAAAGCCTATTACATTTGTATCTAATTTAAATTCAAATATACATCCATCCAAAATGTTGGTGTTAGTAGGTTCTACAATTATTCATAGACACTTAATCAGAACCCGAATGATTGGAGCGGTGGAGCAAGATACAAGCATTTGCCAAGGACTGGAGTGGTGGAGCAAGATACTCGACCCAAATCACAACCCATCTCGAATATATTGAATCAAAGAAACCCTTAAAAGCAAATGGGTTTGTTAATGTATGCAAATACTGTAAATATAGATCTGGAGCTCCGAAATGCCAACCTTTAAAATAAGAAGCTAGCTCAAACCTTAGTAGTAAAATGGAAAGTCAAAGGAAGATCTTTATACAAGTATAAAAACGTGTGGAAGTTGTAAGGGTGTTGGTGCGATCGGAGGAGAGACGACGAGGAACGGCGGAGGCGAGGAAGAATTTAGCTGGGGCAATGGAGGTGACTGGGAAAAATCAATCGTGAATTATGAAAATCTGAGGTTTATATTTGAAATGGTAAGAGAGTTTTTGATGATAAGATGAAAATCTTAGGAACGTAAATGGTCAAAATTTGAAAGGTGTAAATGGTTTAAATTTTTAATGTTTATTGGGAACAAAACTAAATATGAGAAAAATAAAACTTAAAAGTATGAGTTGTAAAAGGTGAAACATTATTGAGTCGTACCATATGCATAAATGACTTATAATTAAGACTTTTAAAACTTTATGCATAACAAAACAGTATCTTATGCATTTATTGTTGTTTTTAAAACTTTTATCAAATCTACTTTATAAGATAGTATAAATAAATTATCAATGACATTTAAATTATACTGTGTCAAACTATTTTTCGTTTCAATTTTTACCTTAGATTGACCAATAAAATCATTTAACTTCATATAATTTATATATAGTAATATAAATACAGATGAAGGTTTAAATATAAATTACCTAATTATTACAAATTATACAAACCAATCAAATAAGATAAATATGAAAATGATTAGAGTTTATTTATTATAATCTGAATATTTATGTAATATGATCAGACTTCCTTCATTATGATTAACACTTAAAAAAACAATAAAGATATTTATGAAATGAGATACGATTGGAGTAGATGAATGGTTGAGATTGATTTGTATGATTTAGGGAAAAGTACAATAAAAACCAATGAACTTTCTTGTTTGGAATGATTAAGTCCTTGAACTTTTTTTTGGAACAAATAAGTCCTTGGACTTTCCAAAACATGTTAAATAAGTCCTTGAACATTCCAAAATATGTTAAATAAGTCCTTGAACAATTTTTGGAACAAATAAGTCCTTGGACATTCCAAAAAATGTTAAATAAGTCATTGGACAATTTTTGGAACAAATAAGTCCTTGGACATTTCAAAAAATGTTAAATAAGTCATTGGACAATTTTTGGAACAAATAAGTCCTTAAACAATCCAAAACATGTTAAATAACTTTTTGAAAAAAATAAAGTGGTAAAATAGTGAAAAAAATCCGGAAAAAAACCCAATGAACATTCATATTTTGAACGATTAAGCCCCTAAATATTTTTTCAACCAAAAAGTATTTAGATCTATAAAATTAAACAAATATAACAAAAAAGTACTTACATTTACAAAAAACAAAAAAATAATTACCATTTTAACTAGTTGTACAAGTCATAAGAATGTATCCAACATGTTCTATAAAAGTTCAAGAAGTTATTTAACATGTTTTGGATTGTTCAAGGACTTATTTGTTCTAAAAATTGTCCAAGGACTTATTTAACATTTTTTGGAATGTCTAAGGACTTATTTAACATATTTTAGAATGTCCAAGGACTTATTTGTGCCAAAAAATTGTCCAAGAACTTATTTAACATGTTTTGGAAAGTTCAAGGACTTATTTGTTCCAAAAAAAAGTTCAAGGACTTAATCATTCCAAACAAGAAAGTTCATTGGTTTTTATTGTACTTTTTCCTATGATTTATACTAATTAGAGGGTTTGTATTTGAAACTCTATATATAAATGTAACCAGCTGTTTGATTGAATTTCCATTAAGTCTTATATGGGTAAGATTGTCTGTATAGATTGAGAAGACTTTTCATAGGTTTTTTTTTTTAATTTTATAGATGTAGGTTTGGAAAAAAAAACTTGACTTTATTCATAAAGTTCCCCCTAAAAGTTTACTGTATATGTCATTTGTATATTATTAAACTACTATTAAACAATTACATATAACTAACTTAATAAGGTGTGAGTCTTATTAAACTCATTAAGGGGCTGTTTACCCAAATGTTTATCCGGTAAGCACTTACCAATAGTATTCAATACTATAATTTATTTAGATGCGTAAGATTTTAGTACATCAAAGCATATCGAATGCAACAATTTACTAGGTAAGCGCTAACCTGGGTAAGAGTCGTCATCCTTACTTACCGGGTAAGAATCTTCATTCTTCTCATCGCTCTTACCCAGTAAAATTCTTGGCCCTTCTCATGTTCATCTGATGAGAAAATTTATACATTAAACACTTACCAAGTAAGTGTTTAGTAAACGACCATTAATTACAAATCAACAACTCAAATATTATATACATATGTATTTATTTCAGTTTGAGGGTTGAGCTCTATCTTTTATCAATTAAATTATATATTAAAATTAAACATTATTTGACGTCCAGGTTCACTTGCCAAGATTTTGTCGTTTTTATTGTAAATTTATTAAATTAATATATGTGCGTAGGTAGTGGTGGCTGCATGATAAAAAATATAAACGTGACCTCTTTCAGAGGGGCCACATTATGGGTTATTATACGGGTAATCTATATATATATATATTAAAGAAGAAACCAAACATAATTACGTGGCACCTTCTAATGCTTAGAACTCTTCCTCTCTTTTTTCTTATTTTTTTGATTTTTTTAAATGTTGAATATGTTAAAGACTTTTTTACCCCTAGATGAGAAATGTATAGCTCATAATTAACCCGGGTTATTTTTGTAATTTTGTATACACAAGTTTAACCCACAACTCTTGATTTGCTCTTCCATTTACTTTCTTTTATTTTTTGATAAAATTTGTTTTTCAAAATTTCAATAATAAATAAAATGAAATTCTAGAAAATCCTTTGGTGAGGGATGAAGAAGGTGAGAGTTGATGAAATTTGTTTTTTAAAGTTTCAATAATAAATAAAATAAAATCCTAGAAAATCCTTTGGTGAGGGATGAAGAATGTGAGAGTTGAAGAAGAATTCAAAAATTTTAAAAGGTACGTAGAGATTATATTCATTAAAAAATGTGATTTGTTATTGTATATTTCTTTGTTATTAGAAATTGTGTTTACGATTGGATATATATATTAAAGAAAAAACCATGAGTTATTGAGGTGGCTTCTCCTAGAACCTTATTTTTCTTTTTTCTCCTTCATTCTTTCAATATCCACTACTATATTTTTTTTATGTCAATTTATGTTTTTTTCTTAAATGTTGCATTCAACTCAAAACCATTCATCTTCTTCTATATTAATTCAAATGACATAACTTCAAACCATTCATCTTTTCCAATCAATCATTTATTTATATATATATATATATATATATATATATATATATAAAACAACAACTTTTTGTTCATCTTGATCTCTTATACCCTCTCAAATTATATCTCTATCTTATACATCTCTAAATTTATTTTCTTTATTTTTTATTTTTCTTCTATTTTACTATTGATAATCTTCATAGTTTTTTTTTGTTTTTTCACTTCTCCTATAATTTTATAAATGTTTGTATTGTTATTTAGATTGCATATAGTTTTTTTGCATTATGTCATGAAGATTTGAAGAAGTGTTCAAATTCAATATTTGATTTTTTGGTTGCAATATAAGGTAATAATTTTATATTGATTTGTTTCATGATTTTGATTGCATTATAATTTTATTTATGTTTGTATCGTGATTTTTTTTGTATTATAACTCTTATGTATTAGATGAAGATTTAAAGTGTTCAAACTTACTATGTAATTTTTACTTATGTTGAACTTTTTTTGATTTGCAGGTTTCGAGTTCTTTAACTTTTATATATTAAGTCTTGAAAATTTGAAGTTTTCAAGTTTGGGTTGTGGAAATTTATGATTATGATCTAAGATAAGGATTTTATGCAAGTTTGTTTTGTAATTTAGAGTGTACTAGAATGTTATATGTTTGTATCATGATTTTGATTGGATTATATTTTTAAGTATGTTCTTATCGTAAGTTTAGTCGTATGATAATTTTATGTATGTTCGTGTTGTGATTTTGATTGCATTATAATTTTATTTATTGGGTTATAAAGATTTGAATCTTTAAGTTTGGTATGTGATTGTTTACATATCGTATGGTTGGTCCATTCACTATTGTGTTTTTAAAGTCAAGGTGTGTGTTGAGGATGAAAAATGGTACATGTACATCATCCTTTTTGGTGCTTATACATCGTAATCATCATTACACAAAACTAAGTTTTTGGTCGTCAAAACTAAGACAATGATAATTTCTCTGTCTATGATGAATCGAATTTAAATTTCAGTTCTTYGGTTTTTGGCSAACCATGATTAGCTATTGTTTACAACAATCGGTAAACTTATAATATAACGAATGTTATCGCTTATATACCTTGCATTGTATGATTCCTCAAAATTAGAGGATATTATATTTCATTCAACGATTAATAAAACACTCTTATTTTATTTCCTATTATTTAACTGTATTATAAATTTAGTTATATCACTTCTTATATTATGATTACACATTTAATTATTTAGATGACTATTTGTACATGAATTTATTTAAAAAAAATCTGAAAAATAAGTGTTACAAGCTAAATTGAATAAGATTACTTTTGCATATAACTATGATAGTGCTCAATATTAATCATATAATACTTGCGGGTTGCGGCTAACAATTTTTATACAAATTGAACTTCAATAGAATTATTGTTCTGCAACCGAAAAATATAAAATGTATGAATTTCTTTAGTTACAAGAAACAATATCAATGAAAAAAATTGTATCAAAAACACCCCAATGTAATCACCGTCTTATATTAYAATTTATTATGAAATTACGTTTCACCTTAATTTGATTACGTATTTTCTAACAAAACAAGTTTCATCACTATGCAACACGTGGTGTGTGAAGTAAGAACCAAATGGTTGTTTAATGAAAAATTTTATATCATATTTATCTTTATTCTTTTATTTATAATATACAATCAACATATTAATTGCAAAACCTTTCATTTTCCTACTTTTTTTAACTTAATTTTATTTATTTATTTGTAAATGGATTTGAATACACAAATACATAAAACTACATATATTTTATTTTATTTCAATAAATATATATTTTTAATTACATGACAATTGAAAAAATAAAAATCATCAAAATCAATCAACATATATCAAGATACATTAAAATTTCTCAATCAATCAATATATCAATATATAATTAAAAATATATTAAATTAAGAACCAATAGGTAGTTCAATGAGAAGTTTCAATCATATTTATC
>NC_037532.1:6785662-6797335 GCF_001531365.2 Cynara cardunculus var. scolymus
TCAAAATTTCTCAATATATCAATATATATTTAAAATATATTAAGATAAGATCAAGAGGTAGTTCAATATAAAAATTTCTATCATATTTATCTTTTTTAAATGAAATTAGATTCCACAAATATATAAAATACATATACTTTTTTTAATAGAGGAAKGTTCAAATGAGAACGCTAACTATTTAAGAAAACAAGAAAAATATCGTTAATGTACAAACTCACATGCGATTTTACATTAAATGGAAGCTTGCRACTTTTGAGGCCACTTAAGTCGCAGGGTAAAGTCGTCCGGATCATGTTTGATTTGTTACGTAAATCATATATGATTTTGTACATTTTTAATAATGCAATTATATGATGAAATTAATTGAAGAAGTTTAAAGGTATTCAATAATTTCTTAAGGTGCAACATGTGTTGGCTCTCTCTATCTTGCAAATAAAAGAAAGTCATGATTGGCCACGGAGATTCAAATGCAGTGACTTCGAGCTATCTGCAAAGCAGGTCGTTGCCCTGAAATTAGTCGGCTCGCATAGCGGGTTGGATATCCAGGTTAATAAAAAAAAAGTCATGATTGTTGACATTAATTGCAACCGTCAATGTTCATAATTCTGAGCATACAAGACGTTTACGCTTCTCCCTCCACTAAGTAATCGTTTTGCTTTCTGAGGTTAGTTATGTATAATATAAATATTTTTTAGGCTTTCTTTAATTTACTTGCTTTATATGTGTTAAAACAATATATTACAGGTTGATTTTTTATGATATTCTTGATAGTTCTTTTTCTTTGCCAAAACTTTTATAAGTTATCTTTTGGTTGCATAAGTGTTCATTGCTCAATTTATTGTCAATCCAAACAGCCCTATAGATTCCTTTTTACAACAAAGCAATAAAACAAAAAAGTTAAAGTTAGATTACTGCAATGCCTTAGGATTGACTCATGGTATATTTTATGTTTTCCAATATGGTTCTTTTTTGCTTMTTTCAATTGATTTTCTTACATCAATGTAAGTTGAAATATTTGAAGGAGACATATCTTTATGTGAAGTATTTTTTTTTTTTTGAGTTTGTGTCAAATTCCTTGATATTCCCGTCGTTATATTACTCATTTTATTTAGTTTTATAAATTTATTCCTAAACAAATCTCTCTCAATAAAATTTCACTGATTATATTTTATTTAACTTTTTATAATTATTTGAATACTATTTGTTGATAATTCTATTAACAACTAATACATATTTATAAATATAGAAAATCTTCAAATCATTAATCAAAGTACTCATGCTACCGCGCAACGCGCGATTCCCATACTAGTATAATTTAGGGGATGTTTATTTATTGTTTAATTAGACTTATTGGTTTATCCGGTTTATTCACATAGTTTATTTGGGTTGTTTACTTACGACTTATTCGCACAGAACATGGCTTAATCGTACAAATAGAAATTGTGTGTTGTCCCTATACAGCCACAAAAATGACACCCCTACCCCTTATTTAAAGCACTGCCTCCTTCTCATATGCGACATCCCATCTTCGGCCTCTTTATGATTTTTTGTTTTGATGTTCAAATAATTAAAATTGGGGGTAAATCGGTCATTTATGTTATTCAGATTATTGGTTCAGGTCAAAAAAGTAAATAACAACATCCATTTATCCAAACAGACAAATTTATCCATACAGTACTTTATAAAAAATTTGGTAAACAACCCATTTTTTCGTGAAATATGTCACTATAATATTTTATTATTTATAAATGTATATATATATATTTTAAAACCATAATGATAACATTAGTTTTTCTTAATAGGGTTCTTTTAGATGACTTCTCCTTCATCCTAAACACAGGTTTGAATCTTGCTTGTGTTGGTTTTTTTGGTTTTTATCTTTTAATTTTAAATTTATTATGTTGCTGAATTTTTTTACTCGAACACATGACCTCACATACAAAAAATAATAAATTAATTCAACAGATCAATGATAATTTTGTGAAAGATGTTTATATATTTATTTTTTATAATTAAATGATGTCATCACTTGAAAAAGTTCATAGATCCGACTCTTTTACTATTAAAGCTTGTATTCTATCTATTTATCTAATACAAAAATAGTAGAATTGTATTAGTGTAAAATAACCTAATCCATTTTTATGTAGTCTTGATTTTGTGTATGAATTTGCGTGGTTTTGATAGATTGAAAGAGTTTGCCATTAATTACCAGTTTTATGAAGTATTTTGTTATATAATATATTTCAATGTTTATTTTGTGTTTGAAAATATTTATCGATTGATTA
This sequence comes from Cynara cardunculus var. scolymus, assembly GCF_001531365.2. NCBI lineage: Eukaryota > Viridiplantae > Streptophyta > Magnoliopsida > Asterales > Asteraceae > Cynara > Cynara cardunculus. Next base: position 6,787,948 of record NC_037532.1, read on the forward strand.
GAAGTTAATTTTATAAATTTTGAAAGTATTAATAAGTTGTGCAGATATAATGAAAAAATATAAATATTGTATAATATAGTAACAATATTGTGTGAATGTATTCTACTTGTGATTAAAATTTTGAAAAATATCAAAGTTTACAAAAATTGAAAATAAATACATACCAAATAAAGAGAAAAACGTTCACTTTCATAGACAATATTTTAATTATATATATATATATATATATAGAGAGAGAGAGGGGGGGGGGGGCTGAGTTATCATGCAATCATTTATATTTGTACAACCAATATAACTCAATCTTAACCATCCATTTAATTTGATAGAATATGTGATTTCATAAAAGTATTGATTATTTCCTAATATAAAGTATTGATCATTAATAAACTCTAGTCATCTTCCATAAATATTCAAATTATAAGAGTCCTAGTCCGTAACAAAAAAGAATCCACAGTGACAACAGATGTAATTATTTCGTTTGGAGGATGCAATTCATAACTCCTATATAACTAAAGAAAAGAAACACGTAATTTACTCTATAATTTTTTAATACGTGAAAAAACATAACATCAAAATTAGTTGATGACACGTACTGGAAATGAGATGGGCTAAATGCACCCTTATATATTGTTAAATCCAACTTTACCTACAAATTTCCTCCTCATATACATCAATATCAAGACTTACTTTTTACATTCAGAATACATGATTTGATCTGATTTTGACATAAAATGGTGTGTGTATGTAACATCACTCATTGAAAATACATTTACCTGATAACATGTTTTAACATGCGGATTTTTGGTATGTTTATTTTCGTGTTCCATATTTATATTTCAACCTTAAAATAAGTCTTGATAACTTTGAGTTGGTATAACATTTTGGGTGAAAATCAAGCTAATTTATTTTTTCGAGAAGTTTCACGCTTAGGGAGATTGCTTTCTCGCCCATGAAAGTTTTTGTACGCCCGAGGAGGATGGCAGAATTTTTAAGCTGATGTTTCTTTTAAAATCGGGTTTTTTTTCTCTTTCTCTTCGTTTTTGCTCTCAGCAACTCATTTCTCCACTTATTCTCTCCCTCTCAAAGCATTTAAGGAATCAATTAGAGGCCTTTTAAAATCCTTGATTCTTGGATTCATCTATGGGAGATAGAAGCTTCAAGATTCACTATCATCTTCTCCATCATTTTCTACATTGCTGTATTGGTTTTTGGCTTTCTCTACTGAGGCTTTTTTTAGTCAATTTTATTGGGATCTTGAAGATTTTACTTGCGTTTTGAAGTTCCCTAGAATTTAAAGGAAAAATCTATTTACCAAATTTTGAATCTAGGGTTTGAACTATTTTCACCGACAACTTTCATTTTTTTCTGGGGTTTTCTTTGTTTATGTTTTAAGGAGTAAAAGAAGTGTTCTTGAAACCTTTGCATCTAGGATCTAAAGTCTAACTAGGGGATTTCAAGTCTTCGCCAAATGAAACTCAAGATTTGGGGTAAAACCCAGATTTAACAATGCGAGTTCAAATTGTTTTGTGAAAACTATGTACATGCCACAATGTCCATTTTGAAGTATATTGTGTTTTACTTGGTATTTATCAAATATGTGGGTTATTTGTGATAACCGGGTTATTCGGTTATATTGATTAGGGTTGTTTTTAAAGGAGATGGTAAGTGGGGGTTTAATGTGTTAATGTGCTTAAAATGTTTTAATTCCCACCGCCTCATTGTTTTAAAATAGTATTATGAGATTATTGTCTATTATCTCATTAGGATGTGGAAAAAGTAAATATGAAGGTTAAGAAAGCTTGTCTGCGGGTGTGTTCTTTTGGGTGAATGACAAACAACCTGTAAGGGAGAAGAAAAGTTGATTCTGTGATTTCTATTTGAAATCTTGTTGCTATGTTAATTCATCTTCATCTACGTGAAAGTAAGGTGAGTTTAAATTATCAACTTTCCTTATTTTATATCTGAAATTTGAACCGTATGGTTCTTACATGGGGATGATGATAAAATTGGTTCTGGATGCTATTTGAGCATGATGGTGAAACTGGGTATAGAACCGTATGGTTCTTTTGTATGAGTTACCGTTATGAAACATTTTTGATGTCATTATTGGCAAAATGGTGGTTTTTTTGTCATGATTATATCATGTGTCGAACTAAGGGTGACATATTAAGGAGCTGGGTAAATTTGAAATAAGAATGACATAATCTGGAGCTGAGTAAATTGGAAATAAGGTTGACATAATCAGGAGCTAGGTAAATTTGTAATAAGGGTGACATAATTAGGAGCTAGGTATATTGGAATAAAAGTGGCATAATCAATTTCTATAAATAATGATTTTTTTTCATCATGGGGTTTTGCTATCGCATCCTTATGATGTGATGATCACGAGTTATCGCATCTGTGTGATGCGAGGACTTGGGTTATCACATTCTATTGATGTGATGAAATGAATTGATTCATAACCAAAGGAACTCTGGTTGGCTTGGCCTCTGGATGGCCTTACTTCTGATTGTTTATTTGAATCTTGAAAAAATATTCCAATCCATGATAAAGAAATCAGAGGGGCTCTCATTGATCTTCATATTTAACCAAAGGGTCTCTGGTTGTAATTGGAACCCAAATTCTTTAAGTATTTAACATCTATTTTTACCTAGAGGCTCTAGATAGACGAACCAAATGCTTTGTTGGGCCAAAGGAGATCTGATTGGTAAAACCAGAGGCCTTTGGTTGGGCCTTGCTTCTGGTTGGGCCTTGCTTCTAATTGGCCTTGTTGTTGGTTGGCCTTGCTCTGGGTGGTCCCCTCTAGTCCTTAAGGACCAGAGGAGCTCTAATTGGTCTTGCTCTGTATGATGTAAGTTTTACCCATTAAGTATAACTCTGAAAAATGACTTTTCAGACTTGTAACTCTGAATAATAACTCTGAAGAATGACTTTTTAAACTTGTTTCTCAGATCTCTGAAGCTAAGTCTGAAGTCTTCTTTTTCAGATCTCTGAAGATAAGTCTGAAAAAGTCTTGTTTTTCAAATCCTTGAAGATAAAACTTGTCTCTCTTCAGACTTTATCACTTAGTCGCTTGTGGAAGTATGAGGTCGAGTCTTCTAGATCTCTGAACTCTACTCTTCAAAGTTAGCACTTGGCATATTCAACTTCTACCTGAACTCTGAATTTTAGTTCCTGAGACTTCTGAAGAGAAGTCTTCAAAGTTAGACTTAGACAATTTCTTCTTGTACTTGAACTTTGAATTCTGGACTTCCAGACTTCCATATTTGGCTCAAATTGCTTTAATAAAACTTTCATGATATTCAGGACAATTTTGGTCCTAACAGTTATTATTACAAATACGGCTTTATAAACTTGATTTGGTGATTTTCACCCTGTAATTGCATCAAAATGATTTCTCACTAGACCTCAAGGTCTAACCCACATTTCGTGTTTAAAAAACGTGCACTACAGGTCGGGCTCAATCAAAGGATAAGGAAAATGAGAAATTATGAGATATCATATATGCTTGCATGGGATGTGGAGAAGAGCATGCTTATCTGTAGTCTTTTTGAAATAGTTGATATATATATATATATACAAGTTTTGTATATGGATTTTGTGGAAAAAATTGTTAACTACTTTTATAATGTAGCTTTTGTATATTTGGAACAGAATATGTAAATTTGTATTTCTTGATATATGAAATATTTGGTTACATGCAAATGTCATTCGGGGATGTTACATTATTCGGTGAGTTTTATATATATGTTACATTTGGTTTTATAAATATTGCAAAATGTATATATTTGGGATATTTTGATAAATAAATCATAAAAGTGTTATTTTGATGATTTATTTTTCATATGAGATTATTTGATGTTAACACACTTTTGGTATTCTACTTTTATAAATCACTGGAAAAATTATATGTTTGAGTTGTTGGGCACATTTTCGGTGCCATTACTTTTGGAAATGTTTTCTTCAAGTTATGATGTGTTTTGGCATTTCCAACCTGTAAATTGATAATAAAGATATTAGCATCTTTTAGTTATAAGTTGTATAAACTTTGGGTAACTGTGTTTTATTTGTTCATACTGACTTTTATTAAATAGTGAAATGAGTATTGGGGACATTTGTCCAGTTTTATCTGCTCTTTGTTGAGCTTCGGACATGATATACATTTATTGCATTGTTATTTAAGAATTACATGTTTTGAGTGTGTTGCTCATTTATTTAGAGTCATGTAAACTAGACTATAGTGTAATGAATCCATAAGCATATGTATTAGTTGTGTTTTGCCAAACAATGAGTTTTGATGTTCTCATCTTGGAACTTTAACCGTCAAGTTTTATCAAGAAAATGATGATTTTGAGAAAGATGCTGCTTTCATACTAAATACATTTCATTTTTGAATTGTGATCTAAATAACATCTATTCCAGTTTTACTATTTTACATTAAAGATGAAAACTTCTTGATTTTACTAGGCTTTAAGTCTAGGCCCCTTTTTTTTGTCAGATGTGCATCCTTTGGGAAATGATAATAGCGACACTATGATGAGTTGAGTGCTAGTTAGAGGCATGAAGAGACAAATAGTCATTCGGGGACGTCTTCTGTAACTTGAAGGTAGCGACCGTTATTGGATTTTAGTAACACTTGTCCCTCTTATAGACCTTGTGTAAGGTTTGAATTTTAATCATTGATGTTAGACCTTAATTTTTCATTTTTCGCGATTCGGTTATTGTCTGTTACAAAGGAATTTATCTTTCAAAAGTTCTTTTTAGAGTTATCTTGGCATGAAAAATTTATAAAATATTTTTGATAATATAATTAAGATTAATTGACTCAAATGACAATTTCTCATACTTAAATTGGTCTCCTAACAATTTCTCTTATTAATTTACACAAATGTCACTACTTCTGCAATATCTAGGTCCATGATGTTAGCTAAAAGGGAAGGAAAAAAAAAACAAATCCACGACTTTAACCGGTTGAATTTGATTTTTATTTGTCTTTTAGCTAATATTGCGGACCTAGATATTACGGAAGTGGTGACATTTAGGTAAACCCATGAAAGAAATGATTAGGAGACCAATTCAAATGTAAAGAATAGTCATTTGAGTTAATTTCCCTATAGTTATTGTTAAACGAAATTTATATGTATTGTTGAAGAAATATTATTTACATTTTTAATTAATTAAACATTGATTATCTATACTATATTATACAATATTTGACAAAACTCTTAAAAATATTTTTTTATGCATGAAGTAATGGTTATTGATGCATATTACTTAAAATTCAAAATTACAATTAATTTTGCTTAAGTATAACTTATTAAAGCTTCATTTTTAAATTCGTGTAACTAACTGCAAATAATAATAATTAAATACAAGATAAACATCTATTTTAAATATATAAAATCTAAAATATAATTAAGATAATCATTGAGTTCTAACAAAATGTTTAATTATTATATTTATAAAAAATTATTGTTGAACCAAAAATAAATTATTTTATTATTAAATATAAATTAAATTATAATAAAAAATTGAATTAAAGAAGTTACATAAAAAACGAGAACTATTAAATACTTAATTTGATACTAATATCAATAATTTTTTTCAAACTTTTATGCAAAAATAAAAACATTATCGCTTTCTTAAAACCACATAGAATCGTATTATATCTATAGAGTCAAAAAATAAAAACTATACATTAAAATCGAAATTTATCTTGTTGCATTGTGTTATTTTAACACAAAAAAATAAAAATAAAAAAATGAACACATGTTTTAAGAAAAAATAATAATAAATATGATAACTTTTTTTTCAACAACCTTACGTTACGTGTAACTATTAATATCATTAAAGAACAAATTTGGGTAGTTAGGGAATTGACCATTATTGCATAATAATACATTATTAATACATATCCATATTAAAGAAAACGTATCATTATCTAATTAATACACTTTTTAACCAACAAAATAAAATGTACCCTTAATAACAAGGGAATAATGAAAATCTTGACTTTATAAATAAAGCTATTTTTGATAAGTTAGCTGTTAGTTGATAAAATTAATAATAAAATAATTATGTTTAATAAAAACCAGATGACAAAGTAGTTGATAATTGTAAAATGATTAAAAAAGAACAAAATTTTAACATTTTATATTTATGTTTAAAGCAATTCAATAATATAACATGTTAATACAAGCCAGATGGTAATTTTTTTTATAAAAAAATAATAGAATATGTTAATTGATATTTATCATATATATAACATTCTAAGTTTTTGATTTGTATAACCAAATACGAATTTTTGACATTAAATGTTGATTTTTAATAACCATTACATATAATATGAATAAAAATAAAGTTGGTCGGTGTTACATGTCTTATAATTAATGATTTCTTCAAAAATTAATTAAATTACATATTTATTAAAGTTTTATAATTCATGAAACAACATAAATATAACTTTAACTTTTATGTAACTTATAAAAATATTTTTAAAAATTATATTTATTTTTCAAATAATAATATAAAAGTAATTAATAATCAATACTAATGATGTGATAATGAGGTTATTGGTTATAAAGTTTGGGGTTGTTTTCAAAAGATGATGATAAGTTGAAGGGTTAAAGTTGTAATCGTGTTTAATTGTTTTTAATGCCACCGCCTTATTTGTTTAAAAGGGTATATTTTGACCTTTTGAGATATTTTAAATTATCTCATAAAGATTTGATCAAGTTGGTGAGAAGCCTGAATGCGTGCGGAAACTTATTTTGGGACATACTAAAATATTAATGTAGACAGTTATTCTGGGACAGAGAGAGTATTTCGTTAAGAAAAAAATGGAAAGATTTTAGCAGATGAGAGTATCAACACTCCGATCCAATAGTGGTATTGCCTATATAAATTGATTTGTATCCAAAAGCAAAAGAATTCCATAATATCATCTTAATCAATAGATTAAATAAGAAGAAAATATTTTATTAAAATCGTATGAGAAGTAAACTTAATCATAAACCAACACATTAATCACGATTGATATGGAGATTGATCTGGTGCATCTCATCCTAATGTACATCCAAATGTGAAGTTCTCTTTTTACGTTTCTCACTTTAACTCTTTCTCACTGAAACCCAACCCATCAGATTCTTCTAGCATATATGCGAGCCACCATGGCCGTATTGGCGCAACCATGGTTGTTGGTGGTTAGGGAGTTCCATATCTAATGGTTTTAATTGGTTCCCCATGGCTTTCTACAAATCTACCACCAACCAAGAATCATGCTTGGTCTCAACAATAGAGAACACAACCACCATTAATCAGATTCTCATCTAACCCTTAAAAGGCTGCTAGTAATTGAAACTTCCAACAAGTCAGGGAGGGACCTTGGTTATGTTGTTCGTAGGGGTGGATTCAATAACTTATTTGAATAAGTACACCTCGTGTTCAATGAAGATATCGGATGATCGTTTGTTTAAGGGACCAAATTCAGACAAACTGCATAGCTAGAGTGTTCTTTTTGTAATAAATGAATATAAAAGATTAGTTTAGTAACAAATAACATACCTCAAGGACCAAATATGTAATTTAATCTAAAAATTATGAGTGCCTTTGCGGTCCAATGGTCATTGGGGTTTTAATTTTTGTACGGTGGACGGAGTTTTTTTTTTCCACAACTTTTATGAAATATCTCACCGTCACACAAAAAAAACGTTGGACCAATCATCACATAACCTAATTTTTCACTTTACTACATTTATTTATCTATTTTATTGAACACTAATATATATAAATATATATATATATATATATGAAAAGGTTCAAACGAGAACTCCTATGATTTACGAGAATGCAAAAACAATTTATTAACCCCATATTGTGATAACAATTAAAATTAAAATATTTTTTAAATTAAATTTGAAATTTAAAACGATTCAAAAAAAATTTGAGATTCGAAAGGGTAATAACGGAAATCAAAATCATACAATTTATCATAACGATTACAGACGAAATCGACTAAACGATTTGGTGTGATATGAGTGTGATAATCATGTGATATTACTATCATAACAGCGCACTCGATTTGATCATGGTTTCGATTGCATATGTTATTTCATCTTATTATAAGACGATTTTGTATAAAATATTTATAAGAAGGGACCATCTTCTCATCACTATCAACTTCCACCAACACCACCGACCACTGTCATTGAAAAACATCAAAGGGCTTATGCAATGTTTAGTTTATACTATTAAATAAAAACAAATCTATGTGTATAATTGTTATATGTATTAAGGCCCAAAATTCCAAAAGCCCAAGGGCCCAATACATCTTTTTTATTTAATAGTATAAACTATAAAGTAAACTAAACATATGTGTCAAGGCCCAAATTTTCTTTTACTTTTCTTTTTCTAATAAAGAGAAAGAGAAAGGAAAAAAAAATCTAAGGGGCTATTTACTAAACGTTTATTCAGTAGGTGTTTACCGGACAATTTTCCTCACCGGACGAACATGGCAAGACCCAAGAATCTTACATGGTAAGAGCGATGATAAGGATAGAGAGTCTTACCCGGTAAGTGAGGTTGTCGACTATTACCCGGGTAAGCGCTTACCAGATATATTGTTGCATACAATACCATTTTGACATACTACAATCTTACCCAAAAAATAAATTATAGTATTGGCTTTTAACGGTAAGCACTTACCGGATAAACATTTAGGTAAACAGCCTCTAATTCTCCCAAGTTTTTTGTGCGTAAATTATATGGTTGATCTTTGTGTTTTTTATATATTAAAATGTTTCCAAGTCTTTTTTGAGATAATTACGGATTTAAAATAAAAAAAATTTCTTTAGAAGAAAGATCTGATTTGGTTGAAAATGACAGACAGTTCTAGGAATGAGTAATTATTACACTTTTATAATAACTAAATGACACTTTTTACACTTGATAATAGAGAGAAAAGCTTTCCCATCTAATAATTGAGGGTAAAATGGGAAATCAAAAACTTACTTTTGGAAGTGGACATTTATTTTGAAACAAACTAAAATAATACTGCTACTTTTCCTAGTGCCTTTGGATTTCACACAACACTGCGTTTTTCATATTAGAAGTGCATTCATGCATCTTGAAGCAAAAAATCCCGACCCATAATCAACCATGATTCACAATTGGTTCAAATTCTCCGTCTCTCGTGATTTTATTTATGGTTTTGAGAAAATGATAGAATATTGATTGGTCCACAATTGAGGTTTTTATAAAAACCACATTTTTCATTTTTTTTAAATTTATAAAATATAATTTCATTTGTAGATTATTATATAAATTTAATATATATAAAATCATATATAATTTATTAATTTACTTTTCAACATTAATTTTCATTTGTTAA
>NC_037532.1:6798315-6849083 GCF_001531365.2 Cynara cardunculus var. scolymus
GAATTCAGATATGGAGCTTTAATAAGTTGTAGTTACGCACAATCTACTTGTAATCTTGAGTTTTAAGTAATGTAAATTATTAAACAGTATTTTACGCATAAAAATGGTTTTTAAAAGTATTGATACATTATTTGTCTCTACGCTTTCGGATTTAAGTAGTGGAGGGAATTCTATTAGATTGAGGTTAATGAAGATATGTCGATAAAGAAATGATAAAAGAAAACAAAGAGACCGTTCTTTTTCTTTCTAACATGTGTTGTGCGCATTAACAATATTAACGCCTTTTGTTTTTAACTTGTGAAACGTTAAGAAATAACTAATTTAGATCAACTATGCAAAGTGTTAGTTGAGCAAAACATGATCGTCTTTCAGAAACTAATGTTGGGGGAATTCACCTTGATGCGATTGAAGTGCTTTCCAACACCGTTTGGCACAGAGCATCCCACCTTGAGAGGGGTCGGGATTCCTTTTTAAGATTACTTTCGAAAATAAATCCAATAGAGATTAAGTGGGGTCCATGGCTTTCGGAGATGGTGTTTGGGGTTCAAAACCTCGACTCGCAACTACCAAAATTTAAATCATATTTTGAAAAACCAACTTTTAAAACCGTCACTTTAAAAAACTAGTTTTCAGAACTATTCGTTTACAAAACCTAAAATTCATATGCCCAAAATAATATAAAAAACAGAGTCCAATTCATTTAATGCAATTTATCCTATAGTACAATAATACTAAAAGAAAAAGCATGCCAAATATAAAGGTGGCACTTGTTCATAGATTCTACACACTAAGAGCAATTTCATATCATAAAAAAGAACACTAAAAAGAGCAAATATGATGACCCATAAACATTAAAAAAAACTCAGCTCCAATCACATTTAAAAAAAAAAACCAAATTTATGGACCCCACATTAAAATAATAAATATAAAAACCTAAAAATTAATATTTGTAATTATTTGTTTATAATTTATTTTAAAAAATTTATTTATTTATGGATGGTGGTGGGGACCACCTTTTTGGCGTCCAAGTCTTCTCCGGCAAATTTGCAGTTCAAAATTCACCTCCGGCAAATTTATGCCGTTTATGCCGTGCGGTTGGATCCAAAAGAACGACAAAACTAGTGTTTTGCCATTCGATTGAAGTTGCTCTAAAGGTAGCATTTCTTCATAGATTTCCAAAGAAATATAATGGAATTGGAATATTGAATTCTTTTGATTCAAATTTCATTTCCTCATTTATAGGGTGTGCTTATGAGTGGGATTGATCGAGTTGAAGATATTTAAATAGCCCAATCCAATGTTTGTGGTATGAAAAATCTCAACCCAACCCAATCCAACTCAAACGGTAAAAGCTAATCGGGTTGATACTTTAGTACATCAAAATATTTTTATAACTTCAAATATATTGTTTTCTCTACTCATAATTCATTTTTCATCATCAATCATTTGATACAACTTATCCGTATGCAAACTAAGAAAACCACAAATCGACAATACAACCCTTGTAGGCAAACCAAATGCAAAATATGATCTCTCTCTACCACCAAGCAGTTGAAAATAAATACAGAACTGCTAGAACAGGTTTAATCAACCAATAAAGTCAGTCTATTGATGCTAAAATTTACTCTTTAAGAGTTAGTACTAACCTCCCACTTCAATGTTGACAAGAATGTACACGATGCTCACCAAAACGGAATTGGATTTTGTGTTGCAACTTCCTTACCTAAGTTTCCGTTTCCCTCTACGAATCGCAGCCGCTCTTGATCTAGAATCACCACTTTCAGGCGAGTCTTCAACAACCGTTTGTTCTTGTAGAACCAAACCACGGTTCCTGCAGAACTTCCTAATTGGTGTTGTCGGCAAAACCGTTCCATTTTCATCTGAAGCGGATTCTCGTTGAGAATTAGGTGATGCATCATAGGCTGGATTCCTGTTTGGCATGAGTTCGTCTCCAGGAGCAACCGAGTCCAGCATCAACTGTGAATTGCCAAACAGATTACAAGGTTTTAGATCATCTCATTTTTGTAGCCATTCTGTTCCTTATGGGTGCAATTGGTACAAGGACAGGACCGGACTGCACGAGACTGGTGAGGGTCAGGTAGGTTGGTGAATGAATTGCAGAAGATTTCAAGCATTTAATTTGATATGGGTTAGTTTAGTAATTTACCTATCTTCTCTCATTTCCCTAGTTCCTGTTCCACCTATATTCATGGGACAAAAAACTACACTTTTTGTCTCACTCGGTCGTGTTTTGACCTAGTCTAATTGTCACGCCAAAGGTGGGACAAGAAGTTTTTGGTCTATCCTGTCTTGTTATGTATCATGTACCAAACACACTACTGATTTAGAAGAAACTCAAGATGGGGTTAGGAATCTTATGATAACTGAAACATACTGGGCCAATGCCAGTAAATGGTAACCAGAAAATCTGATTACCAATCAATACCATATAAGAGAATAGTAAACTATCCAGATTAAATAAGTTGTACTTGAGTTCAAATTTGCATTTGACTGAAGTTATTCAAATATAAGTATCCGACTGTTTGGTGTTTCAAATACAAATATCCATATTTCAATTCAATTAAATATAAATATATAGCATAAGATTATAAATATCTGCTATACCGAACAATGTACAATATATAATATACACTTTCTAGAAGTAAAAATCTAATTACTAGCCGCTACATAGTGCCAGCCTCCTAAAATATTAAAAGGTAAAGCTTAAAGAAACCCAAAAAAAAAATCTAAAGCAAAAACTTATGAACAAGTTTTTTAAGTTGACAATGGTTTTCATATTTTATTTTTTGTATGATTTTCTGAAATGCAAATTCAGACATCAAAAATTTTAAGATCCCTCAAATTTGAGTTCGAATATTGAAATTTAAAATTCAAACATCAACATAAAATTGAAATTCTTGTAAAATTACCTTCCAATCTCTGAAATCAAATCTGAAGATAAAATGACTGTATGAAACCTCCTTCGAAGCAACTGCATTGGCAGCTGGAGCATTCTTTGGTACTGAAAGAAACAGCATTAACACATAAGGGTTCAAGAGGCATTCAGGCAAGTCTCTCAAATAAATTAATAGAAGGTTTTCCTAGCAACATGGTTTTAAAAAGTGTGTGAGGCGTCCCAAAAACAGACCTGAGGCGGCGCCTCTCAGTCCCCAAACGAGGCATACGCCTCAATTGTCTGAGGCGGTAACCGAGGCGGTGAGGCGTGAGGCGGTGGAGAGGCATACGCCTCGATACAGAGGCTAAATTATTCAAAAAAAAATGACTGAAACCTTCTCTATTTCTTTTTTGAAAACCCCATACTTCTCTAGTTCTTCTAAGCCCTATCTGCTACTCGTTTGTGTCCTTCGTTAGTTCCAGTTTTCTCCCACTTTCTTTGCATTTTCTTCTTCAGTTCTCTTCGGTTCACAGGAGTATTATATATATGTATATGTATATGTATATGCTGGATACACTTCTTTTATATTTAGTCTCCACTACATGTCACGGTCACACTTCTACTCCCACTTTGTTGATATTTAATATTCTTTCTTGATGAGTTGTGAGCATATTAATACATACATATATGTTAAGAATAGATCAATATTTTATTTATTTGTGACTATATCTATATTTTGTGATTGAAAAAGTGTATGTAGATTCTTCTGGTAATTTAGTATGATATATGTGTGTGTGTATATATAGTGTTAGTACTCAAGTGTGAAGTGTGTGTATGTATTGCATATATTTTCTGAGTAGAAGCAGGGAAATGCAGATTGGTATAAATATATATTATGTAGTATATATATTTCCACCTCAAGGCTTACACCTCGCCTCGTTGAAGGGAAACGCCTTGAGGCACGATTCAGTTTTTTAAAACCTTGTCTAGCAATGTTATTTGTGAAAGTGCTTACCCACTAGATGACAACCTTTCTCATCAACTTTTATTTCAGCTCGGCCATCTTTAGCAAGAAAGGACAATGCAAATAGGTTTTCAACAGTCTGTGCGAATGAGCTTCTATTCAACACTAGACTTTCAAGTTTGACAGTTTTATTCTTTCTCAACACATTAAACATGGTTGCCATGTTCTTATCAGTGTCCGTCTTCTCTTCTTTAGAACTTCCAGCAAGCTGCAAAAGCCAGCATAAAGTCAATGCACTTGTGAGATCCATAAAAGCAAGTAAAATCAATCAATTCTCTACTGCAGGCATCATGTCCGCACTCAGGTCAAATAAACTGGCTGCCTACTCTATGACTTCATATGTTAGAAACCAAACCAAACGATTCTTGTATATCCACACACAGAAGCGATATCTGGGGGGTTGGGATGTACAAAGACCTTACTTCCACCCCAAAGAGTAGAGTGGTCATCTCCGTGAAGACTCCCAGCTTGTGAAAGGTGTGGGGAAAAGCTTGTCAAAAAAGTATGAAGAATTTTAAAAAAGGATAGAGAAAACGAATAAGATGACCTTGAGACCAGAAACAAATGACTTCATATATGTCGTGTTTCCTAATATCAAAGTTATATTCAACCAGTTCAATCATGACTAGAACTGAGACATATATTAAAGTAAATCATGCAATCTACAGATGATGATAAAAGTATTAGAGTTACAACAAGAGATTCTACACACATGGATAAAAGTATTTAACCATTTGTCGAATATCTAAAACACTCTTCCATAACGAAAATATAAAGGAAATGCATCTGAAGGTAACTTCTAGTTTCCAAACAAAAGTAAATCATGTGGACCAACCAAGTAACATTAGTCTAAAGAATTCCAAAAATGTTGCAACATGAGACATCCTTGAAAGGATTTTTTTGCAACAATTGTAGACAGGGAGAGAATTAATCTCATGTGACACCCATATTTCCAATGCTCTGTCCTTTGTAAGCCAACATATTCAAATCAGAACCATTTATCTTGCAGGTCAGGAAACTATAAACTACAATTAGCATAACAATACAGGGTTATACACAGTGCCAAACCGTCAAAGAAAACAACTTCCATCACCTTGCAGGCTCGCACCACATTGAAATAAACGATTCAAGAAAGAATGCAAAATACCTCTTCACAGTTCATCCAAATATTATATTACCTCTTCAGGCCGAGCTTTTTCAGTTGGTCTTGTATGCTTTCTATGGACAACAGCCTTTCGTTGCTTGACTTCAGAATTCATTGGTCCAAGCCTGCAACAAACAAAGAACACTTTAGAGAGCAAGAGAAGAACAAGACTGGTAAAAGCACAGAATTAAACCCATCTGTATTTACATCGTGCAGCATCCATCACCCTTGAGAAAAACATGAGATACTGAAGAACCAATCTCCTTCCACCTAATAGAGTTCCTAGTTCCCTCAGCACCATCACTTCCTCCACCAAGTTGTCCGAAGTCCTTCAGTAGACAAGATACAAAATCAGCTGCGGTCACTCCTTCACTAGTTTGGGCCTTAACAGAGGTCATCAATGTATTAGTGATGTCCAATAAGGCCTCCGCATCAGCAACTTGCTCCCTAGGCTTCTGTACTGGAAACCAAACATAGCACATGTTAGGTGGTCCATCATCCACGTTTATACATAGAACAAGCTGATGAAGGCACTTTCAGAGAAATATTCATCACAAGAATTGTATAAAATGAAGTCATATTGCAATCTCACAAAGACAATGACTTGCTTTTTTCTGTCTTGTGTTTTAATTTGGTAGCACATTCATCTGTCATGTTTCCCATACCCTATGTTATGTAAACATGTGATAAGAATGATATGGTGCAAGCATGGTAACAAATGATTTCTTACAAAGAAATGGTCCCTTGAAACCATGAAAGAATACAACCATTTGCAGAAAACAGAAGAAGGTTAGTGAACACAAACTTGAACAGACAAACTAATTATGTACAGATGAAGAATTCAAATGATCTTGATCCTTGTTCTATATAACACTCGCCATTCCCCAAGTGGCATAAATTAAACCATGAAATTAAAAACTACACAAGAAGAAGTAACAAGATTGACATCAAGTTTCTAAAAATTGCTTGTTTGTAATTATGCCTTAAACTAATCGACTACTGATGCTCCAAAAGAGCATGTGAAATTTACAATCCTTGGTTCCTTGCAGCTCCCATTCTTTGGTAGTATAACAAATATATAGAACAATATGATAAACAACCAAGCCAATTATCCATAAGTTTAAACCCACACTGCAACACACAACACAAACCACTGACTCATACAACACAGTATGGTAGAGTAAGTTACCCAATTGATGCAGGCATTCAACTTCATCGAAGATTGAGTTAAACTTGTCCGAATCAGCCTTTGTAATATCATCTCTCTTGACTGCAACAAAAACAAAACCATTGGAAACCCCATAACTGACTTACATTACATAGGTTTCTACACCATAACAATAATAGAAAGTTAAACAACAAAAGCCTGATTCACGGCCAAAATTGTACCAGAGTGAACGAGTATTACCGCTTATCAGGTTCTTGACAGCAAGATATCGAGACCGAAGAACCCTACGCTCCAATCCATTACCGTTATTCTCGTCATCTCCTTCATTACGATCACTCTCTTCCCTCTTCCTCCGCCTAACACCATTAACTTTACTCTCACCACCACTCGGTTCACCTTTCACGCTTCGAACCATGATTAATGGACACAACAGAAGATTAGAAAAAATCTTGCTCAAATAACCTCAAAAAAAGGGAAGAAATCAATTGAAGTAAGGTAAATAAACCCTAGAATTTATGACAGAGAGAAGTGGCATCAATTGAGAGGTAAAAATATTGCAGAATTTGGGTAAAATCGAATTGTGAAAAGAAAATAGGGTTCGAAATCGAAATTCGAGCTCCAAAATTTCAAAACTTTTGATGAAAACCGCGATTTGGGGCCGCCATCCTCTTTTGATCTGTTTTCATTTTTTCCTCCAAATTTATAATTTGCCACCCAAAATACATTTCACTACCTCCAAGTTTATGTTTACTTCAAAAACTCCACTAAATTATAGGATATTTTTAATCTATACTATGTTAAAAAGTATTTGACAAAAATTCTTAAAAACTATTTTTTATACATGAATTACCGTATATTGATGTATATTACATAAAATTCAACATTACAAGTTAATTATGTATAATACAACTTATTAAAATTTCATGTTTGAATTCGTGTAACTACCTGCGGATAAACATAATCAAATAAAAGATAAAAATCTCATTTTAAAATATAAAAATCTAAAATATAATTAGAATAATTATCGACTTCTAACAAAATAATTAATTATTATCTTTATAAAAAAAACTATATTATTAAACCAAATATAAATTACTTCGTTATTAAACCTAAAATCAATTATAATAAAAAATCAATTAAAAATTACACAAAAAATGAGAAATTTTAAATAGTCAATTTGATACTAATATCAATATATTTTTGTCAAGTTTTTATGATATCTTCAAATTTATATTTTATTCGAAAATAAAAACATCATCGTTTTTTCAAAATCACGTAAGACCATATTATAAAATCGATTGAGATAAATAATAAAATAAAATATTAAAATCAAGATATATCTCGCTACATTGTACGAGTATCCATCTACTAAACAAATAAAACATTCTTTATTTTTCATTACATATTTAAATTTTTTTTAAACAATGATAAATATATTTTATGTTCTCAAGTAAATAAGAATATGTAGAAGAAAAACAACATTTTTAATTTTTTTACATATTTGAGCAAAACGTTGATTGTCAGCAATCTCAACCGACTCATATAAAACACGTCCCTTATGAATCACATGTAAAAAGGTATTTTAGAGTTATTTCTTATCTATGGAACTGAACATCGAAAAAAACGAAACAATCTCGTGTTTTTTACTAATATTCCAAACAACACGAAATTTTATAAAATTTAAGTTGATACGATGTGCAAGAGGAGAATTACATCAATAACCTTCATGAATTATAAGAGATTTATTTTTCATTTCATACTTCGAAATTTTAATTTCTCGAAAATCAAAACCCGTAGTTTCGACAAATTTAATCAAATGTCTGAAATACCCTTCGATCCATTCTTCAATTCATCATTCACAAGATCATCATCCATGGCCTTTCTTCCAAAATGTCCCTTGTCTCCGCCGTTAAATCTAACGGCGTTATTGCCAGACTTGACGGCGGAAAATTCAGCCTTCAAGTTATCCATGGCTTTCCTTAACATCCCGTTTTCAGCTTGTATCATCTCCAGCTGTTTCTTGACACCCAAAAAGGCATCTGCCACGTCACTGGATCCTGGCCCCGCTTTGCTTGAGGTCCTGCAATGGTCACGTGCCACGTGTTCGATCCCGATCTTGTTGATGATCAAAACCGGAAGTGTCTGGAAAGAAATCCCGGCCGTTGATTTGTTGTTCTTCTTCATCAGCACCATCGCCGTTTCCTCCGTCGCCGGTAGTCTAAATCCCCATCGGAAATTCAAATTAGCTTGTTTCCTCAAAGGGACGGTGGTCGTGGCGGTCATTTCGACGTCGGATAAGACGCCTTTCAGCAAGCCGGCGGCAGGAGATTCCAGCGGCGAATTGGAAAATTTCTTGCCGTTTTCAAACAAATCAACAATTACCGGCACATCTTCATCTGGAACACCACCACCGCTGTTCATTTGCTTCTTAAACACCGACGATTGAGTTTTTTTGACGGTGAAATCGCCGAATTGAGGCTTGAAGTGAACAAAAAAACTAGGGTTTTGAGCGCCTCCAATCAAATTGAATTCAGCGCTCATGTTCAATGAGCTAGAAATCGGAGAACCCAAATGCCCGATTCCGGTCTTGAATACGAGACTAAACGGATTAATTGAATCATTTGGACGATAAGCGACCTTCACAGACGGACCGGATTCGAAGAAAGTGCTGAGATTCAACGACAGCTCTTTAGATTCACCGGCTACAACACCCGATTGAAACGGAAACCCAAGAATATTGAGAGGCACTTTTGCTCGAAACAGAGGTTTTTGTTCCTCCCTAAACTTCATCGAAGCTTTCATGGCTACTCTTTGTCTATGTTCCCGGCGGTGAGGGTTTAAGAAAGAGAGGAGAAGTGTTTCAGAGTTTTCCGGCGGAGATTTCGCTCAATATAAAGATGAGGAATTGCATATTTTTAATTTAGACAAATCGTTTTTGTCAATATTCTAAAAATTCTTATTGTCCAAAATACCATTGTATTATTACTATTTTTACATAAAATTCTATGATCCTTGGGGTATATATGTAAATCTGCTTAAGGTGCCAACTAAATATTTGAAATTTGAAATTTTCAAAATTAGATGTTTTTAATATTAAATAAATAAATGTCCAAAATATAATTACGAGCCTTGGTTCAAATTTCAAAATTTTCTCTTAATGATTTTCAAAATTAATATTAATATTAAAAAAACTAAATACATACCACATGTTATATTTATAGTTTTTTATTACAGATTATGATCATATTCTGATATAAAATAAAAAACTTGATAACAAACGTAGTACAAAGAGGCAACTTGGAAATGTAGACTGTATGATTGTATTCGAATCTAATTACATAAAGTTGTGCTCTTTCTAGCATGATGAAATTGTTTACGTTTAAGACCAACCGTCTAAAGTTATGGGTTAAAGTATTACTAAACATAAGTAACTTATGGGCCGTTTACCAAACACTTACCTGATAAGTGTTTCCCGATAAAATTTAACATTATTATTTACTTGACGGGTAATATTTTAATCCACTTAAACGACATTGTATGCAATAATTTACCCGGTAAGCGCTTACCATAGTAAAAGTCGTCGTTTTCACCTATCAGGTAAAACTCTTGGTCTTTGTCTCGTTATTACCGGATAAAATTATCGGTTCTTACCATATTCATCCGGTGAGGTAATGTTACTTGGTAAGCGCTTACCCGGGTAAGCGTTTGACAAATGGCCCATTATTTATTTGCATAAACGTTTGGATGAATGTAAACTAGCCTATTGAAATGCTAGTTGAAACAACATTTTAGGTGCTTTATGATAGTTTTTTTCCAATTATAACTATTATCAATTTTGATTAATATGTATTACTATTAATTATAAATAAATATTAAGTATTATAAAAATTAATTATTAAATATTAATTGAAATTATTAATTAATTTTATTTATACGTTATATATTAATAATAATCATTAATTCTTTATAATTTATACGTTATATATTAATATTAATTATTTTAATTATATCAGTTATTTATATATTATTTTTTTTACAAATTAATATTCAATGTATTTAGTTATCAAAAAATAAATACAACAATTGTGGGAGTATTTATGTAAGTTATATAAAAACTAAAATTATAATTTTTTTGTTTCACATATAATAAAAATGTGCTAAGTGATTTTAGTAAAATATTTAATTTAGTCATCGGTTATATTTTTTGAAAAAATATTATTTATAAAAATATGTGAGGTTTATCAGTCTAATTTTTATTTATATTATATGTAATGATTATTTAAAACCATAAATTAATATGGATTATTTTAAAAATTGTTTTGACAAATCGAAAGTTTATAATATACATATATATAGGGTTATTTCAAATACAATCTATCGCATTTGTACAACCAATTCAACCCAATAAATTGAAATATTTATGGAAATGATTAGAGTTCATTTATTATGATTTAAATATTTATGGAAGATGAATACGGTTCATTAATTATGATTAATACTTTATATTAAGAAATAATCAAAACCTCTATAAAATCACATATTAATCAAATGAAATGGACGATTGAGATTGGGTTGTATTGGTTGCACAAATGACAAGGGTTGTATAATAACCAACCTATATATATATATATATATATATATATATACACATATGTGTGTATGTAGATTCATTTGAGAAGTAATCAACTGATCATACCGCTTTATACGATCAAAAATTGCGGCTTTAACTAGTCAAACGAAAAATAAATGGGTGGTTTCGTTACTTTTATAAACAAGTGCATATGTGAATCAAATAATTTATTCATATGTAAATCATACAAGTTCATATGTGAATCACAATGGTTTATATGTGAATCAGTTAAAATAGTTTACATGTGAATTACACAGGTTCACGTATGAACATATAATTTATATGTGAATTACACGGGTTTACATAGACACTTGTTTTGCCGCTTATTTGTAAAAGTTACGAAACTAACTCTCTATCTTCCGCGTATCATGCGGGGAATAATCCGATGTTTCACAGTCAAAGCCGTAAAATCTTGACCAGATAAAAGGCTAGGATCATTTATGTGCTTCTCAAATATTTACCACTTCTCAAATAAATAAATAAATAAATAAATATATACACACACAGACGTAGAGAATAATCAATTTGAATTATTTTAATTAATATGTTATATTATTATTATTATTGTTTGTACTAATTAACATGTTATATTATTAGGGAGTTGTTTTAATTATATTATAAAAATTGACTAATTTTTTAAAATGTCATTTTTAGTCATTTTATATTTCTCATCTAGCTTATTAGCTATTAGTTAGCTTATCGGTCAGTAATTAATTTATCAACTAACAACTAGTTTATCAGCTAAAGATTATGTAGCTTGCCAAACATAGCCTAATTTATACATTCGAATGGAATAAATTTACCAAATATTTATCTTTAAATATTTAACTAAACAACTTATATTTCAAAAGTTGGTTTAATTTGGTACCCGTATCATTATATTTGAGAGCATAATAAAATAAAACATCCATAAATTTTAAGATACACGAGTTCTCATGTAAAGTATTTTTTCTAAATATAATTAGTGTTGTTTTTTTAAATAAAATAAAATGATAATTTAATAATTTGCCTTTTATTTATTTGACATCTCATCAAAATATTTTATTAACTTTATTTTTCCATTATTTTTAAAAAGTCATTACTTCAATTATTTTAGGAAAATCGTTTGATTAAGTTTATTTTCATATTATGTTACTGAAGTTCTTGTTTATGTGTTTCTAACTTTTTGATAATTTCCTTGGTGTTGTTACTTTTTTGAATTATGATTTGTTACCCAAAAAAAAAAATTGTGTACCAAAGTTATAGATTTCGTAAAGTGTTTACAATGATCCAGAGGGAAAATTCTATGGTTTATACATAGATATTAGTATTTGCAATGTTTAAGTAAAATATGTGTTCACAAATGTCCAAAATGCGTTCGACCGATTATTCGGTGTGTCCGTGAGATTCTTTTAATTGGAGGGAAGAGAGGCGAGAGAGTAGATGAGAGAGAATACGTGTAAAATACCAATAGTACCCTTTATTTAACACACACATATACATACATATATATATAACATAAAAACCATGAAAATAGTTTTTGTGTGTTGTTTATTTATTTTATAGATGAAACGACACATTGAATTTGCATTGTTCATACAACTTTGTTTATGAGATGAAATGTCATAAGATGTTTTGCATGTAAAAATATATATTAATATACACTTTTCAATGAAACACACACTCATACTCATGCACACGAGGAAAACATGAACAATATAAATAGTCGGAATCAAACTTACTTCATTGTTTTTGGTCGATTTTCATGTGTGTTGTTTTATCTAAACAACACATAAAACTAGATTTCACAATTCATAACATTCTAGTCAGTTTCTGTTTGATCCGGGGTTTATAACTCTGTGTGTGTGTGTGCAAACCATGTTTTTTATACAAACCAATTACATCCATTCATTTTCATGATAAAATGTCGCTATTAAAGMAAGTTATTTTAGTAAAGTAAAAAAATAAAAGAAAATAAACTATTATTATTTTCAACAAGAAAAGGCAAAACGGAAACAAATAGTAAACTGTTGCAATCATTGAAATCTCATTTCCCGCATTCAATTTCGTGAACATGTTTCACTGGACATTATGAAATTGTTAAGGATGGAACAATAGGCTATTTAGAAGTGTTAATAATGAAACAGAATGAAACTGTTAATAACAAAACATAATGAAACCATGGCATTGAGAATAAAACATAATTAAACTGTTAATGATGAAACAAAATGAAACTGTGACCTTGAAAATGAAATAGAATGAAACAGAATGAAACTGTTAATAATGAAACAAAATAAAACTGTTAATGATGAAACAAAATAAAATTGTTAATGATGAAATGGAGTTACCTAGAAACTATAAAATGGGGGTATTTTAATAAATGATTAAACATAAAATATTTTTTAATCAACAATTATTGTACATTTTTCAAATATGACAATTTGTATCAACATATTTAATGGATAAATCAATTAAATATTTATTAAAAAGCTGTTAGCTAATCAATATATAATCCATATTTATATAAAATTAAAGAATTACCAAACTTATCTATTAAAATTAAATACTTACCAGACATAACTATTGTAATCTCAAAAGCAGGGGCGGAACACACACTTTCCAAGCTCAGGGGCCGAACCTAATATTATATATTTTCAAAAATGCCAAAAATACACTGGGGACGATGTGTTAGTAAGGTTTGGGGTTATCCAATCAGACACACTTACCTTTTACTCTATGTCAACTAAATCTTTTCTTATGCATGTCATGTTTTACAGTGTATTTGATTTAGGCTAAAGCCTCGAGAAACCAAAAATTGATCATTGTTTTAATAATCCTTAGAGGATAACTTGGTGTTGAAGGACGATTAGTGAGATATATAACCGGGGGACATTTGTAGAGACCACCCGGACGAACCACAACGCGAATCATCTATTAATTAAGTTGTTCTTTCTAATCTTTATACACATTTCATTCGTTTCATTGGTGGTAATAGCATGATCTCACTATTATATTCACATCAAGTAGTAAAGACGAGCATCAGGATACATGACATTTACTTGATTACAAACCGTATGGACCTCAAGAGATGATTCCAGGCATTGTTGAGTTGAAATTGTATTGATAATTCAGTTTGTGTTCACTTGGTTTGATTGTGTGTCCCCATCCCAATTTTGCAGCCAAACACTAAATTAAAATATATATTCGCTACCCAATAAGAAAGCCTAAATATGATCCTACCCGTAATCCRAAAATAYATCATGGGTTRAAGATGGAATAAGGAAAAGGGAATAACAGGGGATCAAATGCAGAGAAAGGATAGAAAACGACCCAAGTAAGACAAGCACCTGCCAAAAAACGGGCTAGTTGTCCGAGCACGTGAGAAAAGAAAAGGGAAAATACGCTAAAGACCCTTCAGACTATGATACACTGAGGATCCCTTGTTTCTCCTTAGCCATCAGTTCTTAAGTCATCCCCTATAGCCCCACTACAACCCATCAAAGACCTGGATGATCTTCTAGAAAACTTGACAACTGTAAACTTGTATTTTGTTAGTATTCCTTGTATTACTACTAGATTCCTTTCTGAGATTTCATTTAGGCCTTGTATTTTGTTAGTATTCCTTGTATTACTGTCTTAGTGAGATAACCAAAGGCATCTCTAAATAACCATTAAATCACAATCACCACATAAAGTCATAAATTTAGACCTAAAAATCAACTAAATCAGTAAATCAGCAAGCAGCAGTAGCAGTCTTACTGTCTTAGTCGTTTAGGTCTAGCAGAACAGAAGTGCAGAAGCAGAACAGCAGGTAAGCAGCAGTTAACAGAGAATGAGAGAAGGACGGACTTACCGGGAGTTACCGTGGCCGGCTGGGCGCTGGCCGTCGACCGCCGACTCGCCGAGTGCCACCTCCGCCTCTTCCTGCAGTGCCGTCGACCGCCGAGTGCCGCCTCCGCCTGCCTCTACGCTGGTCCGCTGGTCGCCGGTCGCTGGCTCGCTGCGCAGTACGCTCCTCCGCCTTCTAAGCTCGCTTTCGCAGTCTCGCCTGAGTCGCCTCACGCCTGGAAGGTGGGGGGGCCGGTTGAAAGTTTTGGTTGTCTAGAAGCTATTTGACTAAACTATTGAAGGGTATCGGGGAAAAAATCACAGGGGCCAGGGCCCCTATAGTCCCATTAGGCGGTCCGCCCCTGCTCAAAAGACCATAATGCTCTTATAAATTAAAAATAAAGAAAATCAAATGGATGTATGTGATTGATTGTTATTAGTTTGTATAAATTGAGTTGATTTGTATTTGAACGCTCACATATATATATTATACACACACACACACATTATATATCTTAAGTGGTTGATCTTAATAAATGTTAATAAACAAGTGATGCTTATATAACATAGACATCTGACTTACTCTTGTATTTTCTCACCCTCAATGGTAAATTAAGCACCCCCCCCCCCACCCTCATTGTGAGATGTATTATGCTCTTCTAACGATGAATTTGATTTAAATTGATGAATCAATTGACTGGATTAAAACTTTGCTTTTAGTTTTAATGTTTTATAGTTTTATTCTATGATTGTTTGAACTCATTAGCCGTTAAGCCTAACATTTTTTTCTTAAATGACATATATTTCAGTGTCTTAAGGTAGCACGAACACTAATGCTTGAGTGGAATGACGATTGTCCGTAAAGGCATTTTAAGGTCTTCAGTTTTGGAGGACATCTGGAGTTACTTATGATAGATTATTTTAGTGATTGCAGTGACACCATATTATAATCTAAATCTAGAATTGGTTTAGATTAATAGGTTGTTCGCTAACATCAATTATTTAAGTATAAACTCTTACACTATTCCCATTTGATGTAATCTATATAATTTGTTTAACTATAATTTGATTATATGCTTAGATTTAATAAGTGAGTAATATATTTTGTAGCGTTATTGATGTATTTCAGAATATTAATCTCATTCATTAGATATAAAGTAAATTCTGATTTTTTTCCTCTGGTTTGTTAATAATTTCTTGATTTCCATCCTTACAGTAGAGATTTGTAAACCATAAGGACCGAAACAGTAATAAATTATAAATCATGAGAATAAAAAGAGCAGTGGATTACAAACAATATGAAGAAACTGCAATTTCCAGACCATCAGGACAAAAATCACAATTTTTAACAAACCACATCGATGAAAAACACAGTTTACTCTTGGATCTATATCGATGGTCTAGATGTGTTCTTATCGTTCTCGATTTGTTTACTATTCTATTTTTTAATGTGTTCGCCAGATAGCCGCAAGATAGTTTGGGACCAATACTTAGCCCAAACCCAGTCCTACTAAGTCCGAGCCCGGTAATCGGCATTGTCAAATAGTTTAATGATGCCTAATTTTTTATTTTAGACCCAGTTAAATGTGGACCAGAAATATTATATAAATTTGAGAAATTAATATCGACAGATGTGTGTTTGAAGGGGCTGTCATAGTAGCAACGGGAGAATCCAAGACAAAGGATCGTTGAGAAACAATCTCGTTGAAATCAAGAATGAAACGTATTCACAACTCCAAACGTCATCGTTGACTAGTTAGAGAACTTTCAGAAGATGAAGATATGAAACCTGTAAATAGCCAAAGAATTAATAGACATATCAATTGAAAAAAAATCAAAAAACAAAGATTGGAAAATCTCAAAACCCAGTTAAATAATGTCGAAAATCAAAATTTCAAAAGCTGAACCATGTCGTATAGTTCTAATTTATTGTACTCAAAGTTCAAATGATCAGATATAATTTTATGTTTTTTTATAATTTAAACTTTTTAGTGGTAATAGTCAACTTAAAAAAAAAAAAATACAATTAATAGGGATATTTTTGTAAAGAACCTTTAATTTGGTTAGAGTTAGATACTGTTTGGTTGGTTTCCTATCAAGTCATGTATGGATAAAATTGTCTACTTGTATTAATCTGTTTGTACAGATTAATAATGTTTTTTCATAGATGAAAATAGTGTTTTTTTATAAATGGGATGAGAAGTTTTGGAAGAAAAAAAAATATTTGGCTTTCTGCATAAAGCTCTTCTAGAAGCTTATCGGATAAACTATTTTCTATAAATCATTAAATCATCGATATATAAAATACATAAAAATAAAAATACAAAGAATCATAAAACATTTCGAGAAGCGTGTCACCTAAATATTTTCATGACAATATCATGAGAAACATGCATCAATGCCAAAAACTTTAATATGAAACAAATGACGTAAATATTTTGAGTTTAAAAAAATCCAGAAAAAACTAATAAATTTTTTTAGGAAATTTTTTAAAAAAGTTCAGCAAATTTTTTTATTTTGAATGGTTTAGTTTTTAAACTATTTTTTTAATGAAAAAACCATTAATTTTTCTCATTTTGAATGATTAAATCTCTGTATTATTTTGTTTGAATGAAAAAAACCATTAAATTTTACCATTTTGAATGAAAGAGTTAGTAAACTTTCTCATTTGATTGATCAAGTCGTTGATAATTTTTTAATAAATAAAAATTTATACTTTTATAAATTGATTAACGATGTTTTATTAACCTAAAAAATACATTAACCGACTAGTAAAATTTTAATAGTTTATTTATTTGAAAAAAATCATATCTTAATTATTTAAAATTTGGAAGTTTAGTGGCTTGTCATTCAAATAAATAAATGAGGGAATTAATAATTTAAAATGAAAAAAAATTAATAGTTTTTTCAATTAAAAAAAATAGCTTAGTTGGATTAAACCATTTAAAATAAGAAAGTTTTTTTCTTTCTTCTTTTAGAGTTTTTTTTTTAGTAAATTATGTTTTTAGTTCGTGTGGTTTGTTGAAATTTATATTTTTGTCCTTATAGTTTTGAAGTTATGATTTTTTCATCCACATTGTTTATAACTCATTTTTATTTTTGTCTTCGTAATTAAAACTTTATTACCTTTTTTGTCTATATAATTTATAATTTATTTCTAGTTTAGTCTTTTATACTTAAAAGTAGTGTTTAACTTTAAGGACGAATATAGAAATAAACTGCAAAGAATAAAAACTAAAACTATAATTTCAAAACCATAGGACGAAATTCGAAATTTATAACAAACCACAGGAACAAAACATAAATTACTCTTTTTTATTTTAAATGAATAAGTATTATAATTTT
The DNA here is from genome assembly GCF_001531365.2 of Cynara cardunculus var. scolymus. Taxonomy (NCBI): domain Eukaryota; kingdom Viridiplantae; phylum Streptophyta; class Magnoliopsida; order Asterales; family Asteraceae; genus Cynara; species Cynara cardunculus. The sequence continues at coordinate 6,816,330 of NC_037532.1, forward strand.
TGAATAATAAATAAATTATTAATTATCGTTATTTTGGTTGATTAAGTCCTGAACTTTTTTTTGAATGAGTAAACTATGGACTTTTAAAAATTGTTTATCTATATACTTTTAAATCAAAAAAGTTATATTTAACCGACTATAAATGTTTTAAAAAAAAACTAATTTTATTGTTCCCAAACCATATGTCATTCAAACCGGTAGCACCGCACCCAACGCCCAACACCATCACTACCCCTAGCCACCTCTCGTCGCCCAGTCGTCATTCACTCTCTGTCATCACCTTTAACCCTTACTGTAACATTTCAGGCCAACCATATCCAATGTTGTCTGATTTGTCCACACACCTGGATTCACAATTTTGAAATGCGTATGAAAGAGGGTGTATCCAGTTCTTTATAATGCAACTTTTGTTCATTTCCCAACCAATGTGGGATCTTACAATCCATCCCCTTTGGGAGCCCAGCATCCTCACTGGCACACTAGTCCAGTTCCTCGCTCTGATACCATTTGTAACATCTCATGGTGATGGTACCAAATATTGTATGTTTTGTCCACACCTAGACTCACGATTTTTACAAGCATCTGATAAATAAAGTATCTAGTCCCTTATAAGGCAAACTTAGTTTCTCTGCACCTTCCTTGGGAACTTAACGTCCTCGTTGGCACACCATTCCAGTTCCCAACTCTAATACCATTTGTAATATCACAAGCCAATTGTACAATATATTGTTCGCTTTGTCTACTCCTAGACTCGCAGTTTAAAAATGCGTCTGATAGAGGAGGCATTAAGTCCCTTATAAAGCAACCTTAGTTCCCTCCCTAACTGATGTGGGATCTTACAATCCACCACCCTTGGGAGCCTCACGTCCTCGCTGGCACACCAGTCAATTTATCGGCTCTGATACCATATGTAACATCCAGATCAACTGTACCAAATATTTTCTGCTTTGTTCACACTTTGGACAGACTGTTCTAAAACCACACGTTCAGGTGTGTGGACAAAGCTAACAATATATTGTACGATTGGCCTATGATATTACAAATGGTATCAGTAGTGTCGTTCCTAAGGTTTTTGATGCCCTGTGCGAAGATACTAAAAAATGCCCCTATGTCTATATTTTAAGCAAATGAAATGATGAAAAATACGATTTTACTATAGAGGTTTGGAACCTAGTCAAGCTAAGCAGCTCAACCTTACGCCGAATTTTATTAATTAGCATGAAAAATACAAAGGGGAACATAAAAACCAAAACCCCAAATTACAAATATAAGTATATCAACTAAAATGATGTCTTCGTGCACTTCTTGAAGCAAAAATATCAATTACTTTTTCATATTCAACATTCAGCAAGTCAGCTACCATTATCATAAGATGATAAGAGAGCTTGTATTAATTGGAAATACAATGAATGCATAATGTCAAAGTTGATCAATTAAATGTTACTATGTTAGAATTTAGAAACAAAATCATACTTTAGTTTTAGAAACAATGCAATCGACTTCCACAGTTCCACTTCCAGAATCCAGATTTGAAGAAATACAAATGCATTCGACTGTATCTAGATTTGAAGGATTGAGATTTGAGAAAGAATGAATGATTGAAATTTGAGAGTTTAATCGACAATCATGTATTCGAGTAAATATACGGGCAGTCGGCAATGCATCGACCAATCATCAAGATCGATCCATCGTCCCATGGACATCGTTAGACTCGTCACCATTAATCGTCTTCCTCTAAAACTGGAACATCATCGTCGAAAATCAAAAATCAAAAATCGAAAAACTCGAACATTCAAATAGCAATAGAAATCGTCAATTTCAAATCGTCAAAGTCAATTGTCTTCCTAACTGTGATCCATCTATCCCATTGTAACTGATTCAAGTAATTAGGTTTGTTATTAACAAGCCTGATCAATTGGGTCTTTGTTTATAATTAAAGTCCAAGTCTCAAATTATTAAACCCCAAAACTCGAAACTAATATTATATAAAAATTTGATGCCCCTTTGGTCTTTGATGCCCTGTGCGGTTGCATGGGCTGCACGTGCCCAGGGCCGGGCCTGGGTATCAAAGCGGATAAATTGACTGGTGTGCCAGCGAGGACGTGGGATCCCAAGGGTGGTGGACTGTAAGATCTCACATCAGTTAGGGAGGGAACTAAGGTTGCTTTATAAGGGGACTTAATGCCTCATCTATCAGACGCATTTTAAAACTGCGAGTCTAAGAGTGGACAAAGCGAACAATATATTATACGATTGGCCTATGATGTTACAAATGGTATTAGAGCTGAGAACTGGACTGATGTACCAGTGAGAACGTTGGGCTCCCACGGGGAGTGGATTGTAAGATCCCACATCGATTGGGGAGAGAAACTAAGTTTGTCTTATAAGGTCTGGATACCTTCTTTATCAAACTAGTTTTATGATTGTGAGTCCAGGTGCATGGACGAAAACAAACAATATCTGGTACGGTTGACTTAAGATGTTACATCTGCATTCGATCTCCTATTTTTTAATATGTTTATCTTTATTTTCCGATTATCCCTCTTTTTTGATTTATATATAGATATTCCATTAAATTGTTGGAAAATGTAGAATTGAAAAAAAAACAAATCAAAAAGACAAGGCCGTTGACAGGGGAAACAATGGAGATGGGCGGTGATGGAGAGCGGGGTGGTGATGGAGAGTGATGTCGTTGGGTGCAAAGAGTTTGAAAGATGTAGGGTTTGTGAACAGCAAAACCACAATTTAAGTTTTTTTTTTTTACTTTAAACCTTATTTACTACAAATAGCTTCTTTTTGTAACCAATTTCTAGAAGTTTAATGATATTTATATTATTTAATCATTCAAGATGATAAAGTTTAATAATTTATTTACTCATAAATATTTAATGACTTAATTATTTAAAATAAAATGTTTTTTTTTTTACTTTTTCTGTAACGACCAATTCTCATGATAAAAACATGATATTTTTAATAAATTTATTTAATAAAAATGACATTTGAAGTTTAATCATTTCAAATAAAAACAACTAAATGTTTTTTTTAAGTGTGTGAAAGTGTTTATAAGAAATTATGAAAACAAAAATTATTGTTTTATGCAATAAAATCAATTTATCTTAAGTTTTTAATAAGGTTTTGCTATGAATGCAATCGAGACGTTCATAAAGTTCAATTTGGATGTTGATGTTGGAGTTTTTAGACTGTGTGTTCACTGTTTTCATAACTTTAAGCATCTGGTTACCCATGTAGCAAAACTTGTCGACGTCTGGAAGCTGCTTCACAAAATTTTGTGTGGTTAAATATAGTTGTTTTGTCTACCGTTTTGTAAATATTGACCAACTATCTTCTCATAATCTCAAAGCAAAATATGTGCTTTGAGAATAGATAAGAAAACCCAGTTAACTTTGTGAATCATTGAACACTCTGTAAATGTTCTATTTTAGATCAGTTGTTTTTGCTTAGAAAAACAAATAAAGAACTCATACTGTGAATCAATCATGTAATACATTTGATTTTACCGCAAATAATTGTTTATACCAGATTATATGTCTGGGGATGGTTCAAGAAAAGTGTTCAAACCACCCTACATTCGATATCTGTATATCTTCCCTCAAGTTCTTTATTTCCTCGTTAATCTATATATATTAAAGGAGAAACCAAGGTTGATGACTTGACTTCTCCTAAGGGTTGGAAACTTATTTATCTTTTTTTTCATTCATCCTCCTTTAAATTTTTTTTTAATTTCACATTCTAATTTCTATAAACATTGATTATCATTTATGTTTGCATTTAACACAATCTTTTCATTTTCCCTAACTCTTCTTCATAAATTGTTCATCATTCAATCTATTTTTTTCCATCTCCATCACTTGATTTGTTTTCATTTCATTTTTCCCCATCTCTATCACTTGATTTGTTTTTCATTTTATAAATTGTTATTTTTCACCAAATATATTTTCAAGTTTATTTCGAGAAGACCAATTCAGGTATGCGTTCCTTTCTATTTTTTTTTGGGATTTTAGAATTTTGTTTTTTTTTTACTTTTCCCTTCTATGATTTTCCTAAGTTTTCTCAATGAAACGGAGAGTTTGTTTTTTACAACACTTTTAGAGTTTTCATGGCAACAATGGTTCGATTAATCGTCTGATGATAGAATCTTGAAATTATTACAAACCATGAAGTAGTCTCAACAAATTTCAACATATTTTTGTAATGATTATCTTTTTCAAGTATACTTTGAGAAAACCAATGTGTGTATGTATTCCTTTTGACTTTTATTGATATTTTTTTAAGTTTTTATGTTACAATTTTTCATGTAGCATCACCAAACTTCAATATGCCCTTTTTAATGGTTATATTTTTTTTGCAAGTTTATTTCGAGACGATTAATCCGAGTATGCAATTCTTCTTAATTTTGTTAGGATTTTAGAGGTTTTCTTTAACTAATGTCTTCTATATTTTTCTTAAGTTTTTTTTTCCCAATAGAACCAACAATATGTTTTTAACAATTGTTTTAGAGTTTGATTAACAACAACTACTCCTCATGGAATATTAAGAAACTAAGTTTAATGAAAAACCATCTTTCGTATTCATCTTTTATTTTCTCATTCTTATTTTACATTAAAATGTTTTCAACATACAATTGTTGAAACTTTTTTTTCAAATTCTATTTATTTTAAAATATTTTCAACCGCATTAGTCGTTAAAAGATTTCATTTTTGTAATTTGAATAATCTATATATATATATATATACATATATATATATATATTAAAGGAGAAACCAAGGTTGATGATTTGGCTTCTCCTAAAGGTTATAAATTTATTTATCTTTTTTTTTATTCATTCTCCTTTAATTTTTTTTTAGTTTCACATTCTAATTTCTATAAACATTGATTATTCATTTATGTTTGCATTTAACACAATCTTTTCATTTTCCCTAACTCTTCTTCATAAATTGTTCATCATTCAATCTTTTTTTCTCCATCTCCATCACTTGATTTGTTTTTCATTTCATTTTTCTTCATCTCCATCACTTGATTTATTTTTCATTTCATAAATTGTTACTTTTCAACAAATCTATTTTCAAGTTTATTTCGAGAAGACCAATTCAGGTATGCGTTCCTTTTTATTTTTGTTGAGATTTTAGATTTTTTTTTTACTTTTCTCTTTTATGATTTTCCTAAGTTTTCTCAATGAAACGGAGAGTTTGTTCTTGACAACACTTTTAAAGTTTTCATAGCAACAATGGTTCGATTAATCGTCTGATGATAGAATCTTGGAAGTATTACAAACCATGATGTAGCCTCAACAAATTTCAACATATTTTTGTAATGGTTATCTTTTTCAAGTATACTTTGAGAAAACGTGTGTATGCTTTCCTTTTGACTTTTATTGAGATTTTTGAAGTTTTTTTTGTAACAATTTTTCATGTAGCATCACCAAACTTCAATATGCCATTTTTTAATGGTTATATTTTTTTTTCAGGTTTATTTCGAGACGATTAATCTGAGTATGCAATTCTTCTTAATTTTGTTAGGATTTTAGAGGTTTTYTTTAACTAATGTCTTCTACATTTTTCTTAAGTTTTTTTTTCYCAATAGAACCAACAATATGTTTTTAACAATTGTTTTAGAGTTTGRTTGACAACAACTACTCCTCATGGAATATTGAGAAACCAAGTTTAATGAAAAACCATYTTTCATATTCATCTTTTATTTTCTCATTCTTATTTTACATTAAAATGTTTTCAACATACAATTGTTGAAACTTTTTTTTCAAATTCTATTTATTTTTAAAATATTTTCAACCGCATTAATCGTTAAAAGATTTCATTTTTGTAATTTAAATTATATATATATATATATATATATATATTAAAAGAACAACCAATAATGATAAGGTAGATTCATATATCAAATATAATATTGATTCTTATTAGTTTAATATATAAATGTGATTATCGACTCATTTAGCTAACTTCAATAATTTTAAAAAAGATTATTGTTACCATGCAACGCATGGTGTCAAACACTAGTTTGTTATAATGTGACATAAAACGAAAAATTATGCCAAACAACTCCCCCCTGATACTATACCTACATGCATTTATGAGTCCAATGTGATTTTTCAAGTTCATTGAAACAACTTTTAGCTTTAACAAAAATCATTTAAGATGGGCTCACAAAATTTGTATAATGACACCAACGATTAATATTAGTTGGGCTGTTGAAATCAAAACCTTAATATATTCGTAAAGGGGAACGTTTAAACAACAGCTACATATATCGAGACCCTGTAAATCAAGCCCTGCCGCATTTTGATCCAAGTGCAATTCAACCTTAGTATTTCTCTCCTTGACAGTCGTTGGGTTATTTCTTTCACAACCTTGTATTACTAGTCCCTCATATTACACAGTTCACAAATCGTTTTGGGTACAACTCTCGTCCCCTTGCATAAACGCAGTGCATCTTGCTTGAAACAAGTTAGACATTCTCCCTCGATTCTTCTTCAACGTTGGCGACTGTTCAAACTTATTTTGACCATAGTTCATCAACAAACTCCATTTTGTTTGCATAGTAAAAATACTAATGCTCCTTCATCACATGCTATTTATATGTGATGACTACACAGTATTTGCATCAGTATTTGAGCTCATTTTTACTGATTATGCATGGATATGCAAAACTCAAGTTGTTCGTCATTTCAATGGAAATTTAACCCTTACATTCACCATAAAATCAATACTAACAATGTTTTATGCATACTAGATGTGAGGGGGACAAATCAGTTCTCTTGGTTCTTGTCATAACTTGGAAAGAGTTCTTTTGATTCCCTTAAGAGCAGATCAAGGAAAATAAACCAACGATTCCTTGATAATGATCAAAATATTGGAAGTTAAATGTTCGCACAACCCACCAGATGAATTCGTGGGAGGTGGAGTCCTCCTACGTCTCTTGACTTTGACTTGGTCAAATTACAATTCAACCGTCGTCTTTCTCTCCTTGATACTCTGACCATTGGGTCATTTATTCCAAAACATGGCATTATTAACCCTCTCATAATACACATTTTATAATTTGGTCCCATTTCAGGGCGTTATACCGTGGGAGATGGGGATTCGAGTGGTTAAGAAAAAAGTGTCGGGTGGTGTGTGTGTGCGTGAGAGAGAGAGAGAGAGAGAGGGTGTCCAAATTACATTTTTGTCCTTATATTTAAAATTTAAAAGAATTCAATTAATTACAATTACAGAATTATTGAACAATTAGAAAATGATTTTCAAAATTTCAAAATATTTAAGATTCTATTTTGAAGATGGCGCTAATTTTATAATATGCAAAAGGTCATTATTTATTCCTTTAAAAATTTTGAAATTTAAAACACGACAAAAGGCAATAACTTTTGACCAAGTAATATATTTGTTTAAATAATTGTTAAAAATAATATATAATATATAATTATAATAGGTAATAGTAAATATATATTTTGTGGTAATATATCAAATGCATTAAAATTAAATTTATTTTCATAAAACTTATTTCTATCGAAAACATGTTCTAAAAGATTATATCAACTTCATGTTTATAAAATAAGTCAAAAATGGTGGTATTAAAATTATTCAAAAATGTACAGTGGGTTAAAAATTAAGCAAATGGATTAAGAACGTCTCCAATAAGTTATTTAAAATGGTGATTTTGAGAATTTTTACTGTTCTTCAAAATGAATAAAGTAGGAGAGAGAGTGGAATTCTACAAATTTAAAGAGAACTCCTAAAATGATTACTTATGAAATTTGAAGATTCTTAAAATTAAATGCATAGGAGAGAAAACAATATTTTATGAAAAATATTAAATATTTTAATCTTCAAAACGAAGAAGATGTTGGAGATAATTTAAATTTTATTTAAAAATTTTGATTTATGACTTTCTATTTTGAAAAATCCGTCAGAGATGCTGTTATTATTAACAAACTCTAAGGCTACTCGCACAATGCAACGAAATATATCTCGATTTTAATGTTACATTTTATTTTGTATTTGTAGATGTTCTAATATGGTTTTTATGTGGTTTTTGAGAAATGAGTAATATTTTTATTTTTGAATAAAATATAAATTTGAAGATATCATAAATTTTCGAAAATAAATATATCAATATTAGTATCAAATTAACTATTTGAAAGTTCTTGTTTTTTTGTGTAATTTATTTAATCCAATTTTTATTATTATAATTTAATTTATATTTAATAACGAAGTAATTTATTTTTGATTTATTTATATAATATTTTTTGATAAATATACTAATTAAGTATTATGCTATAACTCAATAATTATCTTAATTATATTTGAGATCTTTTATATGTAAAATGAAATGTTTATCTTGTATTTGATTATGTTTATCTGCAGTTAGTTACACGAATTCAAACATGAAGCTTTAATAAATTGTACTTACGCACACTTTATTTGTAATCTTGAATTTCAAGTAATATGCATCAATAGACAGTACTTTATTCATAAAAAAATATTTTTTAAAAGTTTTTGTCAAATATTTTATAACATAGTATAGATAAAAAGATTTATTTCAAACTTCAAATTACTCTCTGGTTTGTCTAAAAAAAACTGTCTACAGTTTGAAAAATTACAAGAAGACTATCGTGGTTTGTAAAAACTTTTGATTTGACTCTTTCCTCTGACAACCGTAAAAATTTCTGTTAAATGTGAAACATTTTCCTTTATTATTATTATTATTGATTTTTGTCTTTTACCAAATCAAAATCAATTTTATGCTTTTGGTCCCTGTAGTTTTTGATTGGGTAAGAGAAAAAAAATCGAGAAAATAACGAAAACGTCTTCCATTTAACGAATTTTTTTAACAACCGTTAAAAAGAGGGATCAAATCCGCACATTCTTATAGATTATGATGACCATCTTGTAAGTTCAAAACAATAAGAATGAAAAATGTTATTGTTGAGAAACCACAAGATCCAAATTTATAGTTTACTTTAAAACTACAGATGTTGTCAAATTTACTACGTTACAAAAAAAAGTAAAACTACAAACATGGTTCATGTGGTTTTTAAAAAAGCAACAGTTTTCGCTCATGTAATTTTGAGTCGTTTGCAAAAACATTCAGATTTATTTTCTTTTTTTAACAATCGCTAAATGAGCGACATTTTCATTTTTCATCAATTTTATTGTCTTTTACTCGATCAAAATTGATTTTAAAATTTGGTCCATGTAATTTTTGAGTGGGTGTATGACAAAAAAATCGATAAAAAGATGAAAATATCCCACGTTTAATGATCGTTACAAGGAGGATCAAATCCAATCTTTTTTACAAACCATGATGACCGTCTTCTTATTTCAAAATTATAGAGACAAAAAATGTTGTCTTTAACAAACCACAGAGACCAAATTAGTACATCTATATTACCTTATAAACCAGATTTGTCAAAAGTCTTAAAAACAATTTTTAATGCACAAAGTAATATACATTTATGCACAAAGCCTTAAAAGTCTTAAAAACAACTCATAATGTATTAAGTATTACTATTTTATGCATTCAGTCTTAAAATATCTTAATTTACAGCTCATAATGATAGTACAAGTTCCAATGCATATTATTACTTTTCTTTTCATGTTCCCAATATACTTTTGACACCTTTCACTCATGCTTTCACCCTCTCATATCTCTACGTCTTCTCCTCATCCCCCAATGTGAGATTCAAATTGTTATTCACCATTAGTCATTAAAAGTTCTCTCATTCAATTGCTCTAGAACTCTTGTTCTCGATCTCTTGATTCTTTGCTCTTGGTGTAAATCGAACACATTTGTGGAGTCGTTTAAATATGTTGGATTTTAAACTGTCATATAATTTTTTTTCATCGATAGATTATAATTGGAACCATGACTCTTATTTATTCAAATTGTATTAATATGTAAAGACCAAATGTAATTTATATCATCGTTAAATTTTTTCTAATAAAACCAGTAAAACTTCAAAATCGTTAAAATTCATAACTTCCACCGTATTGTACGGATACATAACCAGTATTTATTTATTTAGGAACTAATTTGTGGCAAGGTAAAGCCATGAGATGAGAGCTTTAGTAGCGGGTTTCATGACCCTTTCAAATTCTATTTGCAGCATCACGGTTGGCATTGTAGACCCACCCACTTATTTTCTTTTTAATTATAATATTATTTTATTTAATTATTGTATAAAATATTTGACTTTACTTTCTACATTATTTTATGTATTTTATTTGAAAAATAGTTTTAAATTAATAATTTAACAAATTTATTTTGACTATTAAATATATTTCCAAATAATAATTTTATATATCAAATTTAAAGCGTTATACTATACTTCATCAAATAAATTGTAATATTTAATTCAATTAATAAAAATGTAATAAAAACATAATGTATCTCATTTTCTAAATTATTTGGAGGTTTAAATTATATAAAAATTAATTCATATAAAAATGTATTTCATGTATGATTTGAGTATTTTTCAAAATTACAAATGAAACTTCACATGTCACATACTGTAAACATCACACAGCAAAATTAAGGTTTATACAGTTCATACGTAAATACTATTTTACTAATTTAAAACAAGAAAAACTTTAATTTGACTAATATTTATTAGCGGCTTATGTTGTTAGCACATGACTTTATAAGTCAAAAAGAGAACGTACCCGATAAACAAAAATTAAATAACTAACAAACCGCAGCTTATAAGATTATAAAAAACCCAAGAACATTTACATGAAGGTTATTAGTAAGGTGTCTGTTGCGGTTTTAAAAGAAACTCCATGATATGACAAAAGTTCTCGTAACATGTGATAATTAGGGGTGAGTAGCGGAACAGAGTACCCACTTGCGGAACCGGAACTGCCTTGAAACTGTCGGTTCCGGAAACGAAACTGACATGAGTGGTTCCGGTTCCTAAACTATAGAACCGATTGAGAATGGTTCCGGTTCTCAATTTTTCAGAACCGTTACCTACCGGGACTGGGTACCCAGAACCGGCGGGTACCCGATATTTTTCAATTAAAAATAATAATTAATTTTTTATTACTAAATTTAAATTAGGTCAAGAACTTAGAACTCTAGATTCAGAATTTGAGATAAAATGATTCGTATTTTTTTCAAATTGTGTGTTTAATTGAATTCGTAATATGTAATCGTTAAACTTTGAACATTTACAATTATAGTATGTAATCGTTAAACTTTCAACATTTACTATTAGTCTATTATGGTTTGTAATCGTTAAACAATATTTGTAACCATTATCCCCGTATAATTTGTATTCTTATTTATTTATTTAGTGTTTTGACAATGTTTTATTTTTTATTTATAAATAATTTTTTTTTAATATTTTAGAAAGCGGGTACCCGAAACCGGTTACAAAAATTCAAGAACCGCTCTAACCAGTTCCAATTCCTATTTCAATATCTCAAGAACTGCCGGTTTCGATCAAATAAGACGGATACCCACCTATACTCACCCCTACCAATAATAAACCCAAATAATTATGCAAGAATCCAGGTTCTTTTACTTTATCATTCACAACATTTTTTATTATTGTTTTTGTAATTGTTTGACCACCAAATTATAATATAATACAATAATCAAATCTAAAAATAATTATAAATAACTAACAGTTAAAACATTTGTTATTTTGTATAAACCGAAAAAGTATGTTATAAACTATATCCAATATGTTGTTATTTTACGGGAAAATTCCGTCTGAAATGAAAACCGTAGAATACGTTGACCATGTATGTATTAACATAATTGACGTACATTTAATATTATATTTAAGAGTCCTAAACTAGGTTATTGAAAAAATCACTTTTGAAATTATAAGCTAGTTTTTATCAAAAAATAACTATTTTATCAATTAATTTACCAAATATAATGTAAAAATATTTCAATTGTATATTTTATATTTATTTTCGATATTTAAGACGGTAAATTCGATAAATAACGGTTATTATAACCATTTAAAATAAATGACTTCATATTTACATTGTATTTTTAACAGTAAAAATACCGGTTTTTTTTATTACAGAAATAACCATTGAATATAATAATTACAGATATAATCATACACCAGATGGTCACTTTCATCCTTTAAATACGTTCTAAAACATATATTTTATTTTAAAAATAAAAAATATTTTGTTATTTTGGCAGATGAATCATATAAATAATTAAAAATTAGGGAGTATTAATTAAATGAATAATTTTTAGGAGGATATAAAATAGTTCTTGGTTGGAGTATTGGAGAAATGGGGGTTTGGCAGTGAAAGGAAAAAAAGGGAAGATGAGGAGGGTGAAATGGTAATTACAGGTCATTACGATTTTTCATAAAACCGGTGCCTTGGTATATAATCTAAGCCGAGCCGATGGCTGTAGAGGAAGAAAACAGAGAGAAGAAAACAGAGAGGAACCCTTCTTCCATGGCCAAATCGGACCAGGAGAGAGAGCCGGAGGATACCAAAGACTCACCGCCGGCGACGGCGGCGTGGGGGACATGGGAGGAGCTTCTCCTGGCCTACGCCGTCAATCGTTACGGCACCAAGAGCTGGGACTCTATATCCTCCGAGTTACGAAAACGGAGCTCCGCCCCGATCCTTCTCACTCCTCATCATTGTGAAGAGAAATACGGTGAACTCAAACGCCGTTTCAACCAATCTGACGACGACGATGTCGATATGGATGACGGCAGTGACAATACCACCACTGCTATTCCTTGGCTGGAGGAATTGAGGAAACTCCGGGTCCTAGAACTGCAGCGAGAACTAGAAAATTACGATCTATACATCTCGTAATAATCAAATCTAAAATTACATGTAGATCTAATATAAATCTACTGTTTCTTTCCGTTTAGTTTCGTTAAAAAACATATGAGAGAGACTTGATGGTTTCCGATGTGCTTTTTTGGTGCCAGGTCTTTGCAATTGAAGGTGAAGAAATTGACGGAGGAGAGTGAAAAAAACGGTGGAGAGACGAAGAAGAAGGCGGATTTAGGGCAACGAAATGAAGAGATTGAATTAAAAAAGGCGGAAGAAGCGAAGAACGAGACACCGGAGCCGGTGGTTTCCGGCGACGAGGATTCCGACAGGGACAACCAGTCGGTGAACGGATCGAACGGAAACCTAGAAACCGGTGTGGAGAAGTCGGAAAACGAAAATGAAAACGAAGCGAGTCCGGGGGACGAGAAGCCTGAATCGGCGGCGCTTTCACCCGTTCGTGAGGAGGATTCGTGTAACGGTAGACCGGATGGCAAAGAACCGGTGAAAACCGAACCGGATGGTGAAGCGAGCGAGGCGCCCGAGTCAATAGCCGAGTCGAAAAGTGAGGGAACAATGAAAGAGAATTCAGATGTGCAAAGCTCGGCTAGCAAGTCGAGGAAGGAGAGAGTTGATAGGGTGCGACGTGGGACCAGCAAAGAAGATGAACGTGAGATCGAGGATCAATCCACAGATAGTATTCCTGTTAGATCCTTGCCGTTGGTTGATTTCTTGCACAAACTTCAGAAGCTCGGCTCGCCGATCTTCGAGCGTCGGCTCGATAGACAGGTGAAGAAAATATTTATATTTTTTCATACTTTTAAATATATAAAAAATCGAAAATATAAAATAATCTAACATATATAAATAATTTTCAAGATACTGTGGTCATAATATTCCTATTTATTAAAAAGGTAATTTATATTGTTTTTTTAATATTTAATAATTGAAATAATAATATATATTCTTCTAAGATCTAGAAAACTATGTTAAAATGATATAGATAAATACGTGGTAGTTCCCATCCCATCTAACATATAGTTTTGTACATGGGGATTTCATATTTTCATGAATGTGTGTAGGCCTACCAACAACCTCACGTGTCATTTTGGGTTTTCTTCACAGACGTATTCCATACACACAGATATTTGTATAAGAGGGAACAATTAAATGAAAACTAACCAATCTTAATAAGTTTTATGTTAGGTTAGGATTCAATATGTTTGATGGACATATATTCAGTTTATATTTGAATTTTTTTAACTTTTGTTTCACAAATATGCTAAAAAATATTCACATTGTGAAACACGTATATGTTGATCAATATTTTAAATTCTAGTATTAGATAAAAAATCATATGAAATAACATATGATGCATTAGTTCTCAAGGTTAGCACAAATTAATGAGTTTTCAAAAGAAGATCCCTATATATAGACGAATGATCGAGTGAGAAGTGTAAGAAGAGATCTGGATCCTTGATCACTTTTAATCTCATCCCCACTCATGAATTATACTTGATACGAGAATTGATCCAATGCATCTCATTATTGTTGTTCTTCAATTAGGATTGCTCCAAGAATGAAGATTTCTTCTTATTCTTTTCAAACTCGGAGCTTCAATCACACGCACACATGTATATATATTATTTATTTTAAGCGATATTTTCCCTTTTATTTTATTATTTATTTATTTGTAAAATATTCTCGAGCAATTGAGGAAATGAAGAAAAAAAGGTTCAAATGCGAAAACATGTGATTATGATGTTTTCATTTATCAATTAAATAATTCATTTTAAATATTTTTAAACAAAAAAATTAAAAAGTTGGATGCCGTATTTTTCGGTATAGGGAACGGCCCATCACCTGTGGTACGTTTTAAATTTAGACTTCTTTGGAAAGGTATTTTATGCTGTGTTTGGATTAATTTCAATAAATTATGACCATAAAATATTAATCTTAATAAAAATTATTTAATTTCTTTTACTTTATTGACTTTCTAATATTTAGTTTATTTGTTTATTTATGTGTAGGCCGTCTTTGATTGTGACAATTGATCTTTGCATGTCAAAATCTGAGCCTTTTTTATGAACTATGCAGGAAAAACTAAGGTACAAGAACTTGATTAGGCAACACATTGATTACGAGATACTACAAACAAGGCTAAAAGAAGGCTGGTATTCCGATGGCAACGACAGATTCTTCCGAGATCTTCTGCTTCTCGTCAACAACACACGAATATTCTTCCCCAAAGAATCCCCCGAATCCGCTTCTGCAATGGAGCTTCGACAACTTGTCCTAAAGGAGATGATGTCGAAGAAAAAACAGAAAACCGATGCAAAATTAACCGAGAAACAAACTTCATCCAAATCCACAAACTTGCCTCCAAAACGAGCTGCTGAACCACCTGATTCCTTGCTTTTGAAACCCAAATTATCTGGCCCCATTATTGTTTGTCGAAAAAGAAGCTCAATAACAGCTAAAGCAGCGGGATCGTCCTCTGGGGCTGATCGGAGAAAGGAGCAGCAAACAGAGGTGAAAAACTCCGAGAAGGTGATTGAGGAAACCCGAGACACACCAAAGAGATCCAGAGATGGGTTCCCTTTGATTTCAAAGAAAAAGGGGAAGAACATTCGTGGGAATACTTCGGAAGTGAACTCGAATCAAGATCAGGCGAAAACACCTGCCAATGATGCTTCAGACTCCAAAAGCGATAAAAAGAAGAAGCTAACGGAAGCAGAGGAGAAGAAGCAAAGTGCAGCCAAGTTTTTGAACCGAATGAAACGAACCTCATCGGCCTCAAACAATGAGCCGTTGCTTAACACATTGAAAAGCACGGGAGGTGGTGGTAGTGGAGGTGGTGGTGGTGGTTCAGAGAACGACGGGAAAGGAGGAGGAGGAGGAGAGCAGAAGAAAGGTGGCGGTGTGAAGGGCGGTGGTGGAGACGGGAAGAAAGATCAAGCAAAGAAAGGCTCGGGTGGACGCCAGGTAAAAGAACAAGGCAGTCCTGCGAAGAGGAGCGTCGGGCGACCACCAAAGAGAGCGGCGGCACCACCTCCAATGGCAGCGACTTTGGGCAAACGGAATCGTGATTCCGGTGAGTCGGAGACGTTGGGCTCAAAACAAACGAAGAAAAGATCAAAGAGGTAATGGATGTTTTAGTATATGTGTTTTAGAGTCTAACCCGGTGGTTTATTTTGCCGACTGTTCTACATTTGACATGTTGTTTTGGTAGTAATTGATATTTAAGCAAAATTTAGCCACCACCTGTTTTCTAAAATCTGTACCCATTTTGGGTAGGTGTGATTCAATCATTTCTCAAACATCAAATGATATAAAAAAACCACTCATTTTGAGTTTCACTTTTTCATCTTCACCGTTATTTATTTGCATCATTGTTTAATGTGATATCCACTGTATACACGTTGAAAGACACAAATATTTACTATGAGAAATACATTTAGAAACTTTAATACATACTACTGAATCAAGGTGTCATAAAACCAGTTTGGTCATCTCTCGATTCATGTCGCACCATTCAACATTTATGGTCGACGTTTGTTTAAGTTAAGAGCATTCACGATCAATTTCTTTAAATAGAAAACAAAAATTAAAATCTCCAAAAAAGTTACATTCAATTCTAATGGTTTTCCATTTTGAAAACTCTAACACTGATTATATTAAAAAAAATATTTTATCTAACACATTTAATATCAAACGACTTATAAATTTTAACTTGTGAAAACAATAAAAACGTATTCTATTTTCTACCAAACATTCAATCATGGGGATATCGGAGATTTTTCAAATTCAGAGAAATTTACAATCTCTTCCCAAAATTGATAGCAGTTCTCTTTGAAAAAGAAGATATATTAGAAATGCTTTAAAAGTATCCTTATTCGTTATATTTTTAAATTATAATTCAGACACATCCATCAAAACACGTGTTGTTCATTTAATAGGCAATTTTTTTTTTAGTAACTGTAGGTTTTCAGGTCAGCTTATGCGTAACAACTAAACCTCGGATGACTAAGAATGCTTAGAGTCATCGCATGTGAACCTCTATGACCACAAGACATTTGTGTTGATGACATTTTCATTTATAAAAATTTATTTTGTTGTTGGATTAACATGTCTTTTAGTACATGTGGCTATTCCTACATCTAATGGGGAATACGAATACGATCAATAAAATAGTTTATCTAGACTTGTAAGATCTAAATCTACGGCTGAAGAAACCCCGTAGAAACTTAGCATGAGTCGTAATCGCCTCCCGAATGGATTATGTGTATCTAAAAGATCTTTCATACTATGACCAATAATTAGTTATTTGCATATGTCAGACATAGGTTTGATCCTATAGAAAGGGAAATTGGCCGAAATAGCCATTTCTCCTATCTAAATTGGTCTCCTAGCCATTCCTCTCCCTGATTTACCTAAATGTCATTACTTACGCAAGTCCCACTTCTTTCACTTGCAGACCTAGCTAAAAGACAAAAAAAAGAATCAGATTCAACCGGGTCTGTAAGTGCGATGGCCAGGTCCACATTTGCAACAATACCACTTGCTAACATAGGTTGAATTTGAATTTATTTTTTTCTTTTAGCTAGGTTCGCAAGTTAGGGAGGTGGGACTTGCAGAGGTAATGACATTTGGATAAAATCAGGGAGATGAACGACTAAAAAACCAATTCACATGAAATGAATGACTATTTTGATTAATTTCCCTTGAATAAATTGGACTTATTTTCTCGTTCAGTGAAACGTTCCTCTTATCTATCAACAATATAGAGTGGAGAGATCACATAACCCCTTTTTAGCATAGAGAAATGAAAGAAATTTCTTTCTATGTTTTGAATTACTATGTAATATACTTCGATTTTAATATTTTCATTTATTATTTGTATCTGTCGATTTTATAATACGGTTTTGTATGTTTTTGAGAAAATAATAATGTTTTTATACATGAATAAAATATAAATTTAAAGATCACATAAAAGTTTGAAAATATTATATCGATATTAATATCAAATTAACAATTTAAAATTTCTCATTTTTTTTATAAATCTTTTAGTTCAATTTTTTGTTATAATTGATTTAGGTTAAATAACAAAGTAATTTATTTTAGGTTTAATAATATAACGTTTAATATAAAGATAATTTTAGTTCACTTTTTTTTTATTATAATTTAATTTAGATCTAATAACGAAGTAATATATTTTGGGTTTAATAATATAATATTTTTAATACATATAATAATTAAGTATCATGTTAATTATATTCTAATTTTTTTATATTTAAAATGAGATGTTTATTCTATATTTGATTATGTTTATATTCAAAACATACAACTTACAGAAGTTGTAATCATGTACAATTTACTTGTAATATTGGATTTTAAGTAACATACATTATTAAACAAGCATGTACTGAATACATGAGAAGAGAGACATAAGTATATACAATGAAGTTAATCCAAAAATTGCAAAACATATACATTTCAATAACCGTCATGCTATGCTATAAAATGCAATAAGAAAAACAAACAGAACTAAAAGAAAGTTTATACTTATATTTAAACCTAAGTTATTATTATAACATATACAATTTCCATATTTATGTGTTAAATAAGTTTGCAAACATATCCCGGATATCTGGGTCTGGTCTAGGTCTTGCCCTCGTTAGGCTCCTTTGCCTGCTTTCGATGTTTTCCCCGTTTGTTGTCCAGGCTTGACTCGCTTAGGACCTTCCCTAGTGGTTGGTTTCTCTCTCTTCTCCTTTTGTTTTCTTCCTTCCCTTCCCCTCGGGATGCATTGGTTCTTTCTGGTGGATGTGATTCGTCCCCACCCGAGTGCGTATTTTGTTCTTAGCGTTTTTGGTTTTTTTATCTTGATAGGAGAGGCGTCCCCCCTCCATATAAAAAAAAAAAAGTTTGCAGACATCTTGAATAAGAAATAAATACCCATAATTGAGGTTATTAGATTCTCCTAATCGTTATTTTAATTCTATAAAAAACCGATAAATTTGTCCTTCAAAATCCCTATATACCTTATATCACGTGTAATTCATGTTAAAATTGAATTATGAAAACACCGTTTGTTATATATTTTTTTAAATGTAATTCTTTCATGTTAAAATAACATCCATGTTTTCGTTTGTCTCAAATATGTTAGTATCTGTACAATTTATGTTAAAACAACATCCATGTTTTAGTATGATGTTTATATACAATTTCTGTTAAAACATCCATGTTTAAAACTGGATCTTGCTCGATATTTATCAAAATTTCAGCTAAATTTCTTCTATTTTTTTTTAAAATGAGATGACTTTCATAATAGTTTATGAAAATAATGTGATCAACATAGAAGTTTGAAAACATTGTTTCTTAATGCAATTCAAGACCAAAAATCACCAAGAACTCGATACCATGCTCGACACCGATATGTAGCATGATTGTCATTGCAGGTCATAGAACATCTTACCGATCCAAATAATCTTGGTTTACCATTTCCTAAAAGTAATACTACTCCAAGTGCAATTAGGATATGCATGGTATGCACACTGGACTATACTAGTTCTTTGTTTGGTGTTTTCTTTGGTTAATCTGGATATCCAACCCGTTTTGCGAACCGACTAATCCCAGGGCAACCACCTGCTTTGCAGGGCGGAGTCACCGCATTTGAATCTCCGTGGCCACAAGGGGATTTTGTTTCTCCTTGGGACCTCCTGACACTTTTGACATTTTGAGCCAAACTCAAATCAATCAAGCACCACCCTTGTGGTTTTGTTTGGTGTTTAGTATAACTAGTGTCAAGTTGTTTGTATAATGTATCGTAGGAAGGATGAGACTAGACAAATATACCCTCAAATGGTATTAAATGTTTTTATATTATATAATAGTTATAAATGAGTTAATCAATTAAGCATTTAGATAATTTTAGTTATAAACATTTATATTGTGATAACCGGATTTTATCGGTTATAAGTTTAGGGTTGTTTTTGAAAGTAGTTTGAACGTTGAGGGGTGTGTTAAAGTTATTTGGTTTAAAATTTGAAACTCCACCGCCTTAGGTGGAGATATTTGTGAGTTATTATATTTTATGTTATATTTGTTTTTCATGGGATCTTGAATATGTTATATGCTATTTTTAACATAATTTAGTATTTTGATATGTTATTATCAACTGGTTGGAATAAGGATGACATAATCGGGATGTGTGTATTCTAGGATAAGGATGACATAATTAGGAGAGACGTATTCTGGTATAAGTGTGACATAATAAAAAAACGTATTTTGAGATAAGGGTGACATTATTAGGAGAGACGTACATTGAAATAAAGATGACAAAATTAATTGTATGTAAAAATGGAATTTTAATCATGTGGAAATTGTTATCGCATCTTCATGATGCGATGAGTGTGATTTATCGCATCTTTATGATGCGATGAGTTGGTTTTATCGCATCATAATATTTATCGCATCCTTGTGATGCGAGAAAGTGGGGTTATTGCATCAATGTGATTCGACAAAGTGAAGTAATCGCATTAATATGGTGCGAGGAAGTGTATTATCACATCTATATGATGCGACAAGTTGATGTGTATGACGCGATAATAATGTGATCACATCAATGAGATGCGACAAGTTGGCATATTTTATCTTTGTTGCGAAAACTTTGGTACTTTAATAGGTTTGATGTGATAAGATAATGTTGTCTCATCTATATGATGCGACAAAAAGATTTGTTTCAGTAAAACATTGTTTATTTGTTATTAATACAAATATGCCTTTCTAAAAAGTGTTTTGGTGATTTTCACGCTGTAATAACAATTAAAATGGATTTCTCACTAGACCTTATGGTCTAACCCTCATTTTGTTTTAAAAATGTGCATTACAGGTCGGACACATGTGGAGAGTAAGAGAAATGGAAAGGGAAAGATGTGAAGGGTTTGAGATTAAAGGTGATCAAATATCTACATCCCTTCTTACGCTTCTCACTCTCCTTCTCACACGATCCTTCGCATATATATATATATATATGTGTATGTGTGTGTATATAGATATATATACACACACTAATTTGGGTACCCACGCAATGCACAAATATATCAATTTTTTTGTAAATCAAGGGTATGAAGTTTATTCTCGTTATTAACTCAAACTTTTATAATTAAAATACAAAATCGTATTTACAAAAGCAATGAAACCTAAAGTAAAATGTTATTTCAAACCAAAAGAATGAAGCAAAAGTTAAATATTATTTCAAATTCAAAGAAAGAACCAAAGTTATGATATTTTATAATATTATTAAATTTTAAAACTATTCAATATTGAGCTTATTTTGAAGATATTGATGAAATGATTATAATGATAAATTTATAAAAAAAGAAACACATTTTTAATGCGTTTTTAGTTAATATATGATTATGTATTTAATATGACGAAGGTGTAAAACAAAAAAATAAGAAATAAAAATGTGATATAAAATAAATAACTATAAGGTATAAAATGTAAGTTTTAAAATGAAATTCACTATATATTTATGTTATTTAATGATATGATTAAGTCAAAGAATATTTAATATTCAGGTCATTTTGAAGGTATTGACAAAACAATAATAATAGTATAATTTGCAAAAAAATTGTACTTTTTGATGCATTTTAGATTATACACGATTATGTTAATATGATAACCGTGTAAAATGAAAAATAAAAAAAATAAGAGATATAAAATAAATTAAATAATTAATTATAAAGGTATAAAATGTAACTTTCAAAATAAGAATGAATTGAGTTTTAGGGGTGTTTGAGATTGCTTATTTAAAACAACTTATATTTTTTTACAAAAACACTTATCAACTTATTATAAGTCAGAAAAGTTTAACTTCTTCAAAACTCCTTATTACCGGTTTGACACCGGTATAAGTTGTTTATCCAAACACTCAAAAATACTTATTACCGGTGCTACACCAGAATAAGTCAATAAGTTATTTTTATAAGCAACCCCCAACATCCCCTTAATTATATAAAAAAAGCGGGAGATTGTAGAGCCTTAAAAGTCTGTACATTTAGTATAATAAAATGTACTTTTCAAAATTTCAAAATAACTGAAACTCCCCTTTTATAAAATAATAAATATAGATATATACATATAAGATGAAGTATTATAATGATTCTTTAATATATAATATATAATAATACTTTAAAATACATAAACAAATAATATATTCTTATATACTGTACCTATACAATCACTTAATATGATCTCGTTTTTTGAATCACTTAATTCTGTGGGACAAAAAAACTTTATTTTTGCTTTTTTCAGTCACGTCCT
Organism: Cynara cardunculus var. scolymus; assembly: GCF_001531365.2. Classification (NCBI taxonomy): domain Eukaryota; kingdom Viridiplantae; phylum Streptophyta; class Magnoliopsida; order Asterales; family Asteraceae; genus Cynara; species Cynara cardunculus. The sequence continues at coordinate 6,838,460 of NC_037532.1, forward strand.
GTCATGTCCTGTTTTGTCATATCCTGTTCTGTTCCACTTAATATTATAACAAACACGAGACAATTAAGTTATTGTTCTAGTTTCATGTACCAAACACATCCTTAAAAGTCCATTTCTAACACAATGAAACGCTGTTCAAATACATATATAGGTTGTTCAGTATCATTCCAAAAAACGTAACTAACACTCATGGGCGGACCTAGTTAAGTGCCATGGGTGGCACGTGCCACCGTATTGTTTCTCCGCCGAAGGGTAAAATATTTAGGTTTCTTGAACGGTGCAACCGTATTAATTTGTTGTGTGCCACCATATGTATTTTGAAACTACAATGAAAACAAATTTTATTTGGTAAAGTTGGTTTGCAAGACTTTTATTCCACCCCACACTCAAGTCCGAATCATATTAGTGTCATTTTCTTAGTCAAACGGTGCCATCGTTTGCAAAAAAAATCCGTATATTTGTTTCTTATAGTCAAACGGTGTCACCGTTTGAAAAAAATTCCTATATTTTTTTTCTTATGGTCTAATGGTGCCACCGTTTAAAAAAAATTACGGGTCTGTCCCTGCTAACACTGCCTTCAACCCAGGTCGGGTTGCACAAAATGTGCGCGTATCAATCTAGTCTGTTACGTATTGATGAAAACCAATGTATTTATATGGTATAATTATACACGGATTGGATCCAACCATAAAGGTTTATTTAATATAATTGAAAATACAGCTAAGTGTGTAAGAGACTTCCTCTTCTCATACCACATTACCACCACCCCAAACATGAATCACGTGACTTGTCACATGCTATTTCATATTTATATTTCTTCATATATAATAATTTCTTGATGATAACCATCAAGTTTTTTTTTTTTTTAATATTTGTATTAATTTTAAAAAAATAAGGATTTCACTTAAGAGACGTTTGGTTTGATGAAATAGTTTTGAAGGATTTGTATTTCGTGGAAGGATTTGAATTGAAAGGATTTGAAATCTTCGAGGTGTTTGGTTTGATGAATTTAAAATGGATTTTATAACTAATTTATAAAAATAAATTTAAATAGTTATAAAAATAATTAAGTTACCTTTTTAATACTGAATTATCAGAAAATAAATGTTTTTAACATATTTTAAAACATTCTTATATACAAATCCTACGAAATCCCCCTGAAATCCCAACCACCCTCGAGGGGTTTCAACAAAATCTTAGGATTTCAAATCTAAACAATCCTGCATACCAAACACGAGATCCCCCAATTTCATTCCATTCTTGTAAACCAAACGAACCCTTATTACTTCACTGACATTATCACGGGTGTTCATTATAACCTATACTAGTTGTGTACCCGCGCAATGCGTTGAGAGCCGTGAATTTTAACGATTTTGAAGTTTCACTGGTTTTATTAAAGTAGATTTAACGCTAATATTTGGTCTCTACATATTAATACAATTTGAATAAATAAGAGTTATGGTTCCAATTACAGTCTATCGATGAAAAAAATTGTATAACAATTTAAAATCCAATATATTTAAATGACTCCAAAAATACGTTCGATTTACAACAAGAGCAAAGTATCAAGAGATTGAGAGTTCTAGAGCATTTGAATGAGAGATGAATGAGAGAATTTTTAATAACTCATGATGAATATCAGTTTGAATCCCATCTTGTGGGATATGGAGAAGACATAGAGGTATGAGAGGGTGAATGAATGAGTGAGAGGTGTTAAAAGTATATTGGAAACATGAAAAGAAAAGGTAATAATGTGCATTGGTAACTTGCATTATATGTTATTTTAATTGTAGATTAAGATATTTTAAGATTGAATGCATAAAGTAGTAGTACTTAATGCATTATAAGTTGTTTTTTAGACTTTGTGCATAAATGTATAGTACTTTGTGCATTAAAAATTGTTTTGAAGACTTTTGATAAATCTGCTTTATAAGGTAGTATAGATTAAAGTATAATTTTTTTAATAAATAGAATATTAAATATTACATCTCTAAAAATATCATATCCAATTCAAACAACTTCTCAATAAAAATTTAAAATCTTAAAAAAAAATGACGTCCAAAAATTAAAATCCCCATACACTTTAAAAATTATAATCATTGAAAACCCATCGGTGAAAATAATTAAAATAAAATATATTTTTTCATAATATATTATGTTTTATAGATTTTTCTAAATTTAAAGATTTTTACTTTTTCTGTAACATATATTTTGAAGGAAAAACAACTCTAAAATCTAATTTTAGCATAACTATTACAGATGCTGTAAAATATTTATTTTAGAGCATCCTCCAACAGCTATCTATACTATCTTATTAAATAAATTTAGTAAAAGTCTTAAAGTCTTAAAATTCTAAATGACCAAAATACCTTTTATACTCACTTTTTCACCTTTTCACCTCCTTCTCTCCTCACATACACTCACCCTCTCATTAACTGAATATCTCGTTGTAATTGGATCGAATCCAAAATTTCAACATCGAAATTGCATTGGTCGGTTTTTAGATGGTTGTCCAGAACGAAATAAAACAGAACCGGTCCAATCCAATTACCTATCCAGTTATCATCTAATTACCCACCTAATTATGATTAACCATCATCCAAATAAGAATCCTATATAATTATTAGCATTTTATGATATCGTTTTTCGTTTAATACTGAAAATCTGTAAAATAAAGAATAAAAACTCAATTTTTTTATTTTAAAGAATATATCGGAGATCTCTGACGATTTTCTAATATCATTTTATTAAAAAAATATTTTAAAATAAATATATTTGTTGGTTAATTTTTTTATTAATTAGAAAAAGAATATTTGTACATAGCACACAAGTTGAGAAAACTAGATGCATCTGGTACTTGTACCACAAGCATTAAGCAGTTGCACATTTTAATGATTGGGTTGATTAGGTTAAACCATTTCCTCAGAGCAAAAATGATAATAATGAAACAAACAATGCTTTGAGAAGTTGTACAATATGTTTCAATTGTTGTATGTATATTTGGATTTAGTGATTTTTGTTCTGGAAATAGTTTGTCAGGAAATGGTATTTTGGTATTAGTCAAACAAACGGCACATGATCACCTGGTCCTTGCAAATCCCAACGTCCTTATAATTAAACAAATCACAGATTTGGAATTATTTTCACTTTACCCCTTTAAGATTATAACTTGCCTCGAAATAGTCCCTGTAGTATTATAGCAACATTTTTTTGCCTACCATTTGGTTCTTGGGATATTCTTCTTTAATTTACCAAAGGGTTGTTTATTTACCTCTTAATAGTTTCATTAATAGGTAACATTTGAATCGTTAAAAGGGTTGTTTTTTTAAAATCCTCTGAATGATTTTGTATTCTGGATCTCTCTTAACCATTAAGAGCCTTAATTTCATTGTACACAATTACCAAACAATTATATTTCATTTTTCACTATATCATAAGAGCCTTTTAATCATTCTGACCACTTAACCATTCTATACAAAACCATTCAACAATTGCCAAACAGTCCATAAATATTCAAAGTGATTACAACAACTTCAAGAAATCATAATCAAAATTAGATAAAATTAATTAATTAAAGTTTATAATAAGTATGCAATTTTAAGCTAAAAACAGTATTCTACTTGATTCTTTAAATTTAAATATCGTAATTATAAAAAAACCAGTAAATTAAAATTATAATTCAGACACAAGAAAACTGATTATCCAAATACCCTTCGGGAAAATTGAGTCCTTAATAAACAAGGGACTAATCCAGACCATTCATCTATTTTAGTTCAGTAGGTTATGAACAATAGTGAAAGTTACATTTTGCCAAAATCCCTGAATTACAATACTGATACGGTATTGTTTCATATGTTATACGTTCAAACACTCACTTTCAACCTCCCTAAATATATCTGATATATATATATATATAATTTTTTATGATGCACATGCATGGGATGCTCCCATACCATATTTGGTCCTATTTATAGATGCATCATGTGTTATTCTATTTTCCCATTTTGAGATCCAAAATCAAACTTGTCTCAAAGAATGATGAAGATCCAAATTAGGGTTTTGGCCATCTTTGCATCTTTACTTCTCTTTCAAATGTATCTTCTTCAATGCAATAAGAGTAGTGCCAAAGGCATCAACACAAGTACCAACATCATATATTCAAGAAGGTTACTTGTATTTCCAAGAATGGCTTCTAAATCCATCGCAAGAGATCAAGGTTCGTCACAAAAGATCGTCGCTAATGCTACTTTCAACCAGAGCCTCAGGAAGAAACCACGTAGCGGTCCCAACCCAACTCATAATAGAAAGTAAATTAAATTCAATATTTTCGTAGAATTTTATTTATTTATTTTATAGTTTTTTTTCTTCTTTATTTGTATTTTTTTCTGAGATAAATTTTAGTGTCAGCAATTAGTGATTTAGATGTACCAAAAGCTATGAAATTAAATCAAACCCAACTAAACATACCAGATATATTTTAATTTGTACTATTTTTATCTGTTGAAACAGAATCTTTGATTATAGATTAGTACATGATGTTATTTAACATATTTTGTTGATCGGTTTCTACTGTTTTAGATGATTTTAACATATTTTTTTCAAAAAATTAGATTTTACAGGAAATTGGAGAAGTGGAGAGCCAATGTTTTGTAGATTTGTACCCTACCATGGGTCCATTGTATTTTTGTTTTCTGACTTATTCATAAAATTCATAAATCTTGTATATATTTATGTAATGATGACAATTAAAGATGGTTTTAGTTTTTCAGACTAACATCTATACTATATTATAAAACATTTGATAGAAACTTTTAAAAACCATTTTTTATACATGAAGGACTGTTTATTGATGCATATTACTTAAAACTCAAGATTACAAGTAAATAATGCATAAGTACAACTTACTAAAGCTCTATGCTTGAATTCAGGTAACTAATTGCTGATAAACATAATCAAATACTGGCTAAATATTTTATTTTAAATATAAAAAATCTAAAATATAATTAGGATAATCATTATGTTCTAACAGAATACTTAATTATTATCTTTATAAATAATTATATTATTAAATCAAAAATAATTTACTTCATTATTAAACTTAAATTATAATAAAAAATTGAATTAAAGAAATTATACAATAAAACAAGAATTTTTAAATAGTTAATTTGATACTAATTTCGATATATTTTTTTCAAATTTTAAGATATCTTCAAATTTATATTTTATTCAAAAATAAAAACATTATCGTTTTTCTCCAAACCACATAAAACTGTATTATAACATCGGCAGAGAACAAAATAAAACGAAACATTAAAATCGAGATGTATCTCGCTGCATTGTGCGAGTATCTTCTAGTTCATAAAAACCTTTGAAATTTTCTTAACAAGAATTCTTGGAGGTCTAAGACTTTGGCAATAGAGTGAGTGTACGAACTTTAAATAAAGATTTTAAAGAGCAAATTGTTTATTTCTTTTTGATATTTTAAGGTTAATTATAAAAACTTGATCTAACTCTGATATAAAAATCCAACGTTTTATTTGTCAATTATGAATTATATAAAGACAATAAGGTTTGCGCCTTTGGAGTTCCTCCTCAGAGGTCATAGGTTCGAGTCCTGCAAGTCTACTTGGGAATTTCTTGGCTGTTCTCCTAGTGTGTGAGATTAGTCAAGGTGCATGCAAACTGGCTCGAACACGCATGGTTAACAAAAATAGTTTATATACAAACAACCGAAGCAATTTGCCTCGACTTGCTTTGTGGCTTTGCCTCACGATTATAAGGGGTCAAGCAAAAGGCCAATAGTATGTAAGTTACTCGTAGATCCCAACCTCAAATGTCGAGCAATCAAGGGATCAAACCTTATCGAATATAAGAAGTATATGTGAGTTTTGTCGTATATGATTATTTTCTACTTAAAAAAAAGAATCGTAAGGGTTGCAACTAAGAGGGATGCCTGTTTCGAGAAAGGAAACACAATACACTTTGATCTAATGTGCCCGTAGATCATTACATGCTCATATTCATCTTCATCCACGTCACCATGGTGTTATATAATGGTGGATCTAAAATCTTCGACAACTGGGAAACACGTTTATGGTATCCCTCTTATGCTATCGACCAAAACTAAATAAACAACCAGTGTTTTAATTTTGTAACTGCTGGTTATTCATTTGGCATGTAAACTTAAACATTAGGACGAACTTTTTGTTTGCATATGTACAACTTATTAAAGTTCTATTTTTAAATTCATGTAACTAATTGCAAATAAACATAATCAAATACATGATAAACATCAATTTTAAATATAGAAAATCTAAAATATAATTAAGATAATCATTGCGTTCTAACAGAATGTTTAATTATTATCTTTATAAAAAATTATATTATTAAACCAAAAATAAATTACTTTGTTACTAATCTAAATTAAATTATAATAAAAGTTATTTATACTATATTATAAAGCATTTGATAAAAACTCTTAAAAACCATTTTTTATGCATGAAGTACTGTTAATTGATGCATATTATTTAAAATTCAAGATTACAAGTAATTTTATATAAGTACAACTTATTAAATCTCCATTTTTAAATTTGTGTAACTAACTGCAGATAAACATAATCAAATACAGAATAAACATCTATTTTAAATAAATAAAATCTAAAATATAACTAAGATAATCATTATGTTCAAACAAAATATTTAATTATTATCTTTATAAAAAAATTATATTATTAAACCAAAAATAAATTACTTTGTTATTAAATCTAAATTAAATTACAATAAAATATTAAATTAAAGAAATTACACCAAAGAAACGAAAACTATTAAATAGTTAATTTGATACTAATATCGATTTATTGTTTTCAAAATTTTATGCTATATTCAAATTTATATTTCATTCAAAAATATAAACATTATTCGTTTTCTTAAAACCACATAAAATCGTATTGTATCGATAAAGAAAAAAAAAAAAAAACTAAACATTAAAATTGAGATCTACCTGCTTTTAGTGTATATATATATATATATATATATATTCTTACATGTACAATATAGATAGTTGAATCTATATACATGCATGCACAACATAATGCATCTAAGGGAGCTTCTGTTTTGTGCGGTCATAGTTGGTGTATATATATGTATATATATATATATGAGTGCGCATATGTATATGCATATGTGTGTGTATATATATATGTACTGTGTATATATGGATGTATAAGTTGAAGTAACGACGTAAGCAACGTTGTCAGTTTATGAAATGCTAAAATAAATGGTGTTAAAGAGACCACCCGATCATCTCTATTTATCGTAGGTAGTGGCATCGTAATTATCTTAGATTTAAGTGTGGTCTTGGATTTGTAAGGGAGGTGCTAGCCACTTCGAGGATCAGTTAAGGCAACGACTTGTACGATGAGTTATATGTGACTTTTCCTATGTATGGTTGCACGTTTTATTTATAATTATGACCAAGCTTACTTGGGATTTTCTCAATATCTTTGATATATCATGTATGCATAAGACTTTTAATATTTTTTTATAATATGTGTTGTGAGTATTTGTGTGACAATGATGATGTACTACGATATGATTCTATAAAGACGAGTATGCTTTGTGAGCTTGTTTAAGCCGTAAGTGCGGACATGCTGTGTGAGTTCACTAGGTAATCTTGTGTGAGGTAGACATCTCCTATAACGCCGTTGACTTTGTGAATTATGTTGTTTAAACCATATGCATGATAAATTATGACGTTCTTTTAAATCTATTTAATAACGTTGTATATGCATTAAAACCGTGAATTCATTGAGTCCTGGGCTCACCCATCTCCTTTTCAAAATAATTTTGCAACCAAGTCATCACTCACTCGGGAGTAGTAGCAAAGGAAAAGAGAAAGCTTAGAACCTGGTCATCATGGAATAAAGGCATGTCGAAGAGCGATATTCGAGTTTTTTTTAGCGATCAACTTTTAGATGCTTTTTCATCAAGTTTTTTAATCTTAAAAACTTCCGTTGCATTAGAGTCTTTAGACTCGGGACACTATACTTTTGGATGCTCATGCAATCATTATGTGGATTATACCACTCAACCATCTAATGAACAAAGAATATAAACAAGCTTATAAATGGAGTGGAAGACTAACTTCACACACTTCTCATCATCATTTCTTGAAATCTTCTATCAGATTCTTGCTTCTCCAATATGAACTTTTGATGACAGTTTGCTATATATTTGTCAGCAAGACTGTCAATGTCATTGATATCATAAGCTCTGTTGTTCTTTTCTTCAAGCCAATGAAGATACCTTGAAAGATCATGCAACTCTGATGTTGCTTCCTCTTCAAAAGAATCCCACGTGGGATCATAGGACACATAGCCATCATAGATTGAACTCTTTGGGACCACGTGAGATGAACTCCAGTTGTAGTAAAACCTGAATGAACTAAGATTGAACCTGTTCTTGTTTTTGTTCTTCTTGAACATTAAAGACAACAACATGTGAACATTCTTCAGGTTTGTTTCTTCCACAAATTCAGTACAAACTAATTTAGCTTTCGCAAGAACAACATCGATGCAACTTAGCTGTGAAACGATAAAGTTTCGGATCAGGGTTTTGAGTTTCTTAGAGGTAGATGGTGGTGATGCCATTTGGATGGAGAAAGGCATGAGAAAGCTATGAATTTGGTTGGTTCTTGTATGAGTTTTTCAGGGGTCTTGGTTCCAAATGTGATTTATTTATAGGGATCTTGATGACCAAAATTTTAATTTAAACAAAAGTTGCAACCACTTTGAATACTTCAAGGAGTTTTTTATTTGTTACTTTCTCTTTTTCAAGTCCCATGTTTTGTTTACTTCATAATTCTTAAAATTGCTACTAATAATCAACAATTACATATAATTCATTCATTTAGAAGGAAGATGTATCTTTGGATATTTCATAAAATACAATATTTATTACGTGTATTTTTAGTTATAATTTATATTTTTATTCGTTAATCTATACTATATTATAAAACATTTGACAAAAACTCTTAAAAACATTTTTTTTGCATGAAATACTGTTTATTAATACATATTACTTAAACTTCAAGATTACATGTAATTTTACATAAATACAACTTATTAAAGCTTCATTTGTAAATTCGTGTAACTAACTGCAGATAAATATAATTATAGACAGGATAAACATTCATTTTAAATATAGAAAATCTAAACTATAATTAAGATAATCATTGAGTTATAACAGAATGCTTAATTATTATCTAATAAAAAAGTATATTGTTAAACCAAGACTAAATTACTTTGTTATTAAATCTAAATTAGCGTATAATAAAAAAAATGAATTAAAAAGTTACATTGAAAAAATGAGGATTATTAAATAGTTAATTTGATCCATCAATTTAATTTTTTCAAATTTTTATGCTATCTTCAAATTTATATTCCATTCAAAAATAAAAACTTTATTGTTTTTTCAAAACCATATAAAATCATATTATATTGATAGAGAAGAATAAAAACGAAACAATTAAATGGAGATTTATCTCGCTGCATTGTGCGAGTACCGTTCTAGTTAATACTTAATATAAACAAGCTTAAGAATTTATTTTACTAGATGTTCATAATGTATTTACAAGGTTCACACAGTGCTCACACGTGATAGCTTTAGATTTACTGATGTAGTTGATGTTCACATTATGTTTACAACCAGATCTAGATTAAAAATATATTCACAAATTATAATAATTTTATTAAGAAAGTGTTCACAATGTGTTAAAAATAGAAGAAAATATATAAGTGAGAGGACAGAAAAAAGGGGATAGGGGAGAGAGGTGTTTTTTTTTATAGAGTAAATTACATAATTCGTTTCTATGGTTTGTTAAAATTTGCGATTTTCGTCCTTGTGCTTTAGAAATTGCAATTCTTTATTTTTATGGTTTGTAATTTATTGTTATTTTCGCCTTTGAACTAATTCTTACCTTTTTAAGTGTAAGAGATCAAAATAGTAAAGGATTGTAAACCACAAGGGCTGAAACAATAATAACCTATAAATCATAAAGACGAATATAACAATGATTTACAAACTATAGAGACAAAAACCAAAATATCTAAAACACAAGGATGAAAATCACAGTTTTTAGTAGACCACAGGGACGAAAAACATAATTTACTCTATTTTTTATGGTTTAAATTGGATCTCACAAATTACACGGATCAATGCCTCCTATAACAAAAGACCAGTAAAATTTATTCATTGTTGATTTTTTCGCCAAACTAATGGGGACCAAAAGTGTATACATTCAGTACAATATGATATATCTTGATTTCAGAATTAAAACTCTAACTCTCAGTATTGATTCTTGTTTCGTTCTATCCATTTTACCCTGTCATTCTTATGGTTTTGAAAACTAGGTTAGAAATTGTAATAGATATATAATATGAAAACCAAATTAAAGATAAAAAAATATTTTTTTTATATGAATTTATTTAATAAAAAGATTAAATTATGCTTAAATACAACTTATTAAAACTTCATTTTTAAATTTGTGTAACTAATTATAGATAAAAGTAATCAAATACATGATAAACATCTCATTTTAAATATAAAAAATCTAAAATATAATTAG
>NC_037532.1:6849510-6850629 GCF_001531365.2 Cynara cardunculus var. scolymus
TAAGGGAGGACCAAATCCTAAAAATGAAAGTTAAGGGAGGGCCAAATTAAAATAAAAATGGTTTGTGGAGTCAAATTTGGTTATAATAACCAAAGTAGTTTGAGAGATCAAATCCGTTAATTATTTACAAAATTAATATTATTGTAAATAATTAATATTAATGTATAACTACAATTAATTAATAATTAATAGTTAATATCTATTAATATGGTAATAACTTATTTTATTTAATATTTATTAATATAGTAATAATTATTTTTTATTTAATATTTAATAATAGTTAATATTTATTATTATTATTATTATCAATAATAAATAATAGTTAATATTAATGAAGGTTAAAACTGAAAAAAATCATTTTAAAAGATTCCAAACAAAACCTCGTCGTACTTTCGAAGCGCAAACATTTTTGTCCATATTTTTCGACCACGATATTTTTTTACTTTAATTTTGTTTATAAAAGATATTTTGTTCTCAATATAAAATATCAAAATAGAAGCCATATTACAAACTTAAAATACTAAAAGGGGAAAATAAATCAATTAAATATTAAAAAAATTAATTAAAAATTACAAAATTTAACAACTCGAAGAGAGAAATATGGCCGATTCCCTCCCTTAATTACGATCCATATATTGTTTTTTTTAATTCATAAAAATGGATATTATTAATTAATATTAAGATTTTCTTTCAATTACTTTATTCCAAATTTTCCATCCCCATTTTATGTAAAAGTTATATTATTTTTTAAATTTTAACAGTTATATTAAATTTTTCTCTAAATTTTATGTCGTATATTTTGGAGGTGCTCTTAATACCTTAAGGATTTGTTTGTTAGCTGTTTAATAAGCTTAAGAGGGCTAAGAGCAATGATATAAAAAGTGACTTATTTAGTAAGTTTCTAGAAGAAGCTTTATGTATAAAGTCAAATTTTTTATTGTTTAGCAAAAATAAGCTAATTTATTGAAACGTTGCTTAGAATAACATTTTGGTAGTTTATTGTCACTTTTTTCAATTATAACTCTCATTACCATTAATTATTATTTATTACTGATTAATTTTAAATATAAAATTTAAATATTACTAATAAATCTTGATTAATACAAATTAAAAATTAAT
>NC_037532.1:6850976-6852001 GCF_001531365.2 Cynara cardunculus var. scolymus
GTTTATAGATAATAAAATTGTGTTAAATAATTTAAATAAAATATTTAGTTAAATTACTAAATATATTTTTTGTGAAATTATCTATACTATATTATAAAACATTTAAAGAAACTCTTACAAACCATTCTTTATGAATGAAGTACTGTTAATTAGTGCATATTACTTAAAATTTAAGATTACAAGTAAATTGTGCGTAATGACAACTTATTAAATCTCCATTTTTAAATTCGTATAACTAACTGCAGATAAACATAATCAAATACAGGATAAACATTAAACGTAAATTAAATTATAATAAAAAAATAGCGTTTTCAAATTTTTATGGAAATAAATAATTATATACATTGAAAGGTTATGTCCGTCTTTTAAAATATATTAAAAACAATATAAACTTCAAAATATATTATCACAAAGTTGGTAAATAGTCTTAATATTTTCCAACAATTCCATCATCTTATGGCTCTTTGTCTCCTAAAACAATAACATCTACTTACTATAATTTATTTTCTTATCAGTTTTGGTCGTATATCCTTGTTTCTACATCTATATGGTCTTAACTGTAACCTATCTAAGTCGAAAGTAAGTAGATCTCTTTGATTAAGAACAGATCCTGAAATGAATTTGTACTGAGTTTTATATTTAAGATGATAAATTGTATTAAAATGGAACTGTATCTTGTTCTGATTCTTAGTTTAGAAAATGTATTACGTTTTTTTATACAAATAAAAGAACATGTTATGCCTTTGGATTCACTTAAAAAGCATACTATAACTTGTGAACTACAAATGACTGTATCTTTTTAAGGAATATATATATATATATATATATATATACAGTGTTGGGTTCACGTGAGACCAAATGTTTTACGTGAGACCCGTGAGACCAATTTATGTTTATTGATCAACTTTATAAGTTAATAATTTAATGGTCTAAATTGCACGGTGGCAATTTTGTAATTATTGAGAAGTCTCGTGGCAATTTTGTGATTATGAATGTTGAGATTGTAGATCTAATCCAAGGGTTGA
>NC_037532.1:6853111-6855076 GCF_001531365.2 Cynara cardunculus var. scolymus
TTGGGATATGCTTTTTTGTAACCCCCCATTAATTGTTTGGGGGTTACATAGATAACCAAATGACTAAACTACCCTTGGAAGTAAAGATTGGACAATACATCAACCTACAACAATGAAGGAATTTGATTGGTTGAGATAGGTGAACAAAGTTAACACAAAATGAATGGTTATCATTTGATCTTGGCCCTATATATATATATATTGTTTCAAATACATCCCGTCGCATTTGTACAACCCAATAAATTGAGATATTTATGGAAATGATGAAAGTTCATTTATTATGATTTGAATATTTATGGAGGATGAATATGGTTCATTAATTATGATCAATACTTTATATTAGGAAATAATCAAAACTTCTAAGAAATCACATATTAATCAAATGAAATGGACGGTTGAGATTGAGTTGTATTGGTTGCACAAATGTCAAAGGTTGTATAATAACCAACCTCTATATATACATGGGCGGACCTGTATTAGTGGTATGGATGACACGTGCCACCGCATTATTTCGCCACCAAAGGGTAAAATTTTTAGGTTGGTTAACGGTGCTACCGTATTATTTTGAAAAGTGCTACATATTTTTCCTAAAATTCAAACATAGCAATTAAAACCCAAACAAAATAAAGCCCAATTGTCCAAATTAATAAAATGCAAAGCCCAATTAACTTATTAACATTTTCAAAATTTGATTATATGATTAAGCCCAAAAAATTGCAACAGTTTTAATTGTTAAAGCCTTTAGGGCCTAATTTCCTAAAGCCCTAAATCAGTAAATCGTATACAGATTACAGACTATACCTCCTGGCAGGCTGGCCTTGTGCAATGCGACCTTGTGCGAGTGAGCGACGAGAGTGAACGAGCGTGAACGACAAGCCGTGAGCGAGTGAGCGACGCGAGTAATGATCTTGAGCGAGTGAGCGACGAGCGTGAACGACAAGCCGACCGACAACCAGGGCCACCAGGGACACTGTCAACAAGAAGAATTGAGTGATAAAGACTCGGCATTTTATATACATTGTTTTGCCCATCAACTTCAATTAGTAGTTGTGGCGGTTGCAAAAAAACACGAAGGTGTTAAAGACTTCTTTGATTTGCTTGCTTTGGTTGTTACTGTTGTAAACTCTTCTTGCAAACGGAAAGATATGCTACGAGAAAGTCACAAAGAGAGAATTCAAGAAGAAATTGGAAATGGGGAGATTGAGACTAGTAAGGGGTTAAACCAAGAGATTTCCCTTGTCCGAGCTGGAGATACACGATGGAATTCTCATCTTAAAACAATCGTGAGTTTGATTGCTTTGTTTCCAGAGGTTATACAGGTGCTTGAATATGTCGAAGATGATGGTGATAATAGAGCTAGTCGGCTTCAAGCAAGAGGTATTTTATGATACTTAAAAACATTTGAATTTGTGTTTTATATGCACTTGATATCAACAATCTTAAGATTAACAAATTCATTGTCTCAAGCTCTTCAAAGGAAAGATGAAGACATCTTGGAAGCTATTGATTTGATAGGAACAAGCAAAGGTCAATTACAAATGTCGAGGGAAATGAGTTTGATCAAGTTTTGGAGAACTGCTACTCTTTTTGTGATAAACATAAGATTGTGAAGTTGGATATGGCTGAAGCTTATGTTAATACAAGAAATTCAAGGAAAAAGATGAACATTACCAATCAACATTATTATAACTATGATATATTCAACATTGTTTTGGATATGCAGATCCGAGAGTTTGGTGATCGTTTTGGTGAGATAAGCACCGACTTGCTTCAAAATATGGCGGCTTTGAATCCACGCAATTCGTTTTCTCAGTTTAACAAATCAAGCCTATTGAAGTTGAGTCAGATGTATCCCCGAGATTTTGAAGACAAGAAAAGAATCATTCTTGAGCATGAACTTGATATCTACTATCATTCTGTTTATAATGATGTCAGATTTGCCAACTTAAACGGTATTGCCGACCT
>NC_037532.1:6855206-6863934 GCF_001531365.2 Cynara cardunculus var. scolymus
GCATGTATATATATATATATATATATATATATATATATATATATATATATTACAAAAAATAAGAGAGAAAGGTAAAAGAAGAAAATGCTCTATTGCATCTATTTAATTGTGTTAGTCATATGAAGCAACTACAAAAGAAAGAAAAAAAAACGGAAATGACATCGCCCAAATTCCATATTTTATCCATTTTAGGTACCCAACGCATAATTTCGTGTAAACTATAAATGTAAAATAGCGTTTCAACCTAATTTATAACCATCAAAACGGTACTTATTCAATAAGTTTAAAAAAAAGTTATCTTGTAATTATCAAATATGAAGTAAATTAACAATAAAGTTGAATCTTGTTTGATTTATCAGGTTGGATTTAAGTTCTACTGGGTACGTCTTATATACCGTTTTTGGATAACCTTCTCAACAACTAAGAGATCCATTCGAGAAACATGGAGACTAATTGAAGTTAGGGCTGTAAACGAACCGAACGTTCAGCGAACCGTTCGTGAAATATTCAGCGGGAAGTTCAATTATGTTCATTTATTTAATAAATGAATGAACATGAACAATTTTTGTTGTTGGTTTAGTTAAACGAACGAACATGAACAAGAGTCTCGTTCGTTTATTTATGTTCGTGAACGTTCGTTCATTTACGTTCGTGTATATATTAAATTTAATATATAATTTTTTTATTTATTTAGTTTGCATTCAAATAATATTTATTTAAGTTTTAACATTTTAAAATTTATTTTGATTTAAATTTTATCATCATTTTGCTTATTTGAAATTTTTACCTTTTCATCGTTTATGTTCGTTTAGACCTGTTCGTTTATGTTTGTTTAGCTCGTTCGTTTATGTTCATTCGTTTACGTTCGTTTAGCATGTTAACGAACAAATATAAACGAACACGAACACACCTGATTTCTAAACGAACAAACACGAACACAAAGATTTTCGTTCGTTTACCGTTCGTGTTCGTTCGTTTGTTCGATTAAGTTAAACGAACTAACATGAACAAGCCTCTATTCATATTCGTTCGGTTCGTTTACAACCCTAATTGAAGTAATGATCACCATCCTATAAAAAGTGGAACCAAAATTAATTGGAGAAATTGGATGCTATTTCTTTAGAAGCCATATAAAAAATAGGCTATTTCTAATATTATTTTGCTAAAAGTTAAAAAGTGCTATATTGGTGGATGATACTTTCTATTAATTAATTACTAGTTGTTTACTCGTGCAATGCGGCGGGAGCCGTGGATTTTAAAGATTTTGAAGTTTCACTGATTCTATTAGAGAAGATTTAACGGCGATATAAGTTAGACTTGGTCTTTGCATATTAATACAGTTTGAATATATAAGAATTATGGTTCCAATTACAGTCAATCGATGAAAAAAATTGTATGACAATTTAAAATTAAATATATTTAAAATCCAACATATTAAACGACTCCACAAATGTGTTCGGTTTACACCAAGAGCAAAGAATCAAGAGATCGAGAGTGAGATGGAGAGTTCTAGAGCAATTAAATGGTAGATGAATGAGACAACTTTTAATAAATAATGGTGAATATCAGTTTGAATCTCACCTTGAGGGATGGGAAGAAGACTTAGAGGTATGAGAGGGTGAATACATGAGTGAAAAGTGTCAAAAGTATCTTGAGAACATGAAAAGAAAGAGTAATAATGTGCATTGGTAACTTGTACTATATGTTATTTTAATTGTAGATTAATAGATTTTAAAACTGAATGCATAAAGTAGTAGTACTTAATGCATTATGAGTTGTTTTTAAGACTTTTAAAATTTTGTGCATAAATGTATAATACTTTGTGCATTAAAAATTGTTTTTAAGATCTTCAATAAATTTGGTTTATAAAGTAATATAGATATATATAGGGTTAAATACATGAAATAACAACCTATTTTCATAAAATTTCTTATTATAACATTCTACTTTTGTTTTTATTTATTACATCAATGTACTTTCAGATTATTTTTTATTAAGAAATTGTACTTTAAAAAATCTACCCATAATAGCAATGAGTAACCTGTTACCTTTTAAACCGGTTAACCCTTTGACTTTTTTGTTTGTGTGGCTTTAATGAGGTGATGTGGATGACACATCATTTTGATAACTTAACTAAAATTAAAAAAAAAAACCTATTTCAAATTATTATTAGTAATTTTCATTTTTCATTTCTATGATCTAAAAAAACATTTTTTTTTTACTTTCTCTTATTAAGTTGCATTCAAATTAAATATTCTTAGAGTAAAATATTTATTAAATAAATATGAAACATTATTTTTGAGATATATCTTGTTTGTAAAAAAAGTAGCTTTTCCTATTTTATGTTGTTCAAATAAATACATATATTTTAAAGTTCTCTTTAAAATATTAACGAAATAAATTGTTATCTATAATTTTTTAATATTGTTATATTAATAAATAATTTAAAAAAAATATAATATATTCTTTAAAAGATAATATTTTTTTGGTAAAAAAGAACAATTCTTATTTTTCTTTTTTTCAAAAAACACATATTTTTTTAAAAATATTAGCGAGATAAGTTGTGTTCTACTAGTTTTATTGATACTGATATATTAATGAATAATTTAGAATTTGTTTAATTCATTTAATACATTTATTAAATAACATGTAAAATATCTAAAAATTAAAATTAAAAATATAGTGTTTAATAAGAACTAGTAGATGCTGTGATAAATAATTTTGAAAGTACAATGATGTAGTAAGAAAGTCACATCCCTATAGTACATGTGGACAGTCTACGTGGACAATGAGGTGGCATGAAAACCTAGTATAATAGGTAAATTTAAATCAAAAGGTTACCCAATGCTATAATGAGTAAATTTTTCAAAGTACAATGTCTAAATAAAAAATAGTTTAAAAGTACATTGTTGTAATAAGAAAAACTGAAAGTACAATGCTATAATAAAGAAATTTATGAAAGTAGATTGCTATTTTGTGCATTTTGCCCGATATAGATATAGTAAATTGTAATGGTAACTTATGTAGTTAGTTAGGCCCATTATAAAGCTCTCGAGCCCAACGTATAAACCCTACTCCTTAGTCCATACTCCATAGTCCATACTGCAAGTGCAATATGAAGCTCTTGAGCCCAATATATATATATATATATATATATATATAGACTTGGGATCATGTGAGACCAATGGTTTTTCGTGAGACCCGTAAGACCAATTTTCAACCCTTGGATTAGATTTACAATCGTCAGATCTGAACATTTATAAACGCCACGAGACTTCTCACTAATTACGAAATTGCCACCTTRCAACTTTGCAACCATTAGATCATTAATTCATAAATTTGATCAATGAACATAAATTGGTCTTACGGATCTCATGAAAAACCTTTGGTCTCACGTGAACCCAACCCTATATATATATATATATATATATATATATATATATTTTTTTTTTTAATTTTAATTAGGTTATTTGGATTTTTAGAAATTATTATTAAAAACAACTCATTTAATTGATTTTTATAATGTTTTCTTTTTTCATTTTCAAAAGGTATATGATTTTAGTAATAAAGTTTTATTCTTGAACTAAACACGAATTAAATGCATATATCCCAATAAATGGACGTTTAAAAAAATTATTTTACAAATGACAAAATATTTAATAAAACAAAATTGACGAAACTATTGAAGACGTGTAGCTCGGTCAGTAAAGAGGTGCCGTGATTTTGTCCAAAGCCCCAAACATAAAACAGGTTTTGGGTTCGATCCCAAACCTCTGTTAGGCGTTAGTCTCAGCCGTTGAATGAGACAAAAAAATATCCCATTACGTCGGTTTTTTTATAGGCAGGTTCCGTGTGAGACCGATTGAAATTGAAAACAATCAACTTTTTACCCGAAGAAACATATAAAAAGTTAATCAAGGTTTATAAGGTTTTACAACAAAAAACGAACGATAATTTAAAAAGTCAATCATAAATCTTTTATCGATATTTGAAGTAACCAAAAACAAAAGTTTTGATTTTATTTATCGTCTGTATTATATCCCATACACCATCATCGATGGTCCCTCGTAATTTGTCATTGTCGTAGATGCAACCATTTTATACAAAGAAAGTGTTAACAACACCCAAAAAATATTAAATTTATAACTATAAAATATAATTTAATTGTTCTATAAACATTAAAATTAAATCGACCAACAACTTTTGTTAACATGATGTTTCAAACTGATAACTGATTATTTAAGAAATAACATATATCTACACATTACAGCGTGTCCATTTTCATATATGAATAAGTTCTATCTTCTTCTTTTCTGGGTAACCATGGGTTTCCAGATCAACTTACGTGCACCGACCAATCCTTCGAGCAATCACAAATGGTCTGAAATCATCACACGTCCATAAAAGACAAATGTAAAATAGAAAGCTATAAAACACCCACCATCTTCACCTTTATGAACTTTGGGTTATTGACAAGGTGGCCACTCAATGGTGGAGGGTGTGATCACTTCATTTTAGGTATGTGTTCTCGGAGTGTCACCGATCGACTTTGTCGTGTTTTTGGATTTGTAGGTGGTTACGAGTACAAATATTTCGGAGTTTTAAGTTACGACTAATAATCGATGTTTTTGAGTTATCCCTGAGCGTTGATATTCCACACCCACTTGACGATACGTACAAATCATATACAAATGAAATAGTATTCTAAACAATTCGCTATTCGATATTATCTGAACGGGAGACTTTCCAAATCATTGTTTTCCTTTGCGTACATGCTTTGTCGATGATAGAGATTTTTGTTTACGCTAGTTAACAAGAAAACGTTAAAGATGATGATTAATAAACTCGTTTACTAATAAGCCAAACAAAACCAACAATAGTTATCGGATCATTTGTCGTTTATTGAATAAGCAAAAAGTATCGTGTTGGATTTTACCAGATAATATCAATTTTTATTACACGTTACATCAATTAACTTTGTCTAGTTTAAATATATACAAACAATAAACTTGAATCACATATAAAAGCAAATTGCATTAAATCATATAATCAATTTTCTATTTATTCATATGCTCATGAACCAACTTTCAAGTTTTTTTCAATATCATGTGATAATTAATTGTAATTAGTGTATAAAATTTTATATTATGTATTAATCAACTATATTTGGTACCAACTGTATTTTTAGTTGTATATGTTGGTAATTGTTTTGTACCAAACTTCAAGTTACGTATATGAAAACTTGCCATTTTGTTCAAATTTTGATGACATTTTAAGTTTTTAGATAACAATGTGATGTTTAAAGGAGCGTTTGGTTTGATGGAATGATTTGGTTTTTGTGGAAGGATTTGGAATGTTTGGTGTGTTTGGTTTTTAGGATTTCAAATCCGATCAATCATGCAAATCAAACACGGGATTAAAATGAATTTATAATCCCTCCAAATCCTTTCCATTCCTCCAAATCAACTAAGCGTTCGATTGCTTTCTAAGAACGGAAAATATATGGGGGGATTCGGAATTCAAATTTATTCCAATCCGTGTTTGATTTACAGGATTGCTCGGACTTGAAATCAATCAAACACAAGATTTTGAAATCCCAAGGGGGTGGTTGGGATTTAATGGGATTTCATACAATTTGTATATAATGACATTTGTTTTCTAATAGTCAATTAATAAAAAAAGTAATTTACTTATTTTTAAATTATTTATAATTTGTTATTATAAATCATTCATAAAGCATGAAATCCAATTCTATTCCAAACCATACAAAATCAGTCAAGCCAAAGATTTCAAGTCCTTATAAATCCAAATCCCTCCGATTTCAAGTCTTTATGATCAATACTTCATATTAGTAAACAATCAAAACTTTTATGAAATCACATAATCATCAAATTAGATGGACGGTTGAGATTTAGTTGTATTGGTTATACAAATGTAAAGAGTTGCATAATAACCTCTCTCTCTCTCTCTCTCTATATATATATATATATCTCTCAGAAAATCATATATTTTATAATCTCCCACCACACCACCCTTTCAACAGGACATTTCCCTTATTATTTTATTCGGCCTTTCACAATTCACAAGGTTTGCCTTTGCCCTTTCATAACACCATGGGCCAAAACCCAATTTCGGCTTCATTTTTTTTAAAGATTCTAAAGTTGTCGCACAACACTTTATATCGAAAAACGATCAACATTTATCGTATAAAATTTTATTACAATAAATATTTAAAAATAGTATAATACAAAGTATTCTTATTTTTTTATATTTTAAAAGAAATTACGTGTGTAAATCATTGTTATTTTCTTTCTAAACGAAAAATACTCTTTTTGTTTTTATATAAATGATGTTGTTGATGATAACTATAAATATGTCAATTTATAAAAAAGTCTACTGCCACGTTTTTCCTGTTCATGTGCGTAATGATATTACAGGTGTCATTGACACTTTTAAAATCTCGTTATTATCAACATCCTCGTCATGTCTCACCATGGTGTTTTTGCCGCATAAGACTCAATTGACATTTTTATATATAAAAAACTGGAAAACGAATGGTTTGACTTCTTTAAGTCACAATGTACGTACTTTTTTTTATAAAAACGAACCACTTTTAAGACATTCTAATTGCGTAAACGAACCAAACCAAATCAAATAGAACACCAAGTAAATTTCATTTTTGAGGTACGGTCTGTCGTTTTGGAACGGAGAAGATGTGTTTAGACGTTTTCTTTATTTGATAGAGGTGTTGTTTGCGTGAAGATCCCCAAGACTTATAATCATGTAAATATATACAAGTAAAAGTGGTACAATAGGTTTATAAGACGTATTTAGTTTATATCATATGAGCTGATATGTATTATTCTTTTTGATAATACAGTATTGTATCATCAACCATACAACACATGAGGTTGATCTATTTTGAACATATAATGTTGTTTTACCAACAAAATGTTTATATCGATTGGGTGATATCAAATAAAAAAACGAGTTTTTTTAAAGAAGCATTTATAAATCAATTAATAAATAATTAGGAACGTTAAACATGTATGGTCTATATTGGTCTATAGGGTATATAACTTTTAGACGTTTTTTTATTTGATTTATCCCATATATAATTCTAGATATGGATTTGTATAACCAAATATGAATTTTTCAAAAGAAAATCATACTAACTGATTATTTTAAATGATCGTCACACTTGATATGAATAAAAACAAAGTTTGTTGATACTTAATTAATTATTTATATTTAAAAAAAAATAAAACTATTTGTTAAAATTTTATTATTCATGAAACAAAAGAAATAAATGTAAATCTATACTGTATTATAAAGCATTTGACAAAAATTCTTAAAAATCATTTTTTTATGCACAAAATACTGTTTATTGATGCATATTACTTAAAATTCAAGATGATAAATAATTGTTTGTAAATATAACTTGTTAAAGCTCCATTTTTAAATTTGTATAACTAATTGCAGATAAATATAATTTAATACATGATAAACATCTCATTTTAAATATAAAATATCTAAAGTATAATTAGGATATGACTGAGTTATAACAGAATACTTACTAATTATCTTTATAAAAATATAAATAAATTACTTCGTTATTAAACCTAAATTAAATTATAATAAAAAATTAAATTAAAGAAACTAAACAAAAAAAACAAGAACTTTTAAATAATTAATTTAATATTAATATCGATATAATTTTTTTCAAATTTGTATGGGGTCTTCAAATTTATTTTATTAAAAAATAAAACATTAACCATATAACATCGTATTATGTCGATAGAGATAAAAAATAAAACAAACATTAAAATCAAGATGTATCACTCTGCATTACGCAAATACGTTTCTAGTTTTTACATAACATATACAAATATTGTAGAATTGTTATATTACTATTAATTAATAATTAATAATTTAATATTAAATAATAATTTAACACAATATATTAAAACTGGTATATAATTAAGTAATTATTAACTAATGATTTACAATTAATATTAACCAATAATTAACCACTATCGTCAATAATTAAAGACATACTTAAAAGGAAGTGACAAAAAGCTCATATAAACTAACCTACAACCATCAAAAACTGTCTTTAAAAAACCTAAAAAAAAATAAGTTAATTTATATTTGTCAAAATACTTTGATTTTAATATTAATTCGAATTAACCGATTTATCCGTCAAAAAATATTTCATCTTTTGTATACGATAATTTTAACACGACTTTAAAATACACATGCAACATTTATTTTTCTACGTGACTTTTTAGATTTTATATTGCATTTGTTTATTATACACCATATTACTATATAAAATCTTTGAATCATTGATTAGTATTAGAAGGGTATTTGCACAATGTAGTAAGATACATCTCGATTTTAATGTTTCGTTTTTTTGTCTCAGTTGATGTTATAATGCGATTTTATGTGTTTTTGAGAAAACAATAATATATATATATATATATATACTATAATGGTACTCGCGCAATACAGCGAGATACATATCGATTTTTATTCTTTGTCTCTGTCGATGTTATAATACGATTTTATGTGTTTTTAAGAAAGCAATAATGATTTTATTTTTAAATAAAATATAAATTTGAAAAAAATATATCAATTTTAGCATCAAATCAACTATTTAAAAGTTCTCATTTTTTATGTAATTTCTTTAATTTATTTTTTATTTTAATTTAATTTAAGTTTAATA
>NC_037532.1:6864805-6868226 GCF_001531365.2 Cynara cardunculus var. scolymus
ATGTTTTTAAAACTAAATTTTTTATATATAAATAAATTATAAAATCCTTCTTAAAATATGATATATTAATAAACATTTTTAATAGGTGATGATTTGGAGTTTGAGGATAAATATGCTCCAAATTTATTTTATATTTAATGAAAAAAAAAAGTAGAGATGTTTAGTTGGATAGTGGGGTCCATCTGCAACAAGGTCAACTTCACTGTTCCAACGGTTCTGATCACTTCAGACATTTCAATTCTTTTTATATATTTTACACAGCCTTTTTTGCCAGCTTGTCAAACTGCTTACTTTTCATTATTTATTTATTTTTTATAATTTTTATTCATGTTTTATTAGAGCTTCTCTAACAGATTTTTAAAAGAAGAAATTGTATTAAAATAATAATATAATTTAACTTAATTCTTATTTTGAATAATGTATTGTTAAAACTTTCATTTTAGTATAATAAAATTTAAAGTTTTAAACATTTAAGTATCCAGTTAAAAGTTAATTGGTTGATAACTAAAAAAAGACTAGTTTCTAGTTAATAAAGAGTTATATTTAGTAAAAAGTAGCTAATAAGTTTTTTTTGAAATATATAATATTTATATATGACAAATACAACAGATAAACTCACGCACTTCTCTCATCTTTGATGAGATCCGAACCCTTGACTTATTGAGAGACCAAAGGTTTTGCCAAAAGCCTTTTGATAAACTAGAAAGATATTCGTGCAATAAATCAAGACACATATCAGATTTCAATGTTTTATTTCATTCTTTATCTATGTCGATATAATACGGTTTCATTTGGTTTTGAGAAAACGATAATATTTTTATTTTTGAATAAAATATAAATTTAAAAATATCATAAAATTTTAAAAAAACTATACTGATACTAATATCAAATTAACCATTTAAAAGTTTTTGTTTTGTGTAATTTTCTTAATTCAATTTTTTATTATAATTTAATTTAACGTAACGAAGTAATTTAATTTAGGTTTTAATAACATATTTTTTATAAAGATAATAATTAAGTATTATGTTAGAACTCAATAATTATTCTAATTATATTTAAGATTTTTTATATTTAAAATGAGATGTTTATTCTGTATTTGATTATGTTTATTTGCAGTTAGTTACACAAATTCAAACATGAAGCTTTAATAAATTATACTTACGCATAATTTACTTCTAATCTTGAATTTTAAGTAATATACGTGAATAAACAGTACTTCATGCAAAAAAAATTGATTTTTAAATTTTTTTATCAAATATTTTATAATATAGTATAAATAGCTAATAAGTTAAATAACAATACAAAATAAACTACAAAACAGAGAAAAAAATAGAATATATGATATAATTAAAAATAAAATATTATTAGTAATCATGAATTGAGTAATAAATACGAATTTTGAAACTTTTGATTTGGTAGGTTAATTATAATGCATGATTTTTAGTTGGCATCAAAACAATCACATCCGATGATTATGTGTTCATTCTTTCATGCTGCATTATCAAACACAAATTGGTGAAAGAATAATAATTTAAATTATGAAAAAATTGGGAGTCATTGAATGTAATATCAAGAATCAATTCTATTTTAGGGGGGAATTAATTATTCTTCCATGAAGCATGGAAGAATGCTTGAAAAATGCTTTTAGGAGACTCCCACAATATATTCATATTAAAGAATAATTTTAATTTATATATATATATATATATATATTACGTTTGTTAAAATCAATGTTCAAAAAGGCACGTCATGGTGTCGTAAGACGTATTTTCGCCGTTATGACAAGATGTACAACGCTTTTATAAAGCGTGCTCATGCAATAGCATGCGTTTTTTACAAGACGTGAGTTTTTTCAGGAAAAAAAAAACTTTTATCCTTTTACACTTTTATAGATTTATTTATATCAAATCACTCTTAGTTTCAAAATTCATATACATCATGGACTCACGATTAAAATGGTTGTAAAATTATGTCTGAGTTTTATTTTGAATGTTTAAGCAAATACTATTTTTACAATAATAATATATATATATGATTTTTCTTTTTTCTAATATCAGTGTAAATTTTTAATATTATCATTTGATTGAATAATATATAGAAAAGATATGTGTATATATAGTTTAGGGTTTAGGCAAAATTATATAAAACAATTTTATCGTATTAAAAAATTTCATGAAACAATTTCATTAAACTAAAAAGTGAAATCGACGATTTATACAAATGACATGGTTTACATTTGATCCCTCCTTATATATAGATATATGTGTGTGTGTATACATATATATATATGTGTGTGTGTGTATATATATATATATATATGTATGTGTGTATATGTGTGCACATATATATATGTTTATATATATATGTATATATATATATAGTTGTGTGTGTATACACACATACATATATATATATAGGGAAGATCAAATGTTAACCATCATTTTTGTGTTAACTTTGAAAATCTTCTCAACCAATCAAATTCCATTATTCTTATAGGTTTATATCATGTTCATTTTACCCTTACAAGGGTCTTCTAGTAAATTGAATTCATTTGTAACCCCCCAAACAATTAATGGGGAGTTACAAACAATCAAATTCCAAAAAGTATGTATTCATATTATTA
This sequence comes from Cynara cardunculus var. scolymus, assembly GCF_001531365.2. Classification (NCBI taxonomy): domain Eukaryota; kingdom Viridiplantae; phylum Streptophyta; class Magnoliopsida; order Asterales; family Asteraceae; genus Cynara; species Cynara cardunculus. The sequence continues at coordinate 6,867,429 of NC_037532.1, forward strand.
ATTTTTTTTACTATTGATCTTCCATATTCATTTTTGTATAAATTCCTAAATCGTAGAAGAAACACAGTAGTAACGATTTTTGGTATTAATCAACTTGAACACAAATGAACCGTGAACACAATTTGAACACAAATGAACAACCGTGAACACAATTTGAACACAAATGAACCGTGAACATAATTTGAACAAATTAATAGATGAACACAAATTAACAAATGCTACTTTAATTTTGTGGGACGTCTATATATGTGAATATATGGGCCAAAAATTGCACATATCGTGTTCATTTGTGTTCATATCATGTTCATATCGTGTTCATGGTTCATTTGTGTTCAAATTGTGTTCACGGTTGTTCATTTTTGTTCAAATTGTGTTCACAGTTCATTTGTGTTCAAATTGATCAATACCGAAAATAGTTACTACCGTGTTTCTTATGCGATTTAGGAATTCATACAAGAATGAACATAAAAGATCAATAGTAAAATAATAATAATAATAATATGAATGCATATTTTTTGGGATTTGAATGTTTGTAACTCCTCATTAATTGTTTGGGGGTTACAAATGAATTCAATTTACTAGAATACCCTTGATAAGTGTATTTTTTCTTCCCAAAATGCCCCTTTCATCATTGTTCACTAGGCCTCATTAAAATTCAAACTTTAATATTTTTTTATTGATTAATCTTAACCGTTGATTATAGATTTGGATGACCAAGATCAGTTAATAAGGTTAACACAAAAATGATGGTTAGCATTTGATCTTGGCCATATATATATATATATATATATATATATA
>NC_037532.1:6868651-6899577 GCF_001531365.2 Cynara cardunculus var. scolymus
TGTGTATACACACATATATGTATATGTAATTATGTATACATACACACACACACACACACATATATATATATGGATATATATATATATATATATATATATATATATACATGTGTGTGTAGATAGGGACCCATTCAAAGAAGAACTGAGTTGTTTGTGATAACCGTGAAATCCAATCTCAACGACACAAATTAATAATCAATGGTTGAAAATAAAAGAAAAATTAATTACTGAAATTCCAAAAATAATTCTCCAATATTTAATATGAGTATGTAAATAAGGGCAAAAGCGTCAATTTTTTTAAATTAATGAGACTATTTTGAGCGCCTTAGAAATCTGTTAATCTTCTAAAATTACATTTCATCAAATCAAAACAAAAAACATAAAAGATCCTGTTGGTTTTGCGAGAAGAGGTGGAAAATAATTTGTAGGCTTTGGTTAAACATGTTGTGTTACATTGTGGTAAAAAAGATTGTGGGTTCATGTGCTACCCAAACCACTAAACCCATGGTGAGAATTCTTTGGTAGCAAAACATACAAGACAACCACTAAACTCATGGTGTGAATTCTTTGGTAGCTTACAACCAAGAAGTCATAAGTCATAAGTCATAAGGGGCTACAAATTTCAATAGTTACTGATGCGGGACAAGGTGTCACAATACCAATAATGTATTAGGTAACACAAGATATTGTGTTACATTGTGGTAAAAATGATTGTGGTTTCATGTGATAATTTAGGAATGTAAAATCAAAATTAATTGGAAGTTTGTATGGAATTAATAAATAAATATTTAATCTAAATTTAGTAATTTACTAACATGCCTTTTTACATTTTAAAAAGAATAATTAATATATTAAAATAATTGGTTGAGATTAGATCTCACGATTTCCACAAACAAAAAAGTTTTCATTTGATTAAGTCCTTGTGTGTGTATATATATATATATATATATATTATATATATATATATATATGTACACACATATATATGTACATAGGTGAGAAAGAAGTTATGGTGAAAAACGTAAGAATAGATCTTCTTCATTATATCAATCATAATTGAATGTCAATACTAACAAAGTGCACTGAGATACTCCATATCATTTTCCTTCTAAAACGCAATTTATGGGTAGACATGAGATTAAAAGTAATCAAAGGTTCAAATTTCTTCTTACGTTTCTCCCCATAACTTCCCTCGTCACACGATCCTTCATTTATATATAATTCTATATATGACATATAAATTCATCAATTTATATCACGACTTGAAGAAAATTACATCCTCACCTTAATGTCAAAGATTTTGATTCTTGGTTAAAATATAAACCCATTAAAATGTGTCACAATGAACAATATCAATTGGCCCCTAAAAGAAAATTTGTAACACATATTGAAATAAAATAATTTAGATGTACATAATATAATTTATAATACATATAATGATTATATAGTAATAAAACTATAGTACTAGAAATTGATACTTAACGACGGAGAGCATATCAAATAACTTGTAAAGAAGTTTACAAAACAGTGAAAAAAATATACGATCTTTAAAATATGTAATTTTTAGCATAAAAGATGTTACGTAACATGTGAAAAGATCTCGATAGGTCGTACAAACAAAATTATGTGTCGGGTGATTTCGATTATTTCGAGATTTTTATGTTTTTATTTATTTAACTCTTCTCATAAATGCATGAAATTGAAGAATTTCATGGATCACGTGTTATTTTGTGCTTATTCTTATTTTAACCATTTTATTGAAGTTGTCCAAAATAGGATGGTTGGTTTTATAAATGACTTTGTATGCTTAGAAGATCCATTTTGAAATATAATATTTCCCCCTTGCATTAGAAAACTTATTATTCAAAACAATATCGGAGATTTTTATAGTTGTATATCTTATCCATTAATCAGAAATCAGACAAGATCTAAAAATTTAAATACTGGTTTATATTTCTTTCGTCTTAAATAAGTGTCAACGATAAAAAGTGATACACACTTTTAGACATTAATAAGTGTTATGCTTTTTGTTTAACCAAATAACACTTTTACCTATACTATATTATAAATTATTTGACAAAAACTCTTCAAAACCATTTTTTATGCATGAAGTATTGTTTATTGATGTATAATTTAACTTGCTCAATCTTGAATTTATTTTTAGTTTAATATAATTAGATTTTTGACGTGATTATATTTATGCCTCAAGCTTTGTCATTAGGGGTGTGTAAGACCTGAATGCTTCGAAAACCCAAACTCGAACCTGAATCGAAATTAAGGTGTTTGTGCATAACTTGAATGCTCCAAAATCCAAAAATCTAAAACCCAACTTCTACGGAATATATGGGTTCGTGTTAGGTTTGATTTTTGGCTACCTAACCTGTCCCAAAAACCCAATGTGTGTGTGTGTGTGTATATATATATATATATATAATTTTATTTTATGAGGATAAATAATTTGAGAACTCCATATATTTTAATAATCGTAAGAATTTTTACCTTAAGTTATTGTTTACATGATTTTTTGCTATCTAAGGCTAACATCTAATGTATTGATAAATATATATTGGTTTCACAATATTAAACTTTTTTACATGTAACTTTTGTTTCACAGTATTAAACTTTTTTACGTGTAACTTTTGTTTCACAAAGAAACTAAAAAGCTTTACACTATGAAACAAATGAATGAAGTGTTATTTTGGTTAGAAAACAGAAAATAGGTCGATGTTTTTCAAATGATTAAAGGCTTATAATCATGATATTTTAAGTTTCACTGTCGTATATATGTATTGTTTAGTGAAGGAGACAATTTTTATCCAACACATTATAAAAAAGACAATACATATATATATATATATATATATATATAGGGGAGCGTTCAAATAAAAACCACTCAATTTGTATAAACCGTGAAAATCACATTCAACCAATCATAATTTTTCATTTTGTTCATTTTTTTGTAATTATGAGAGGTTGATTAACCATTTTTATTGTGGAGAGTGTTAATCATGGATATTATCATCTTCATTATTTTAATTATAGAGAAATATATAAAACAGTTTTATTAAAATTTCATTAAATATTATATGAAATAATTTCATACTGATAGCATACGTATGAGGGTGGTTTGTACGGTTTACACAAATGAGGGCGGTTTTCATTTGATCGCTCCTCTACATATATATACACATATATATATACATATATATACATAAATATACATATATATACATAAATATACATATATATACATAAATATATATATATATATATAAAAGGTCGACATTAATATTCTTACCACTTGAGGCATGCTGAATAATTTCAACATTAATATTCTTATCCATTACAATGATCTTAATCATACATCTCTAAGTTTGTCATATTACCTAAAAACTATGAGACGATGTGAACACTAAAATTTTGTTTCCCTTATAACGTTTTTCGAAAATTTAAGAAATTGTTAATAATGATCCACACAATCTAGTCATCAATGGTCAACGCATATGCACAAATATCAGGATCTAAGACTGTTATACCGAGATGTTAACACACGATTATATGATGATTATCTTTTCCATGCCTACTATATACATATACGTATGCTATCAGTTTTTTTATATATGTTTTGTCTCCGCTTCATCTCTTTTAATTTATATCCCCTAGCTCTGATTTGCTCCATTTTTTGAGCTTATGAATTTTGATACATATTTTTATGTATATATCTTATATGAAGTGTATTAAGAAAATCATTCACCAGCACAAAAGAACACTAAAAAACAACACAAGCAATAACAAATTTATAAGATATAGAGTTTGCTAAGATTAACCTGAAATCAGCAAAGTAGGTGATCTTTTCCAAGTCTTAGAGGGGTGGCGTGACACTCACCGCAACCCTTGCATCACGAGCTAGGGTTGCATTTCTTGTACAACAAGTGGGAGGTTTTAAGAATTGTAACCCTTGTGTCGTGACCCTTGAATCGTGAGCCAAGGTCACATATATTGTACTGTAGGTGGTTCCTTGGATGCGGCAGCGACCCTAGTGTAGCATGATAGGGTCGCATGAAACCTGCAATCCCTAAATAGTGACTTTCAGCCATTTTGTTCATTACCTCCTCATTTTCAACTCTCATCACTCCTCATTTATTGCGATTTGGATGCATGCAAGACCATTTATCGATCCTTTTAAAGCAATAAAGAGGTTCTAGGATAGAAGATTCAAGTGTAGGATCAAAACTTCAAGATCTCCTTCTCCATCTCTAGCGTTTTACTAAGTTTCTAGGTTTTCTCTAAAAATCTAGTAATTAAGTTTTAAATACTTTGTAAAACTAGATACATGCCTAAATGCGTGCATTGATTTCATTTCAAGCTTTATTTCACATATTACCTTACCATTTAATAATTTGGTCACACACCCACATTTGAAGGGTATATTGTGCATTTTTGAAGGAAATCACCCCATTGGGGACATAGAAATTGTTCTTTTTATGCCAAGAGATTAATTGAGACGGATTACATGAAATTTGGTCTAATGCCTTGATATTTCTATGATAATCATGTTTTGTGGACTCATTGACATAGTTTCGGTTTTTTCCCATAAAGTGTTAGCCTCATTGTTCTGGATGATTTTGTCAACTCATTTAGTAACTTTCAAACGTGATATATGGGATGTTACCTCACTTTTGATTTAACGGACATTCCTATTTGATAAACGCGATTGGAAGGACTCTCCTGCTAGGCACTAAGTCACTAAGAGGGTTCAGCCTTGAGGTGCTACTTAGAAAGGTAGGCACTAAGAACCACATTGCTTAAGGTGCTACCTTGGAGGTAAACACTAAGTGTGTGAGCCTTGAGGTGTTGTTCTTAAGAATAGACACCAAGGTCAATTTTCTCTGGAGGTGAAACTTGCTAGAGGTTGTTGAGCATTTGGACATTATGTCTTGAAATGTCATACGGCAACATTTGAAGAGAGGCATACTTTTGTGTTCCCGTCACTCTTACTAGATACGGGTGTCCCCCGTTGTTCCCAAAGGAATGGTATGCTTTAAGTTGTAAACAAGACTAAATAACTACCTATGGTTACTAAATTGTCATCGTCTTGTTGTTTATGATTGTTTATATTGTGTTCAAGCTTACTAGGATTTTTGACTTAACACGTGTTTCTTGTCGGCATGTATCTCAGGTTCTAGTGGCGAGGTTGCTAAAGAGGTTTGACTGATTGCTTTAGAGAGCTTTTGGGAAGCCTTTTGAGACGTCATGTATTGGATTTATCTTTTGACGGTTTAGATGACATCTGATTGTAATCTAATTCTTATGAGGATTAGATTAGAGGTTGTTAACCTCAAACCCATTTATTTACACATGTAATTAATTGGCAAATTTTGTTTTCCTTTTTGGGTAAATCCCATATTTTGATATTTAATGTTTCCTAGTTTTTCTTTGGTTTCTGGGGTTTCACAAGTTGGTATCAGAACTTTAGTTTATGTAAAATAGCGATGAAATTAGAGTGCCTAGATTTAAATTGAAAATTTTAGTGATAAATTCCTTAGTGATGTGTAGAATTCGTAGGTTGCGAGAGCAGTAGAACTTACAGAAATATACTAACTGAGAGTTGTAATGATGGTGACGAGAATTCTTGTGTATGATATATTCAAAATCTCATGTGGCTAATGCTATTATGAATATATTATTACGTGAGCATACTTGAAGTTATTATTGTTACAATATGATAAAAGTAGTAGTACGTTAAAAATTTGTTAGTATTATAAAGAATTAACATGTGTGATCATTGCCATGTGGTGTGGTGGTTCATTATGGTAAACACAAGAAGTCGGCTAGCAGTCCAAGAGGATGGGCAAGAAGCTAGTGTGGCGGCACTTGAGCAGCTATAAGACCTAACAATAATATACATCCTATCTTTCCGTCATCAAGAAATGTCTTTGGAGGCGATATTGAGCATGTCCTAAGAGGGGTTTTAGGCACCTCCACTTTGGTAATTCAAAAAGGTATATCCTCAAATATTGAGATGATGGCGAGCGTGATGCAAGTGATGGAATCAACTACGGATCACCAACGTGAGATGTTTGTCAATATGTTGGAGGACAGAGATGCAAGTAACTGTAGACTCGAGGGGTGAAAGAAAATGTTGTGGTTCGCTCCGAGGATACGGGAAATGTGTCAGGTATTGTAGAAAACATAGTAGGTGGCCAAGGTCAACGAGGGAAGGTTTGCTCGTGCAAAACCTTTTTGTGTAGTAACCGTTGGAGTTTGTTGTGACTACCAACCTAGTGGAGTGTATGAATTGGATTCAAAAGGTGGATCAAGCTTTTGAGTCGAGTGAATGCATCGAACAACAAAAGATGAAGTTCGCATCATAGATGTTGAGAGGCAAGGCCTTTAGCCCTTGGAAAGTTGCTAAATCTGCCCTTAGAGCAACATTCACCCCTCTCTTGACTTGGGAGGTCTTTAAAGGAAAGATAATGGATAAATACTGCAACCAGAGGGCCTTAGATTACATTGAAGATGAGATTGGTTTGTAAAGTATACTAATCGTATGGTTTGTAAAATAAGCCCTCCCCCCACCACACACACACACACACACACACACACACACATATATATATATATATATATATATGAAGAAAATGACCGTTAAAATCATATAAAGTTAAATTAAGTGAAAAAAATCCTTTGAAAATAGTTCGTATCAGAATTAGAAAATAGTCATTTTGAAACATTATAACCAAATCAATAGTCTTTATATCCAATTAAATCAAGTTTAAATACCTTCTTGAAATCAACCAACTTCTGCTAGAAATCATTTCTTCAAGGTCTCGATCCTAAACCGGAGATGTTCAGCCTATTACATGTACAACATAAATTTTGATAATATATGAACTCACTTTTGAACATAATACACACACACACACACACACACACATATGTACAAATATTTATGGAGGTTCAAATGAAAATACCTCCATTTTATGAGAATGCTAGAACACCCTTATCATATGTGATAATACACGTGATAGGACTTGGTGGTGTGTAGACAATCTTTGGAGCGATCTACGTAGCGTCAAAGGTCATTTGCGTCTCATATTTAGCATCCCACGTGGATCATATGTTATGGATTATATTACACATTGAGAATACCGTTATCACATGTGATAATATACATGAGGGGGCTTAATGGTGTGCGGGCGACTTGGCCAACAACCTAGGTAGCAAGAAAGGTCATCTTTGACTCTGATTTAGTATTAGATATGTATCATATAGGATAGACTATAGTATCACATGTGATTGACTATAATAAAAAGGTGTTCTCGCATTACCGTAAAATGAGTATGTTCTCATTTGAACCCTTCCCTACACATTTAGGGGTTAGTTCAAATAACAATGCTAAATATCGTGAAAAGTAAAAATGAAGGGTTAAGGGAATATTCTTATGTGAATTACTTAAAAGAATTCAAAAAAAAAAATACTTCATATAAAGGTGCATATGTGAACTAGCGTTACAAATTATTCATATAGATCCATGTATGCATTTTCAAATAGATTTTTTCCGTAATTCACTTGTGAAGCTTCCATTAATCTTCTCTTCTTGGCTTCTCATGACATTAGTCTTCTTGTTTGAACCTTCATCCATACACACACACACACATATATATATATACATATATATATATATATATACATATATATATATATATATTATATCATATATAGGTGGTTCTTTGCATGAGCATACCTTTATTTTATGAAAACGCGAGAACACTATATATCTACAATCAATCACATGTGATAATACACGTAAAAGGACTTGGTGATGTGTGGGAAACTAGGCTCGCAACCTATGCTACCAAAGGTCGGCCTCATCTCTCTTTAAAGTATCACCCAAAAACAGATTATAAACTTTATCTCCGACCTCTGGTAGCAGCAACAACAAACACGAGTTCAATAGTATATGTAACCGAGCTTCAATGGTCATTCATTCAACAACCTTGTGGACATTTGGTGATAGGGTTTTTTAAGAACTTTGCACCGAAAATCGCTTCAACTACGATGATTTCTTCGGCTTCAGTAGTGATGATAATCAGCTTAATATTGGCAACAGAAATGTAAACAATAATATTACTCGTACAAAAAAGGTGGAGGAAAACGATCCTTGATTAAAACGAACATAGGTTTGAGTTTCCTGTTGTTTGTGGAGAATCTAGTACGTCTCAATTTCAGCGGATCATGAGGTATTACTCGGAGAGTCAGATCTTGTCGAGGTATCCACAATTTGATAGAAGTTTGTTGTTAGACTCCAATCCTGATTTCAGGTAACGTTGTTGATTGTTCGGAGATTGAGTCTACGTTGTCTCCAGTGGCACGACTTCTTTGAGGAATCTTTTCAGCGAAGACGCGATTCTTCGTCGTCTTCGTTGTCGAAGGTGGATTATCTAGACAGAGTTACGCCTGGATCATACTGCGTCTAGAAGCCGGAGACTGCATCATGGTTGTGAGTTTTTTTGGAGGCTGATCATGGAGAGATTACCATCAAAATAGATAATTCTAATTATTTATTAAAATTAAAATTTAAAATATTTAAAATCTCTCCCAAAACCATCCTTTCTTTAATTTTAATTCAAATATGGAATCTCCTCCAACCGTTGATAAAAAAAGGACAGTCTAGATGGGTTTGTAAGGGTTGTAACCTTTAGAGTTTGTTTCAAATACAACTTATCGCATTTGTACAAACAATGCAACCCAATAAATTGAAATATTTATGGAAATAATGAGAGTTCATTTATTATAATTTAAATATTTATAGAATATGAATACGGTTCATTAATTATGTTTAATACTTTATAATAGAAAATAATCAAAACTTCTATAAATTACATATTCATCAAATTAAATGGACGGTTGAGATTGGGTTGTATTGGTTGTACAAATGTAAGAGGTTGTATAATAACCCCTCTCTCTCTCTTTCTCTCTCTATATATATATATATATATATATATATGCTTAATCAAATGAGAACTCGGTAGTTTGTGATAACCGTGAAATCTAATGTGAGTCAATCATTTAAGATAATTAATGTTATTTCTTTGACTAAAATAAAAGAGTAAATTAGTAATTTGATATTCCCATTTTGTATATAATTAAATTATTTAACATCTCTCTCTCTCTCTCTCCATATTTCCATTCTGTATCCCCAAAATTAGCATTTTGGTGTTATGAACACGTTGTAAACAATGTGTATCACAGTGGTATCAAGGTGTATATAATGGATATCACAGTCGGTATCACAATGTTGGTGTTGTGAGCAAGTAAACAATGGTTATGATAACGTGTATACAATGAGTATCACATTGAGTATCATAACGTGTATACAATGGATATCACAGTGTGCATATTGTATGTATCTTGGGTATTACAGTAAGGATCGTCTGTATGTATTTTGTTAATAGTGGCGATGTTTTCTAGATATCACATTATGTATCTTGTGTTCAGATGGTGTTCATCGAAGAGAGAAGATATAAGATTTCTCCACATATATATACACACACACACACACAGGATCACGTGTGACCAACTTGTTTTTGTGAAACTTATGAGACCACTTTTATTGTGAAGGTTTGGATTTTTTTTTAACTTTACTGTTGTGAAATTTCAAGTGTAAAAAAGTCGTCTCACGAGTCTAACGAAAACAGTATGATCTCATATGAATTCAACCATATATATGTATGTGTGTGTGTATATATATATATATATATATATATATATATATATGAATATTCAAATAGAAAATATATCCATCCTTTCAAAACCCTAGAGGTCAGATTCACTAGTATCCAAACCAGGCCTTTGAAAGATGAAGACACTCTTTCCGTTTATGGAAACCCTTAACGATACTACCAACTTTTAAATAATAATAATTACCATTATTATAGGTTTATTAAATATTTAATTACACAGACAACCATGCCACAGCCACTAAACTACACTCGTTTACTTCCAAAAATACCCATTTTCTTATTAAAATAAAACCAAAGATAATTTATTCAAATAAGTTTATAATAATTAAATACATTAACAATATTATTATTCGTCGACTCTTTCAATAAATAAAATATGCAAGAATCTTTCAAAATTGCAGACCTCAAAATAGCATTCTTCTCGATGTTTGATCATATTTGGTAATATAACTGTTCATAATTTATAATATCAAAAACTATATATATATACACTTGTTGTGTACCCACGCAAAGAGGCAAGAGCTGTGAATTTTATCAATTTTGAAGTTTTACTGGTTTTATTAGAGAAGATTTAACGATGATATAAGTTACAATTGGTATTTACATATTAATACAATTTGAATAAATAAGAGTTATGGTTCCAATTACAGTCTATCGATGAAAAAAATTGTATGACAATTTAAAATCCAATATATTTAAAATACAACATATTTAAACGACTCCACAAATGTGTTCAATTTACACCAAGAGCAAAGAATCAAGAGATCGAGAGCGAAACCGAGAGTTCTAGAGCAATTGAATGGAGATGAATGATATGACTTTTAATAACTAATGATGAATATCAGTTTGAATATCACATTGGGGGGTGGGGAGAAGACATAAAGGTATGAGAGGGTGAAAACATGAGTGAAAGATGTCAAAAGTATATTGAGAACATAAAAAGAAAAGGTAATAATGTGCATTGGTATCTTGCACTATATGTTATTTTAATTGTAGATTAAGAGATTTTAAGACTAAATGCATAAAGTAGTAATACTTAATGCATTATAAGTTGTTTTTAAGACTTTGTGCATAAATATATAGTACTTTGTGCATTAAAATTTGTTTTTAAGACTTTTGATAAATCTGGTTTATAAAATTATATATATATATATATATATAGGGTTGGGTTAATGTGAGACCAGTCTGCTTTCATAAAACTATTTTTTTACATTTGAAACTTCACAGCAAAAAACTAGAGGGATGTAATTTATATGGCATTAAACTAAAAAAAGTTAGGCATAATTAATTAAAGAAGAAGATTTAGTGAAAGATAATATAAAGAAAATGATTGGTTTTTAACTTTGGTGAAGTGGCAATATTAGCATATATGTGATCTTCTCTATAAAATCATGAATTTAATCGATAAATAATTAATCGAAATTTTTAATTATTAATATATAATCTTATTAAATCCTTACTTTTTAGAATCTAATTCATGGCTCTTTGTGTCACTATAATGGAAACTTTGATACCGATCAATATATGTATGGTGTATGTGTAACACTTTAATTAAACAAATTATAAAAATATAAACATAACGACCATATTTCTTACAAAATTACATTCAGAAATTTCATTGTTGGGACAAAAACAAGACGTGACATTTTAGAACAGATAATTTTTATCTGTCTGCAAAAAAATTCTGATACCATGTTCTCAAAAAACGTCAAACAAGTTTGAATTTATAGTTAATATAAGTCAATTACCCCAACTTTTATTCTTTTCAATCTAGCACAATAAAGATTTGCTTCATTCGTATTTACTTTATCGATCAGTTTGTGCTTTAGAATAAAATAGAAATATATGAATATGAATATATGCTAAAATTCACCTAAATTTATTTAAAAAAATAGATGCCTTACACTCTAATATTCTCTTGTTATCTCATAATTATAAATAAAATTAAAATTTTCGGTTGGAATCATATATCAATCGGCTCGTGAAACTTAATTACGTGTATTTTATAAAATACGTATTTTTTTATAAGGTGAATCATGCAAGAGACAAAAAATTTAAGACGATATATCGAAAGAATTATATTTTTATATAATATTTTTAATAAGTTGGAATCATCGATCGGTAGATGGATGTTGATTTATACTCTTGGGAATAATATATATGAAAGTGTCGTCCATTGTGTTCATAATGTAAATGCCTAATCTTTATGAGCATTATACAAAGCAAGAATTCTTTTTAGTGACACCCATATTTTTATAATTAATTCTCCCATCTTTTTTATTTTCTTGATATATATATACATATATATATATATATATGTATGTATGTATATGTGTTCTTCGTGTTGATCTTATCGCGAATCTTGATCTTGAATTCTTGAAGACTTGGTTCGAAATCGCTGTTTTGATCGGGGAAAAGTTTTGGGTTTTTTTGATTTTGACAGAAAAGTATGAATACTTTGAAGATTGGGTGTAACCATGAAATGGTTTACAATATGAAAAGTAGAGAATTTGGTGGTGCAACACAACAACAGCCATGGCAAGTTGGAATTACCATTTTGCCTTCAGAAATGGAGGCAAAAGAGACTCATCAGGATCATCAACAACAGCAACAAGAACAAGATCATCAACGGCAACAGATGATAACTTATAGACAAGAAAATTCATCTTGTAGTAAGACGATCATGGAACAGATCGGATCGCCATCTTCTGCGCTTTATGCAACGGAAAAATACTTGGGGTTTTCGCAGAACGGTGTTCATCTATCTTTTAATGACGAAACTGATGTTTCTTCTGTACCCCAGATGAAGTTTGATGCTTATATGCATCCTCTTGAAAAACCTCGAGATAGTTTCAGCTTTGGTTCTTACGAGAGACCGTACAAGATGAGGTGCAATAATCCATCGGAACGGGATCAGATTATGGAGCTAAAAAGAAAGCTACTTGATGAATCTGATACTTCTGATTGGAGACAATCACAACCCTCTATTTGTTATGATGGAAACCAGGATCTTGGGGTAAGTTTTCTATTTAGTTTCTTGTGTTTTTGTTTACTTTTTTCGGTTTTTGCTGATAAAATGTTGCTTTCCTTTTGCAAATAGGGTCAATTTGGTCATTCTGGGCAGACGGGTAGACCGCCTTCCGGACAAGTTTCGATCAACTGTGCGAATCCTGGAACTGTTGGTACGATTATGCCGAGTAAGACACGAATTAGATGGACTCAAGATCTCCATGATCGGTTCGTGGAGTGTGTGAGTTGCTTAGGTGGTGCTGAAAGTAAGTGAATTCTGTATAAACACCTCTTTAGTTTTACCATTCATTCACATGTGAATATTATTAATCTGTTTAGAACCTTTTTCATAGAGGCAACTCCCAAGGCAATTCTGAAACTGATGGACTCCGAAGGGTTGACAATCTTTCATGTGAAAAGCCATTTGCAGGTACCTGTTAGCATCAGATAATTAAATCTAGTTTCTAGTTTAAGAACTTTTCTAGTTTTCGCTTCTGAATCTTGAGTTCGATCTGGTTGCTGTTTCAGAAATACCGAATAGCCAAGTACTTACCGGAATCTGCAAAAGGTACCGAGAATTTTGTTGAATCGTGGGGTTCGTCTTAAGTTCTTATTGTTTAAAGTGCACCTAATGCTTTATGAAATGCATTCTGACCAGGTTTCTATTGTCTGTAGGAAATTCTGAGAAAAGAACTAGCATGGATACCATATCGCAGATCGAGAATATTACGTAATGTTTAGATTTTCTGTCTTAACTGAAATTCTTTCTTACCGTACTGCAACAAAATCTGGTTTATAGGACACCAACAATGTCTAAGACCGTTTTATAGGTCCAAACAATAGTGTCATATCTAAAAGTGATGTAATAAGTTTATAGAATGTTTTTGGCCATCTTAACATTTTTTTGAAACATTTTTAAAATAAAGTGTTGTATGAGCTATTTTATAGGACACTTTGGATAAGTGTCTTATAAACACATCTTTTTATAAGACATTTTCTCAAATAGTGTCCTATAAAATAGTTAATACAATGTTGTAGCTTAAAAATGTTCTAAAGAGCTTATTAAGACGCCCAAAATCATCCTATAAACTTCTTTGCAACACTTTATACAGGACAATATATCGTTTTGTTTAGTCCTATAAACTTATTGCAACATTTTTATATAAGACGTTTATCGTTTGGTTCTATAAACTTATTGCAACACCTTTATATTGAACCACTTAGACAGTTTTTAACGTCTTATAAACCCAATCGTGTTGCAGTGCAGTGCCTTTTTTTTTTTAGTGGCTTAATTTTACCTGAAATTCTGGCTTATTCATCAGTGGCATGCAATTTAAGGATGCACTGCAAATGCAACTTGCTGTACAGAGGCAACTCCATGAACAGCTAGAGGTATGAAAACTAGTTTGTATTTTGAATTCAAAATATGCAATTTTGATGTAACATTCTCGACCAAATATCGTCTGTTATATCCACACCCGTATTCACAAATATATAACACGTCTTATAGAGGATTTATTCGATCCCTTGTAACACCAGTCCCGCTAAGCCAATAACTTCGAATTCAACTTAAAGCCTGATAAAAGTTATTGGTAGCCTACAACTTTGAGCTTAACAAGTTGAATAAATTTTGTTTCGCGTCTCAGATTCAAAGGAACTTACAGTTGCGGATAGAAGAACAAGCAAAGCAACTAAAGAAGATGTTCGATCAGCAACAGAAAGCTAACAAGTCCCAGAATTCAGAAATCACATCGTTACATGATGATCACCACGCCATGAATCTTGAAGACGACGATATTTTGAATTTGGAAGTTGATTCCGAGAATACCCTTTTCCCATCGAAGATTAGTTAGATTTCCGTCTGGAAGTTAAGCTAAAAACATGTTTGATCGAATATCCATTTGTGTTTAAGAGTTGCGGCAAAATGCACGAATTTAATTCCCATTTACATGATGATCAAGAGGCAAAAGTTGCAGCTGACCAAAGAGAAGCGCTTTTCTGAATCAAGTTCGAAATCCCGATTGTAAAGCACCGTGTGTCTGTACTAGATGACTACACTGTTATCTTGTGTACAAATAAGATCTGACAATCAATAAGAACTATATGCAATTCATTTTGAGATATTAAGAGGTGAAACAAAACCGAAAAGGAAAAACAGACGATAAATTTAAATGATCCAGGTCTAGCTGATGTGAGACTCCAACACGTCCCTCCAACGGAGGATAGACAGGCACAAACAGAGTGGTGAGAGGGGGCTAGAAAGGAGCGAGGGGGTTAGATTGCCCAGTTGATCGAGTCCTAGAGTGGTTGACTTTGGCTCTGATACCATGTGAGAATATGTGAAACCCCCGGATTAGTCTCCGAAAGAGCCCTTGAGAAGAAATAGTCCAAGTCTAGCCAATGTGGGACTCCAACACGCCCTTTTTCCAATGGAGGCTAGACGGCACACATTGTCCCTGAGTGTTGAGAGGGGGCTAAACATGAGGGGGTTAGACGAGTACAGATTGTCCCAAAGTGTCAAGTCCTAAAACCTTGTCTATGTGCCATTTGAGAATATGTAAAACGCCCATATAACTCTACAAAATAGCCCTTCAGAAGAGAAGAGAAGGGAGGTTCAAACATATAGAACGAAAAAATGGTCGAGTCTAGCCCAAAAACGAAGTTATGATCATGTACCAATAACGCAATTCACCCGTTATATGGTTTTGGAATTCCCTTACGGGATTCTTAGAAAACTCATGAAATATAGCATGGTCACAAGTTAGAGATTAGGATCACAGCTTTCTTTTGCTTCGATCTTAATGATGAACAGTAGTTAAAAACTCGACTTCCTTGAAAAATTCGAACTTTGTCAGTTTAGAAACTTGGAAGATTTCCGATACTTTTGAGAAGGATGTGTAAGAACGATGATTACAAGAAGAAGATATTTCCGGCATTGTAAAACAATGTACTATAATCATTGTTAATGGCTTAATGACAAATGAAGAAGGTTTCTAGATACCAACAAATGATGATGTCAAAATCATGGCAAAAGACCTTGTAATCATCGTTCATAAAGTCCAAACAGACAGACAGAAACTGGCACTAGCTCATTTAACAGAGTTCTAGCTTAATAACCTGCTTTGTTTCAGCTATATTTATTGTCTTTAAATCGACACGAAGATAAGCATGCCGCCCGGATTCAGGTTGGCGCTGTGATTACGTGAAAATAATTATTTACAAATACTAAAACTAAAAGATCGAATCGAATGTAGTCAAGAACTTGATGATTTGTTTTCAAGTGTTAACTCTATGCTGCTGCTGCTGAAAGTCAACTACTTTTTTTCTGAAAAACCCCATTCTTTCCCTCGATCGGATGGAAGAACCTTAGGGCATGTTTATTAGCAGCTTAATGAGACTCGTAACTTATTCCTTCAGCTATACATGATTGTTTAGTAGTGACTTATTGATATAGAAAGTGGCTTATACAGTATGCTTCTAGGGGAAGTTTTATGCAAAATGTCAACCTGTCCCTCCCAATTAAAAAACAAGCTCCTTCCATCTATGAACAACCCCACTTCCCGATCTATATAGAGAGAGAGTAATCCACACACACAAACTTATCCATGGTTTTCCATTAAGTTCTGTATGGAGAAGTTGTTTGTGTCGAGCAATCTGTCTGTATAGGTTGAGAAAGATTTTATTTGGGAGGATTTTTTAATAGATGGAAGGAGTGCATTTTTTAATTGGGAGGGATGGGTCTGGAAAAAAAAAACTTTGGCTTTTTGCATAAAACTTCGCTTAGAACCATGAATAAGCCACTTTCTATATCATTAAGTCACTACCAAACAATCATGTATAGTTGACTGAATAAGTTGTGAGTCTCATTAAACTCATTAAGCTGCTAACAAATAGGCCCTTAATGAAAAACCAATCAAGCAACCCCTTAATTAGGTAGCCCTTGGTCAATTCAGGAATCTAGACAAATTCTTGTTAGAGTCCCGCATCGGCTAGACTTGGACCAGTTCACCTCTACATATGTTGGAACCCGGGGCTCTTTTGGAGATAAGTCCAATCGGGTTCGACATAGTTGAAGTTGAAATATGGAAAGTATAAATAGGAGTGTCTCCAAGGCAATATTGAAACCGATGGACTCCAAACCGAAAAGGATTAACAATCTAATGTGAAAAGTCATTTACAGGTACTGATTAGCATCAAACAAATCTAGCTTTTTGTTTAATTATAAGCACTTTTCTACGTTTTCTCTTCTGAATCATGAGTTATGCTACACTTTCAGAAACAGAATACTCACCAGAATCAGCAAAAGGTACGGAGAATTAGATCGGATCATGGAGTTCGTCTTAAGTTATTTTCGCTTCAAGTTCATCTAAAGCTTTATAAAATGTATTCTGATCGGACCTCTATCATCTGCTGAAAATTCTGAGAGAAGAACTAGCATGAATACCATATCACAGATCGAGAATATAACGTAACGTTTAAACTTCCCAACTGAAATGAAATTCTTTTTGTCACCTTGAAATCTGTCATAAAACACCATTCAGTTACTTGTTTTTTACCTCAAATTCTGGCTTAATGGTTCATCAGTGGCATGCAATTTAAGGATGCACTGCAAAGGCAACTAGCTGTACAGAGACAGCTCCATGAGCAACTAGAGGTATATATTGCAGACTAGTTTCTATTTTGTTGTCAATCTAATAGAAATTTGCCTCCCATCTCAGATTCAAAGGAACTTACAGTTGAGGATAGAAGAAAAGGCAAAGGAACTAAAGAAGATGTATGATCAGCAAATGAAAGCTAACAACTCCCGGAATTCGGAAATCACATCCGTGGAAGTTGATTCCGAGAATACCCTTTTCCGATCCAAGATATGAGTTGGTTATCCATTTGTGTTTACATGATTTAGAGCAAAAGTTGTAGATGATCTTTGAATGAAGTTCGAAATCATGATCATTGTAAAACACGTGTGTCTATACTGTTAAAGTCCGAGGTCAGCTAGATTTGGACCATTTCACGCTTCTATATATGTGTGGACCCCTTTTATCGAGCTTCAAAAGGGCTTTTTAAAGAGTAATTTAATGGGGTTATATACGAGATGAGTTTTTGGAATTCCCTTGTGGGATTCTTAGAGAACTTACTAAATTTATCATGGTCACAATTGATTCTAGAAACAGATTTAGAATCATAGCTTTCTTTTGCTTCTTAATGATGAATAGTAGTAAGAGGTTGTTTGTTTTTCTCTTAATAGTTCCATTAAGAAGCAGCATCTGAATCATTAAGAACCGAATCTTGCTTGGCAAAAAAAAAGTCTTGCCTCTTAATGGTTCTAAAAGCCTCTGAATGATTTTTTATCCTGAACCTCCCTTAACCATTAAGTGTCATGATTTCATTGTAAACAATTATCAAACCATTATATTTTATTTTGCATTATATCATGAAATATTTAAGGAGATAGATTTTGGAAATTTTGTATTTATAGAGTTGCTGGAGTCCCAGATCAACCAGAATTTGACTCTTTCTTAATCTAAAGATAGACAAACAAGAATGCCCCAAAACTTTGAATTGGTCAACCTAAACCGGGCCTTGGACTCACTAGGCCCAGGTTTTTTGGGTCGGGTATGGGTTTTTTGTGTCTTTGTTGCTACGTGCGCATACACAAGTCGTACTCGAAAAACAAGATAACTCTTCACGCTTGCTCAATAAATCACCAAGTTTTGTCGACATGTAGATTTCAAAACAATTAGCAATTAAGTTCAAAGAATCACCTCGATTTAAGTTACGAATGAAAATTTACGACCTCCGAAGATGCTATTACATGTATAGCCATTTACAGACAAAAGTTAACAGTGTCAAATACAAGACCGAGTCCGTAAGAGAAAAAAACCATAAAGACCAAAAATATAATAAACAAACTATAGAGACGATATTCAATAATTTCAATACGGTACAGGGACCAAACATAGGTGGATCCAGAAAATTTTCAAAGTGATACACCAACTAAGTGTCCTAATATAAAATAAATGTTAATTAAAAAATACGGTTTTATCATACATACATACAATTAATGTTAAAAATATGGCATTTTTGATTTACGTTAACATAAAAAATATAATTAATTTAAAAAATATGTAAGAGTATAAAATAGATATTGAGAAAGGAAGGGAATTAAATTAAAAACACTAAAATATTTTTGATTTACTTGATTAATTATTTTTTAATTAAAATTCATCCATAATTGTAATCAATCAAAATTAAGTATTTATTTTTTAGATTAAAAAACATGATTTCCGTATTACCTGCAGATGGGTGTGTCTGCTCGTAATACCAACATCATGTTTTATTATTATTTTTAATAATAAAACATTTTTTGGTATTGCCAGCGGATGGGGGTGTCAGTTGGTAATACCAAAAAAAATTCTTTTTTTAATTTTCGATGGATTATCGACGGATACCCAAAACGAAAAACAATATATATATCATCTTCATCTGTCGGTGATTAAATACATAGTTTTCGAAAAATTGATAATAAAAAGGTAATTGACCAATAATAAAAAATTATTTATAAACAAATAAATAATTACAAAAAGGAAAATTCAAATTAATTCCAAATTCTACAAACCAAACATGATTTATAACATAATGGAATTCAAATCCAACCAAACACAAAAGAATTCAAAATCTATTCCAATCAAACTCTAAATCACTAAAAAACAATCCTACAAACCAAATGCCCCTTTGTTATTCGGGCTTCTAAACATTTGGCTATTAGTTAACTATGTTCATGAAACCTCAGCAATTCTCAAATTTTACAATTTAATAAGATGAAATAGCTTGGTTTAAGGGTTTTTTAAACTTGAAATCAGTTATATTTAATTCAATACTAGGTTTTACTGTTTTAATTTTAGAAAACTGGTTCTAATTTTTTACAATGCCAAATTTGAACCTACCGTATTTCACATCAGCCACGAACTAGTTTTAAGGAACTGTCAGTTACAATTTTTAAGTCACCTATCGTATCACAACATTAAACATGTTGGGTTTGATTTTGTTATATACCATTAAACTTTTGGATTCATCCCCCCAAACCCGTCAAAAATTAGATAGGGTGAGGGCTGAGACAGTCGGAGTGTCGGACAAGGGCATAACATGGAGCAGGGGTCAAGGACGAGGGTGCATTTCGCCACCCCATTACTATCCCTTGTTTGGTAAATGATTTGAATACAAAGTTTACAATTTAAAAGAGTTAGGGGTCGTTTATCTATAAACACTTACCCGGTAAGTGTTTATCGTAAAATTCAACAAAATCATTTACTTGTCGGATAAGATTTTAGCCTACCAAAATGACATGACATCGTATGTAACAATTTAACTTATTTGTGCTAACTGTGGTAAGAGTCGTCGCCATCATTTACCGGGTAAGACTCTCAGTCCTTGCCTTTGTTTTTACCGAGTAAGATTCTTGGTCCTTGCTATATTCATCCGGAAAAATACTGTGATTTGATAAACGCTTACCCGAGTAAGTATTTGGTAAACAGCTCCATAGCTTAATTAACAATAAGTCTTAAATGTAAAATGACCAAAAATAATAAAAAGATTATAATTTGACCCGTTTCGTAGACCCATTAATCTCCGGATCTAATTCGGCAACACCACCCGACCCGTCCAACAATTATCAAAATGGGTTATTTGTGGTCGTAAAAATCCACAAACATTACGTATTTGAGGATCGGCTAAGAAACCCTTCGTACCCAGAGAAAAAATGGAGGATTTAAAGAAGCGGAAGCTTGAGGAGACTGCCAATGGTGAAATTACCGCCAATACATCCGAAGAACAGTTGCGGTCTCTCTTAGACCCACTTGCCAAAACCCAGCTCGTCGATCTCTTATCGAAGTTGTATGTTTCTCATTCCAAACCAAACCCCGCCTTTCGACCAACTTTTTTCGTGGGTTTCTTCAATTTCTGATATCTTTAGCTTTTTTCTGTGTGGCTTTTGCTTAACTGCTAAGGATTGTGTCTATTTGTTGTCTGAATCGTTGCATATCCTTAAGCGTATAAGGGTTCAAAAAGTTGGAATTGATTCATGATCCTTTTTGTGTTTATTATTTGGGTTGCATTGATGTTCTATGCATACGTTTTGGTTTGCTTTGAAATGTTCAAAGATGGTAGGATCAAGGATGTAGCCATTTATACATGTTATGAATACATAATGCTCAATCAAAGACAAAAGAATTTTGGGCTTTGTTTAACACGAATTAAGAATGTGAATTTTATCACTAGTAATTTGAATTGCGAAAGAGTGAAGAGATAAGGGAGGAACGATAGAAGCATCATCTAATCGAGAATTGAATGCTATGCATGACAAGAAGCTACAAATTGTAATTTTCCTTGATGCATGAGGTGCCTAGAGAGTATGTTTTACGATCAGTCACTCTTAGGAAGGGGACATAGGACATGTTGAGGGCATTTGCCATTAGAGGAGACCAGGGTTATTGGAGGGGAAATCGTCCAAAATAGCCATTCCGTCATTTTATAGCCACTTCTCATACCCAATTGACCAAAGTAGCCATGATTTCGCAAGCATCACTTTAGCAACTTACAAAATCTACTTTTTATAATTTAACATTCATAAAGCAATCTTTAGCATGCTACTTGCAAAATGCTGACATGGGAAGTAGCACTTTAGCAAGTTGGGTAAGCAGCATTATAACAATTTTAGCAAGTTTAGCATTATAACAATTTTAGAAAGTAACACTTTAGCAAGTTGAACAAGTAGCACTCTAGCAACTTGCGGAATTGCTACCTTTTGGATATCATATTCATAAAAAGTGAATTTTCGCAAGTTGTTGAAGTGCTACTTGCGGAATATTGGCTTATTTGGTCAATTATGTAGAAAAGTGGCTATGAAGTGAATTGAGGGGGGGGGGGGTTTGAAAATGGCTATTATTGGACAATTTGTCGTTATTGAAGTGTAAATTTATGCATCAAGAATTTTAGATCTTAGATGATTGTCAATGATTAGGGGCTATCTAGAATCCTAGATACACTTCCTTCAGATTCCATAATCTCTCTGTTATTTCATATATCGAAATTGTCATCTGAAGTACAAGTGCTTCAGAGTGGCAGGTTGTTAAAGCTGGTAGAGTTTTCTTTCCCACCTTAATATTATGGACATCGTCCCCTAAATCCTGGCCGGGTACCTAGAGAACCAAAATTCTCATCTCTGTGTGTAATCAATTTGAGAAATTTTATTAGAGTTGTGGTGGCATGGAATGAGTTGTCATATGAGTTGGATCTTCACATTAGGTTGAAGTTCCGTTGTTGGAACATTTCCGCTGATTCAATTAGTTGTATTTACATATTGAGGAAGAAAAGATCTGGAGGTAGAAAATCTAAGTGTTGACTCCAAGCTTGATATTTGGTTACTATCTAATATCGGTCAGAAATAACATCATAACAATTAACCAATGGGTGTGATTGTTCCAGTTAATCTTGAGACCAAGTAATGGGGTAGAGGGAGGTCGTTCTTTTATGGATGATGTGAGACTCATTTATGGTCATTGTTTCTTAACCCAATGGCTACGACTTTGGGATGTGAATCCCCAAAATACTAGTAAATTCTTTTGATTTAGGACGGAATTAAGGCATAAAAATTAGAATAAAAACTAAATATTTAACATGTTTTCCAAGATCTTCACCCCAAAACCCTAGGATCTTTCAAGATTCACATCCAAGATAATAAGCTTCACAAAAAGGGCCGATTCACTTCGTAAAAGAATGCTTTTTTAAAGTAAATTCTTAAACTACCCGGTACCCATTATCTTTTTCTTGCCTATAAACAAGCCCAATGCAACTCTAAGCTCCCGAAGTTACACAATACAGAGACCAATAAAATGGGGAGAATCTATGAGGAAGATACACCAAAACTAGATGTGTGTCACTTGTTTTCCCACTAACCGTGGGTGTCTGGGCCAGCTTGCGCGCACCTTGACTAAACCCATGGGGTCTTGAAGACGACAGTTTGGAAAATCCCCAGTGGTCCTAAGGGGACTTGAACTAGCGACCTATGGAGAGGACCCCCAAGGCCTAATCTTTATTTTCCAGTTGAGCTAACCCTTAAGGTTGATATGTATCACTTTGTGTTCACGTTTGTTTATGTTCTAAAGTTTTTAGGTCTTTTATTTTACATCCCGTTCATGTATATCTTGTTCACACCAAAAAGGATTTGTGCTTATATAACGGGAGCCATATGATGTTCCCTCTTAACTGATTATATGGGTGTGTGAAATGATGATGAGATGTGTGCTTGTTTGCATGTTTGAAATGAAGAGGATGCCAATACCCTTCTATTGCTGAGGAAATTAAAAGTGTTGCAAGTGCTGATCCTGCCAACCGAAAGCTTTTTGTTCGTGGCTTGGCTTGGAATACTACCACCGAAACCTTGTGTGCTGTGAGTGCATTGCTGATGCTTGTTGTGCTTGTGTTGTATGTGTATTGGTCCACTCGAGATGAGTATATGTATTGCATATAAGTTTTGATGAAATTATTTAAGGTTTATTAGCATATACCTACCTCTTGCAATGGCTTCAAAGACCGTTGATTAACACATGATTACATCCAGGCCTTTGTTGAGCATGGTGAAATCGAGGAGGGTGCTGTTATAATCGATAAAGCAAGTGGAAAATCACGTGGGTATGGTTTTATTACTTATAAAGATATTGATTCAACCCGGAGAGCGTTAGAAGCACCAAGTAAACTGATTGATGTAAGTATTATTTGTTCCTTTTTGTTGGGGGATACAAACCGATTACTCTTGGGGCGTCCGCCTTTTTTATATTAATATAAGCTTAAAATTGGATAGTCATTCCTCTCTAAGGGTGTGTTTGGTAGACTGTACAGGATGAGACTGGATAGAACAAAAACCTATTGTCCTACGTTTGGCACGACAGGGACAGGATGAGACTGATTTGGGACAAAAAAAATAGGTGGAACAAATATCAGAAAGATGAGACAAAGATCGGTAAATTACTGAACTATTCATGTCAAATTAAAACCCTAAAACCTTCCGCAATTCTTTCACCTGCCTATCTCGCTCTCGACTATCTGGTCCCGTAAGCATACCAAATACACCCTAACTAAACACAACTTTTCGTTTCTTGGCAAAATTTCAAAATTTTCTCAAGAGTGATTGTTACGAAATAGTTGTCCATTCTCTATTAATTCTACTCTTTTGGCTCTGAATGTGAAATTTGTATTTAGTAAAAGTATGCTTATCATTTTTTCTTCTACAATCTTGACACCGATTTTTTTGGGTATTTGTAATGCTTTTTGATATAAATTATTCATTTTCCATGAAAACCAAATATAATTGATATCAAATTTAAAATTAAACGTAGTTTGATTAATTTTCAAAGCGGGGAAGTATAGATTTACCATTGGTTGTGGTCGACATGAAATAACCGCTCTACCCTATTGGGGTAGAGGTCAAGTCTACCTACATCCCCCATCCCACCCTGGCACCGACCTTACTTTCAAGTGGGATTTACTGGGTCGGCTTGCTTTGGTTTGGTTTGGTTTGATTTGATTGTGGTCGACATGATTCCCTCTATGTTAAACCATTTATTTGTGGGAAATATGTTTGTATTCAGTCTTCTTAGTCTTGAAGGTCGACAATATAATATCGTTGCAGACTTTTCTTTTCGTTCGGTTGCTCAAATATGTTTGTATTTCAGGGCCGAATGGCTGTTTGCACTCTAGCTTGTGAAGGCGTTAGTAACGTGAGTAGCACCGATCAAGCACAAAGGAAGCTCTATATTGGTGGTTTGTCCCCTGAAATAACAAGTGAGATGCTTCTTGTTTTCTTTAAAAAACATGGTGAGATAGAAGAAGGTTCGGTCGCGTATGACAAGGAGTCGAACAAATCACGGTACATACTTTTTACATCTATCTATTAGAATGGTGATGCTTATAATAACATGGAGCTTTTGTACCCAAAATAAACGCCGCAATGAAAATGGTGCAGAGTTTTGGAAATGTATAATCGTTACAGTTTTTAATCAACTAAATGACAATCTTACCCTTAACAATAGGGAGTAATGAATTTTGCCATCTCATGATTAAGGGTAGAATTGATAAGAAAAAGGCACATAGTTTTAAAATTATGTAATTATTACCGTTTTTGATTAACTAAATGACAATTTTCCCCTTAATAATAGAGTGAGTAGTGAATTTTGCCATCTCGGGATTAAGGGTAGAATCAATGAAAAACGCACACATTTTTAGAAGTATGTAATTGTTACCTTATTCTAATTAAGTAAATGACGATTTTACCCTTAAAATAGGGGGAGCAATGAATTTCTCCAAGGGTAGAATTGGAAAGTAGGCACTTGCTTTTAAAAGTGGACACTTATTTTGCTGGTGCTCCTGAAAAAGTGAATTCTTTTGCTTCATTTCAAAATCTTTGAAGTCTTTATTCGTTTGCATGCTTTGTCTCAAGTGGTTTTGGGTTCATTACCTACAAGAGTGTAGAGGCTGCAAAGAAGGCTATTGATGATCCACAAAAGATGTTGGGGGTAAGAGTTAATTCATACAAAATTTCAACATTAGTAGGATAAAATTGAAATTCCTAAATTACCCTTTCGATGCAGGGTCGAAGCATCACGGTGAAACTTGCAGATAACCAGAAGAACAAAGTGGTGCAGGCGACACAAGTGGCGTTACCAGGAGGAATGGTTCCTGTACACATTGGTGGATACCCTGCACAGGCCGCAAAGCCACACCCGTATACTTATCCTGGCGGCATTGCATACCCCAACCAACCAACTGCCGCCAGTGCTGCCGCCCCTCCGCCATACTCGATCCAACCCCAGATTTCGTACACTCAATACACACCAAGAAAAGAAATTATGGCTGCACCACCTACAGGATTAGCTACTTATCCTTATTACTTCACCAAATAACCAGCAGCAGGGTGAAGGCTGGTTGGGTCTGTATCGGTCTGTATCTTTGAAGGTGCTCGGTGGGAATGTAAGGAAAAAAAGCAAGCAACTTGAGAAACTTCAGTGTTGTAAGTCTATCCATATTGGGTAGGAGTAGGTTGTAGAATTTATGCAATTTGGTTATTAATCTATGGCTTGAGATTATATATCAAGGCTCGAAATCCGACTTTATGAAACATGCCAAAAAAAAAAAAATAATAAATAAATAAATAAATAAAAAATCTGTTGGTACCGACCGGTAAGGCAGTAACCCCATCTTTCTGGAGATCAATGGTTCAAGAGTCATCAAGTTACGAGAAGATTTTTATTTTGAGATATGGGGCACTACCATTTCTCCCGAGTTGTTAATGTGTATATACATGATGTCAAAAATAAAAACCGTCATGAATTACAACAAAACTTATTTTACCGATGTTTTAAGCATTTTTAATCGAAGAAATTGCAAAAGTAATTTAAATATGAATATGTGATTCAATGTTAGGGGTTGTTTGTTTACCTTTTAATAGTTTTATTAAGAGACAACATCTGAATCATTATAAGGTGAATCTTGTTTGGCAAAAAAAAAGTCTGTCTCTTAATGGTTCTAAAGCCTTCAGAATGATTTTGTATCCTAAGTCTCCTTTAATCATTAAGCGCCATGATTTCATTGTAAACAATTACCAAACAATTATATTTCATTTTGCACTGTATCATGAAAGACTATTAATCATTTTGACCACTTAATCATTCTGCAACAAACTATTCAGCAATTGTCAAATAACCTCTTACTGATAATTTATATGGATTTATATTTAGTATTCACATATAAACTTCTCTTTCCTACATTTTTGCCATATTTGGTATTGTTATTTATTTTTAGAAGGATTTGATTTCCAATCACTTTTTAACATATTTGGTGCATCATTTTGCAATTTAAAAATAAAAAAAAAACCGAAATTTTCATTTTCTCCCCATAAGTTTGATAGGTGAACATATACAATCCCTCCAAAACCCTGTAAAGATACCAAAACCCTATCATCCGAGCTCCTCAAATGGCCGATACCTAAAATTTGGCCAAAAAGAATCTAAATTGGAGCTCCAAATCCTTCTCCTCTCTCTGCCCATTTCAGATTAAGGTTAGATATCAACTACGAATCTTTCTGTTTACAGTTATATCTTCGAAAGATAGTATTTTTATAGATTTTAGAACTTAGATTTTACCCAAATCCCTAAACTGTTCATCATGAACCATCTGTCAAAGCTTCGAACTTGTTCTATTCTCAAATGGGATTTCGTGAATTTGGCTGAATTCAATCTTACCCCATCAAAAACCACCATTGGAGGTGCTTGTCTCAACCACATTACCCAAAACCCTAGGTTCTATCGTAGAAAAGCATCTGTTCAATCAATCAATGGTCAGAAATCAAATGTTTTGCCCAACGAAGACGATGGTTCTTCCATAGCACTTCGAGAAGCACAAGATGCTTTGATCGAATACCTCCATTCCACAAGAAGTTTGCAGTATTTGGATGCTGAAAATATCGGTCGAAATTCGCCTAAATTTCTTGAAAATTTGCTGAAAGGCGTAGAAAATGAGAAGGATGCTAAACAGTCGATAAGAAGGTTGCTTCGATACCATCCGATAAACGAATTTGAGCCTTTCTTTGAGAGCATGGGTTTGAAGCTATGTGAGTATTCTTCGATTTTGCCACGAAATATTATGTATTTATCAGATGATCAACTGTTGTTAGCGAATTATCATGTGTTATGTGAGTATGGAATAGCTCCAAATAAGATGGGAAAGATTTTCT
The DNA here is from genome assembly GCF_001531365.2 of Cynara cardunculus var. scolymus. Classification (NCBI taxonomy): domain Eukaryota; kingdom Viridiplantae; phylum Streptophyta; class Magnoliopsida; order Asterales; family Asteraceae; genus Cynara; species Cynara cardunculus. Next base: position 6,896,189 of record NC_037532.1, read on the forward strand.
TGGAAGCTCGGGAAGTTTTTCGATACGATCATGGTCGTTTGCTATCGCAGCTTGATTCTCTTCAAGAAATGGGGTTTTCTCAATCTGGTGTTGCTAAGATCGTGGCTTCAAGCCCGAATCTTTTAGTAAATCGGGATTTCTCCAAGGTTTTAGATCAGTTAACAGATGTCGGGATTGTAGAAAGTTGGTTCGATGTGCATATTTCGGAGGAAAATTCGTACGATTGGAGCAAGATTCTTGAAACTTTATCTTTACTCAAGAAATTCGGTATTAGAAATCAAGATTTAGGAGAATTATTGCGCAAGAATGCGGCAGTTCTAATGGAAGATTCAGGAGCTAGAACCATTTCATTGATTGTGTTCTTGATAAAGTTTGGAGCTTCCGTTGATGACATACTATCAATGTTTAAGCAGTTCCCAGAATTCGGGATCCAAAGATTTATGTCAAATTTGAAGAATGGCTATCACTTTCTTCTTGCAATCGAGATGGATATCAACGACATTTCAAATATCATTCGTACCCACCCGACTGTTCTTGGTTCTTGCATCCTAAAAACTGTCAAAACTCTGCTAAACGGATTAAATTCTGGGAAAAAGCGGCTTTGTGATATCATAAAAGAAAACCCGCTAGAAATGAAGAACTGGGTTCTAGGAACGAAAGTGAAAGCCTTACCGAACTCAAAGAAAGATTTTCCCCAGAAAAAGATTCGATTTTTGTTAGATTTAGGATTCACCGAAAACTCTAGCGAAATGAGCAAGGCTCTGAAGTCATTCCGAGGCCATGGAGGGGAGCTTCAAGAACGGTTTGATTGTTTGGTGAACGCTGGATTAAGGCGCGAAGATGTTGCAGTAATGGTTAAATCAGCTCCTCAAGTTATAAATCAAACCAAAGAGGTACTAGAAACGAAGATAGATTTTCTTGTTAATGATTTACGTTATCCTGTTGCTTCGTTAGTTGCATATCCAGCGTTTTTATCGTGCTCTTTTCAGAAGATTAAGCTTCGGTTTGCAATGTGTAATTGGCTCGTAGATTGTGGGAAAATGAAAGGTAAGTTGGCGTTGAGCACGGTTCTTGCTAGCTCCGATAGGAATTTTTTACGAGATAAAGTAGATCGTCATCCTGAACGAATGGAGGTTTGGAATAAATTCAAGAACCAATTTTATCCCGAATGAACAACTTCTATAGATTGGAAATATGGCAACCATTTAAACAAGAGTTTTCCGTTCTATCCATATTAGCTTCGAGTTGTCGGTTGTTGCAGAGACGTAAACCAAACGAAACCGATGTGTCCTGAAAGCGTGCATGACGGTGGGATGTATGCACACCTGACTTTTCTATCGAAAGTGACAATAGCAGTAGAGAAAAGCTGTAAAAGAACCAAAAAGAGGGTGTTCTTTGACTTTCAAAAGTCAAACATACACTTTCCAAGATCAAGATTTTTGATGAAACTCCAAATTTTGATGTGGGTTATAAGTTTTCTTGAAAAAGTCGATTTGCAGAACAGCTGTGTTCATAGCACTTCCTCTTACACCAGTTCCATTTGACCGACTTCTCTATTGGATATACTTTGATTTATTTGTTAGATGTTGAAAATCGAAACTCAAAAGTTAGATTATGCATCTTTTTTCAAATTAGGGGGTGTTTGATATTGTTTATAAAAACAACTTATTGACTTACTTCGATGTGACACCGGTAATAAGCACTTATGAGTGTTTGGATAAACAACTTATACCGGTACCAAACTGGTAATAAGGAGTTTTTTTTGAAGAAGTTAAACTCTTCTAACTTATAATAAATTGATAAGTGCTTTTGTAGAAAAATATAAGTTGTTTCAAATAAGCAAGTCCCAAACACCCCCTTAATCAGTGTTCTAAAAGACGCTTCATGATAATTACTGTGTGTAACATCACGCTTGAGCAAACCCCAAATTTCCAATTCCTATAAGATCTCCAATAAAATATAATTTATTGATTATTGGGACCAAAATTGATCCTAAATTATTCTAAAAGTTTTGTCAAAACCATCTGAACCAAGGATGGAAAATCTGAAAATGCTGCTAAAAAGACTAAGTCTAGAGGAAGACCAGAGACAATGGTTGGACCAGAGGCAATAGTCCAGAGGCTGCTGAAATGGCTAAGTCTGGAAGAAGACCAGAGGCCATGAAGGACCAGAGGTGAGACTATGAAGGACCAGAGCAATGGTTGGACCAGAGGCAATGGTCCAGAGGCTGCTGAAATAGCTAAGTCTGGAAGAAGACCAGAGGCCATGAAGGACAAGAGGTGAGACTATGAAGGACCAGAGGCAATGGTCCAGAGGCCAACACTTTGAAACACACAAATCTGGGCATAACATTAATTAACCTCAAAATATGAGATATTAATTTCTAGAAAAACATCGAAATATCCGTTCTATTTTAGTGATAAAACCAYCCAAAACACAATTCCAAATCGGATATAACGGATTTTTACTTACAACCCGAATTAAGTAGCCAAAAGAATACGGGACAAGACTATATATATATAAGTTACTATTTACCCAAAAGTAAGATCGATATCTTCAAGTTCCCCGATAAATCTTCAAGTCAGACAACGGGTTCTTTCTATTTATCCGTCTTCTTTCCTGAGAAAGGTCGTCACTTAAATGGTAAGCCAACGCTTAGTGAGTTAAATAGTTAAGTATTACATATCAATATCACACATGTTTATAAACATATATAATAAACTCTTATCAATAAAAGAGTTCAAGACATCATCTAGATATAAACCGAGACTTACAAGAAACCGAGTGAACCATTACGTACCGGATGCCAAGATCATAGGATTCCATATTCAAATCACCATATTATACCATACCGTTGTTGCTCAATACAACAAGGAGACAGGATCAACGACCAAATATATTCAACAACGTTAGAATACCAATAAATATCAAGAACCAAGAGATCGAATCAGTATACATAACGAAGACAGTGCAACACCCCGTCCTTCACCTCCCGGGCTCATGCCAAAGTCCGAGTCAGAATCATACATTACGGGAAACCTCGCACTGCCCGCCTTCCTCTACCGGGTATGTGCCAAGGTTCCCTACTCATTGCTCTTCCTCCTTTCTGAGCAATGAGTATTCACAACCGCAGAAAGTCTCACCCGTCCAACCTGGGATCTTGACTCCGCCATAAACTTCTGGTGTACCACACGAAGTAGTACCCGTACTATGGCATACAAAACAACGAGTCCGGATTCAGAAAGCAAACCGATGTACCGAGATAGTAATAAGGAATCGACTTAAGAGACGAAATCAAAGACAGATCAAGATCGTGTGACTCCATTCAAGACCAAAAACATTCATATGAAAATATATATATGTTCAAATCAATATGTAACAATTAACTA
>NC_037532.1:6900042-6900484 GCF_001531365.2 Cynara cardunculus var. scolymus
ACAAAGCAAGTCCAATCTACCACACTTAGATTGCTTCCAAAGTATCAAAATATGTCTTAATTACCCCCTGGAGTAAATGTACAAAATTTCATAAGCAACCAATATAAGAAACTCGTGATATACGCATATCCTATTTGAACATTTTACCTAAATTTCTATGTACAGCTGCTGCATGCAGAACTGTTTTGCCCATTTTAAGCTCGAATTCATGCCTTGATCATAAAATAAGAAATAAACTAGACTCAADTATCTAACTAAAGAAATTGGCCTCACCTCATTTGGATTTTTCTATGATTTTATACAGATTTTCAAAGTCTGTACACTTTCAATGCATTCAAAAGTCGAAAATTCTCATTTTCATACATTTTCTTCAAACCATTTCGATTCCAAACCATTCCAACTTCTGAATCTCAACTTAATATAACATATTTGACATAAACAA
>NC_037532.1:6901574-6903415 GCF_001531365.2 Cynara cardunculus var. scolymus
AGAAAATATCTCCCAAGAAAATCAGTTTTACGTATCTATTTGACGTAAAATTTTTCCAAATCCTCTAATATATTCTTAAGAAATAAAATTCTAAAACTTCAGACCCAAACTCCACTAAATCATAAGTTCTATTTAACCCAATAATTAAATATACTAAGCAAATAATTAGGCATATTAGAAATTGGATGTTACACTGTGTGATGTAAGACCCGTTAGATGCATGTTTTTTTGCGTGGGTTATTTGATTTTTTTTTATTCTTTAATTGTTTTACATAGTGTTTTCTTTTTAAATTTTAGTATACAACTTATTTGTATATGATCATATATTAAAAGTACGTAGATCACTGTTATAACAGTCTTTTTGCCACGTGTTCTTAGGTCTTCTTAAATATGGCGTTTTTAGCATTGTGTTTGAAAGATAAATGGAGTAACAAATTATAAATCTTAATATTTCATTTGGAACAAATTTTTGAATAAAAATGGTTTTGTTCGAATCGAACCCAAACCAAAAATTGGGTTTTAGCAATTGAATAACCAGACAATTACTTTAAATTCACGTATGTGGTAAAATAAATGTGTCAAACGAATCGGGTAATATGTCGTCACAAGTTTATGTCAAAAACATATAAAAAAAATTAACAACGTGTATGATTGATAGACATATAACTGCATTCTTTTTTTTATTTTTTCTTAACTTTGTTGATAAGTAATATATTAAATAAAACTAGAAAAGTACTCGCACAATGCAGCGAGATACATCTCGATTTTAATGTTATATTTTATTTTTTATCTTTGTCGATGTTATAATACGATTTTATGTGTTTTTAAGAAAGCAATAATGATTTTATTTTTGAATCAAATATAAATTTTAAAATATCATAAAAATTTTAATTAAATATTATGTTAACACTCAATGATTATCCTGATTATATTTTAGATTTTTTATATTTAAATGAGATGTTTATCTTATATTTGATTATATTTATCTGCAATTAGTTACACAAATTCAGATATGGAACTTTAATAAGTGTACTTACGCACAATTTACTTGTAATCTTGAATTTTAAGTAACATGCATTAATAAACAGTACTTTATGCATAAAAAATGGTTTTTAAGAGTTTTTATCAAATGTTTTATAATATAATATAGATTTATAAAAATATTATTAAAATTATAATCCTATTTTTTAAATTTAAAAATATTATCAAAATATCTTATTTAAAACTAGGGTTTAGAAGTAATATTACCGCTCCAATGTGATATAAATGTCGAAGAAATTAGTTTCTATTAATAACAAAAAAAGATATTGGACTTAGGAGGACCTCAATGTAATTTAAAAAAAGTAAAGGGTATATTTTGTATATAAACAAAAATGAAGGGGCACCGTTATAACTTTTCCCAATGAACAAGCAACGAATATGTCTTTCACCCTTCAGATCACAGCTAGACACCATTCATCTGTGGGCTCCACTGGACCGAAAAGACGTCAATACCCTGGGTACATCGATAGAGAAGGCATGGAAAGTAAGGGGTAGTTTAGGAAAGTGAAGTCTCTCCGACAGGTGGGAAATGTAAGGGGCTTTTTGAATTTGAACCGGGACCGACTACGACTGGTCCACCAACACGTTATCACACGCTACAATCAAACCGTGTTTCGCATAAGTTTTTTTCAACTCCCCGGTTCAGAAAAAAAAACCGGATAAAAATTAATTTGATATATACCGTACAATGATCAAAAGTAGTATCTTGAAAAATTAATTAATTATAATATTTTTAAAATATAAATAAAATAAATTTTTAATAATATAATATATTAATTATTAAAAACAAGATGGTAAAA
>NC_037532.1:6903710-6960855 GCF_001531365.2 Cynara cardunculus var. scolymus
AGTATAATTTTAATTTTTATGTTACATAAACATTATTAAAATTGGTATATTTACGTTTTGATAACAAGATATATTTAATAATAATATGAAAATAATTTATATGATTAATAATTATTGTGAATAATATTAATCTGTGATGTATAATTGAAATTAATTAATAATTATTTTCAATTTATATTTATTAATATTAGTAATATTTAAATTTTATTTATAATTAATAGTAATAAATAAAATTAATGTTAATGAGAGTTATAATTAGAAAAAGTGACAATAAGCTACCGAAACGCTACTCCAAGTAGCGTTTCAATAAGCTAGCTTATGTGCATCGAAACGTGTACCCAGAAAATAATCTAGCTTATTTTTACCAAACAAAGTCTTTGTTTTTGAAAAAAGTTGTTATTTATGTACCAAATGTTTTATGTAAGCAATTTTAGGTTCATGATTTGATATCTGATTAGGGTGGATCTATATCGCATAGAAGGTATACTCAAATTGTAGCAGTAGTATATAATCAGCTTTTTTTTATTAGAATAGTGCACACACATATTACCATAAAAAAACCTGGATTTACCACCTCAACAAACGTTTCTCTCCAATGGAAATTATGAGACAGATATCAGTCATTTATGAGTCATCTGACTTAATTTTCTCTATACTAATCTAAATAATATTTTTTTCTAAACTCGGTGTTATGTTATATATTTAAAAAAATTATGACATAAAACTGTATGCATTTACATCAACGTCATGAAAATATGTATCCTCGTTTATTTTTCTTTCTGTATACTTTTATATGGTAATCAACATTTCCTCTTAATATATTTATAATCAACGTGTGGTAAATTGGTATTTGACGTATCTTGTAAGGTTTTGGATTGTGTGGTGAAGATATGGAATAAGAACTAAGACAAGTTAACAGATTCCGAATCAAATTTGAACAAGAATTTAATAACTTATCTCTCTTTACAAGTTGACTAAAATCCGAGCTAATTTTATAAGCGGAAATACATATAGCACAGACGAAAAGCATTGGACTTACATGTTCCACAGTGTGTAAAAAGTACATGCCGTAAAATACAGTTGCAGAATTTTTTACTGCAAAATATACAAAATAAAGATATGTTGTTTTAACACACCCTAAAAGTTGCTATGAAAGTGTACAAACCAAACCAGATGAAACAAGCCTAATATATCGTATCCGTAGTGATTTTGACAAAATTCTGGATCCGTTGTTGAATGAAATTGTACCAACTCATATATGTTTGTGATAAATTTTTTTTGATTAACCTGGATATTCAATCCGCTATGCGAGCCGACTAATCCCAGTACGACCACCTGCTTTGTAGATAGTATGGAGTCACCGCATTTGAACATCTGTGGCCACAAGGGGATTTTTATTCCTACTTGGATTTGAACTTGGGACCTCCTGGTACTTTTGATCTTTGGAGTCAAGCTCAAACCAACCAGACACCCGTGTCAACCAATATAAATTAATAATTGTTATCATACAGAATAATGATTTTTTAAACATTTTGTTATTGCTATTATCATTCTTTATACTTATTTATTATTGACAATTTTAGTCCCTATGGTTTATAAAAATTGTCCAACGTGCTTCAATAAGTACAAAATAGTCACTATCATCGATTAAAATGTCATTAAGTGAGGAACATTTTCATCCGTGTATCTATTTCTTTAATTTTTCTTTAAAAATATATTACATTAAAATATTTATTTTATATTAAATTATAACCTAGAAAAGGGTGATAGATGTATCGATTGTTTGTAATCAAATAAACATATATGATGTTACTAAATTGTTCTTGACAATAGAAATGTCTCTTTCTACTGAAGGCCACCATGGGGCATCTTCAAGTTCTGCTTATGTGAACAGATGTTACAGTTTTTTATGCATAAGGTACAACACAACAAGTTAACCACTTTGTACTTGAACTAGCAAGTAGGGTCGAGCCCTTTTTTCCTACATAGCACAGAGGTCTATTACTGGACAGAGCTCATCTTTGACCATTTCTTTTAGGTTTTAAAATTTAAGTTCGATTAAGGTTTCAGATTTGGAATCTAGTTGAGTTTTAGAATTTGGTTTGCCGGAAAAGATGACCAAAGTTGGTTGTCGGACATTTTTAAGCATGTTTACATCGAAAACTATTTAATTAAAAAAAATACAAAAAGAAAAGATTAAAATGCCTCTCACGGATATTTTCAACAAAGTTAGTGTCGGAAACCGCTTTCAAAGCAGACGTTAATAGTTATTTCCGTACTTATTGAAGCATAGGGACAATTTTTGTAGTTTTGTATAAACAATAGGGACCAAAATTGTAATTGACTCTACTGTTAAACTACTATATTTCTACTATACCCCCCACCCCCCACATCTCCTTGCTTCTCTTCACTTGTATTAACTCCCTCACATCTCCATTCTTCTCCCTTTGCTTCATATCTCTTTGCAAATCCTTTAATGGCAGATAAAACCCTCTTCAACCCTTGATTGGTTCATTCACTGAATCTTCAATCTATTTCGATTGTTTTCTGATCTGATTTCTCACTACTTCATCTTTAGATCGAACCCTTCAATCTTTGACTCTTAAAACATCTTATTACAAACCTTTTTCATTTCTTCACTTGAAAAATCTGCTTCGTAGCAAAACCCATCGTCTTGTTCATGGGTTTTCGTTGGTTCCTGTGATTAAATCGATCAAGTAAATCGGTAGTTCAGAAATGGGTGTTTGTTTAAAGATTCAAATGGTGGTTGTGTCTTATCAGTTCAGCTTCATTTGGTATGTGTTCTTTCTTTCCCTCTCATCGTACGTTGTGTTGTTAGATTGATTGAAGATTCAATCCTTTATTTGGATTTCTGCTTCTTTCTTCTTTGGTTTCAAATCAATTTGATTTGTGTGTTCTTAATTGATTTAAGTCGTCTGTTTAGGTTAAATCCAGTTCTTTGTTACAGTTTCGATAATCTTATAAGGTTTTCTGGGTATTGAAAAACATTTGACCTCAAAAGGGTTCAGACTTATAAGATTTGACATAGATTCAGTGGGGTCTTATCTACAAAATGTTCTTGATCTATGACAACATTGAACACAATTCTCTTCATGTTCAGAGGTAAACAACTCATTTTGCATTCAAGAATCAAATGTTTGACTTTTTTTGAAGTGTTTGCTTATTGGTTTGATTGATTCTCTGTTGACCAGAAACTGCTGAATCCATTAAGGGGCTTCAGTGGCTAAGGTTTAAGAATGAAGAACATCAAGATTTGTGCTTTTTATGATGAATTACAGTTCCAAGATTCTGTTGTTTGAAGCTTTCTCTTGTTAGTGCAAAGATTTCTTGACTGTTTATGGTTCATTTCGTTTCGTCTTTGTAATGGTTTCTTGATTCCAAGAGGTGTTGTGTTTATGATGATTGTCCTTAGGTTCTTTTGGTTAAATGACCTTCTCATAGAGTTCGAGAATGCCACAACTTAATGGAACAATGCATTGTTCCGTACACAAGAATGCCTAAAAACATGTCAAGAAAGTCGGTGATCTGAAAATCACTGTCGGGACAGGTTCTTTTTAATGAAATTCATGACCTTTTAACAGAACAATGTCTTTTCCACACACAAGAACGTTTAAAAACCTGTCGGGAAGTCATGGGTTTGAAAATCACTCGGAGGTCATGTAGCTGAATAACCCATCCTACTTCAACATTGAAGGGTAGTCCAAGCATTCGACTTTGTGAGTTTATAATCATCCAAAGTGACACCAACCGCGAATGTAGTTTTGACACACTTTTTAACTGAAAACCAATCGGAAACGAGTGAAGATCGTATATACTTTGTGTGTGTGTGTGTGTGTGTGTTTTATTTGGCATTATGTCTCATTGTCGATTGATATTTTGATGTCAACTGAAGTGTCTTGTTCCGATTTGATGTCAATTGGAGTGTTTAGTTTAGTTTTTTCGGTTTTTTGGAAACAAAGTGTTGAGTATAATCTTTGTTTGCTCATACTCAAACAACCGCTCTGCTTTTTGGAGTAGAAGTCAGGTCTGCCTACTGATTAGGATTTATTGGGTTCGTTTGGTTTTGGTTTTCCTTGAGATGCATCGAGGAATTTAGCTATGAATGTTTGTTGCAGATTTCACAAGAAGATTGTTCGAAGTTGTCATCATTTTAAGCATTTGTAGAATGGGTAGAGGTAGGGGAAAAGCGAAGAAAAGTTCAGTCATCGCTCATCATGAAGATGGAAGTGGGGAAGAAGAAAAGTTGCCGGTTAAGCGAAGAGGAAGACCCACAAAAGCACACAAAGAAGAAGAAGAAGAAGAAGCCGAAAAGACCGATGAAAACAAAGACACTAAACTCGAAGCTGCATTAGAGAACGGAAAAAAGAGAAAGAAACCATCTTTACAGACCGAGGAGAACCCGGAAACCGTAAAAGATGAAAACAACATCGAACCCAAAGCCAACGGCCACGACTTGACCAAAGCCGTGGGGTTTAGACACAATGGCAGCAGGCGGAAAAACAAGCCACGAAGGGCGGCGGAAGTCGGGGTGAGCGCGTGCGAGGTCTGCAGCTGGTTGGTGCTGAGAAGCTGAGAAAATTCGGTTTCGGTTCTGGTTTTTCGGTTTTCGGTTTTCGGTTTGGATGATGATGAAATCATAAAGGGTTCTTTTTTTATGGTATTTCTGAACTTCATTGTAATGCTTAGATATGTGATCTTGCTACAGACTTTTTGATTTATATTGAGAATTTTTGCACAAGGTTTATAATATCAAATCAAGTTTTGATGAAATCATCTTGTTTTTTTCTTAAGTTTGGTGCAAATCATAACTTCATTGTCAAAACATAAATATAAATTCTTCAATTAAAATAATTAAACTGTTTGGCAATTACTGAATGGTTTGGTGCAGGATGATTAAGAGACTCTCATGATATATTGCAAATATATATATATAATTGTTTGGTAATTGTGTACAATGAAATTAAGGCTCTTAATGGTTAAGGGAGATCCATGATACAAAATCATTCAAAGAGTTTTAGAACCATTAAGAGACATATTTTTTTTGCCAAACTAGATTCATCTCTTAACGATTCAGATGTTGACTCTTAATGAAACTATTAAGAGGTAAACAAACAACCTCTTAAAATCCACTTTTTCAAACCAAAATATGACTTGAAATACGAGAAAATGTATGTATACATCTTATCTTTAAATTATGTTTGATTTGATGAGATTATTGAGAGATTTGGATTTGGAAGTGTTTGAAATTGTTTGGTTTGGAATGAAATTAAATTTCATTTCTTTATAAATAATTTATATTTATAATTAAATTATTTTTTTATTAATTGATTATTACAAAACAAATCTTTTAAAAACATTATTACATACAAATCCTATAAAATCCCATAAAATACCAACCACCCAATGGGGTTTCAAAATCATATGTTTGTAGGATTTCAAATAAAAAAAAAATTCAAACCAAACATGAAATTTGAATGAAATTCAATTCCAAATTTAATTGAATCCTACAAACCAAATGAGACCTAAAGGTCCGTTTGGTTTGCATGATTTAATGAAATTTCGTGTTTGGTTAAAGGAAAATCTAGAATTGTAATATCAAGATTTCAATAAAACCCTACAAACATGGAATTTAGAAATTCGATTGGAGTAGTTGATATTTCACACAATTTCATAAGATTTATTTGTAATAATGTTTTAAAATATGTTAAAATCATTTGTTTTATAATAATCAATTAATAAAAAGTAATTTAATTATTATTATAATTATTTATAATTGAGGCCAAGAGACCAACTACGTGTAACAAATGAAGTCCAAGGAAGTGACCAAAAGTGTACTTTACTCTTAATATTATTAATTCCACCATCGCGTAGTGTCAGGAAGATGCATGCAGACCTTATCTCTACCGTAAAGAGCAGAGAGGCACATGCTACACTGATAAACATAAAACATGTGACCATTCATCATGAGTTTCAGTAAACAAATGTTTGTAAGGACTAGATTTTAGAAACCAACTGTGCTCAAGTCGTAACAACTAATTCCGACTAAATTGCTGTCGCTATTTCAGGCACCGGCATTGCTCAACATGTTGTTGATCTCTCCGATGATCTTTACAGGCCTTCCGTCAAACATGGATGAAAGCATGCTTTCACAAAGCTTCTTCAACTCTCTGGTTTTTGCAACTGCTGCTTCCTGCAGTTAGTAATCGTATAATATAAACAACTTTGTTTTCATATCCGTATCTCCTCGAGTTTTGTTGACTTTTCCTTTCACCACGTCAAGATACGTACAAGCCTCCCATCTCAAGTATGCAAAGACTCATGACAATTGTTTAATTCACATATGATTATGCTTAAGTCATATACTTCCAGAAGTGGAACTCAAGATTTCTTGAAGTCATGCAACATGTTTCTTCTTTAGGGTGCATTTGGTATGCGGATGGGACTAACGGACGAGAATGAGGTAGGGGGTTAAAAAATCATGGAAGGTTTTAGCGTTTTAATTTGACATGGGTAGTTTAGTAATTTATCAATCTTGTCTCATCTCCCTAATTTTTGCTGCACCTATTTTGGTGGGCTCAACCTCATTCCTGTCAAGTCTAATGTCTCACCAAACATGGGACAAGTTTCTAAATTTCTATCATGTCATGTCCCATCCAGTCCAATGTGGTAACAAGCGTACCCTCAGTCACATGAAATTGCAACAATTTTATTTGGGGATGTTCAATAAATGTTACAATATTCTTCCTTTTTTGGGAAGTCCCCAAGCCATTTACTATATTGATTTGGGTCCATAGGAATCTCCTCGGCATTTTAAAATTTGAAAATAATATAGAATTTCTTTAAACTATGTGACAAGTTAACATTGCAATTTTGATGAAGTTAAGGAAGTATGCAATCACGAAATGCCTGTCATTTGAAGAATATGACACAGTAAAACTTTGAAAAAAAAATACTTGGTAAATTTTGTCAGCCAATAGGGAGGAAAAGCTACTCACTTGCTTAGGCCAGACTGAGGATAGTGAGTTTTGCAGCTCCATGCGTTTAATTGCCAAATCGTTTAACCCCTCTTTCAGCTTCGCCTCATGATGCTTCTTTTCTTCCAGTGTACTCACTAATCTTTCCAGAAATCTAAAATTCAAATGATCAAGATAGTCAAAGATCTTTATTAAACAGCATGACCAAATCTAAAATTCATGCCGGAGGAGAAGCTTTGTGGGTATTGCATATGATAAAGAAAATCAGGTAACACACCTTTTAGAGTTGAGAATCATAATGAGGTCCCTTGTTTTCCTATTTGTGAGCAAGGAAATGGCCGAAGAGACATCAGATAACATTGATTGGATAGCATCAGAAGTGAACTGCTGCATCACAAATGGAGCCATTGCTTGAACTTGATGTTGCAAGGACAACGTCTCTGTATTTGTCAACTCCATGATTCTTTGATTCAGAAATGCTTTAATCTGAAACCAAAAATGAGAATGATACATCAACTAATTACGTTGCAAACTCAAATCTCACACATAAGTTGTCAGATTCTATGAGCTTATTCTAGCTGCGGGACTTCATGGAAACAGCAGCTCTACCCTTTGAGATAGATGTCAGGTTTGTGTACATCCTACCCTCCCTGGACCCCACCTCTAGATAGGATATACTGGCTCGTTTGATTTGGTTTTATGAGTTTACTTGACCATCTTTATTACTAACACAATTTCTATGCTGCAAAAGTAGTACCAGATTGTGTGCATGGAACTCGTTGTCCTTCTCTTAGACCAATCCATGAGAAAGAAAAAACAAAATATGAGGATGGCATGAGTATTCCATTATTGCCATAAGTGCTTTCTAAATTCTAATCACTACTACTTGATGAACATGTAAATGCATGGGTAGTTATATTTTTTTTTTAACTTTCAAATAGGGTTTCTTGTTCTTTTGGTACAGAGAAAACAAGTGGTGCGAAAAGGCTAATCTAATACAGCATCAACAAAAAGATCAAGTTTGTACCTCAAACAGATCATCGAGAATCCTACTCCTGTACTCCGTATCCAGAAGCCGACTCCTGACTTGGCTGGTTCCTTGACTTCCTTTTAGAACATTTATCCCTGATGCATGTTCGCCTGGCAATATGTCTGTCGAGGCACTATTTTGAGTCGATTCAACTTGAGTATTTTCAACACTGATATCCCAAGAGATTTCTGAGACTACGTTTTCACTAATAGTCTCATCAGATTCTATGCCGTCAGAACTTTGTGGAATTTCACTGGCATCCACAATTTCATAGGGACCCAATCCATTACCAGTATCTTCCACAGTGCCAATATCCCAATCGATCTGAGAGCTATCCAAAGTAATATCCCAGTCAATACTATAAGCTACAGGATCAGCATCAACAGTCATCTGTGTTGGTTCACTAAGACTTGTTTGAGCATTAACAGAAGCAAGCACTTCGGAAGCCACGGAAACTTCAAGAGAAGGAGGGTTATTAATGATGTCCCTTAAATTTAGCAATACAGTCTCTGGAATTTTCTGTGTAAGAAAAAATTAGCTGTTATTAGTGAAAGGTTGTGGCATCCTCATATGCTATAAACAACAAGAATAAATTTTGATGAGAACCTACATCCTTCTCCGTGTGAGCATCTTTAACAAAATTAGAATAGAATTCAATTGCCCGTGAAACAGAATCACATTTCAAAACTTCGAGCATTTTGCTAAATGTGCCAGGCAGTGAATTTGTTGCAGTTTCTAATAATTCCAGCTTCACATTGATTCCCTGAAACACATAAACAGGTTAATTGTTATAAGAGAAAGCATCATTCCAAATCAATTGTTCTCATGTGATACAAAATTTACAACCTGCAGTCCTAATTCCTGACAGGCGTCTGCATACTTAGCAGCGGATGAAGCTGCATTTCTTTTTATCTCAGCTTCCTTACGCTCTAGCTCAGCAAGCTGTTGTTGGGTCCTTTGGACCAGCTTTTTCTGATAGGGGCTTCAAATAATAATCAAAACCAATTAGTGCTAACAATAAGTATGGCCACATAGACATGTGAGTTCTTTATTTTGTAGTTCGATCAAAATGGAGATCAGGTGCCGACATACATTTCATAATTTACATTTTGGACCATAACCTGAGCAGCCTCACCAAGGTAGATATAATCCTTCTCAAAAGCACGTACAATTGCTTCCCAAGCACCCTGCCCAAAGTTGGAAGTGAAGTAAAAAACAGGTTTTTAACACTTTGGCTTAGAAAAAGACGAGACTATTTTGTTGGGTCTTACAGCAGCACCTGAAAGCCGTCCAAAAATATTGCGGCTTTCTGGAGTTGATTTCAGAAGAATATCGTATATTTTCCTAGCTTCCAAGTATCCAATCCCTGGCAACAAAAAATAATATTATTTCTCCTATGAAAGAGCAAGTAAAAGAGTTCGGGCCATGAAAGATGGAATGTAGTCAGTTGGTGAAACCTTGACCTCAATTTATAAATGCCAATGATATTTGTATGATACATGATTGTTTGTTGAACGGCCAGAAGCCCTTGATCTTTAGTTAGATTAGTGTAGATCAGATGTACAGCAAAGTATGGCAAGAGAAAGGCAAAAAATAAATAACTAAACATAAAAGCAAGAACCATTATTGTGTTGTGCATGTCATTCCTTAATAACTGAATTAATCATGTTGTAGTATTTGTCCCACATAGCCAGGTTGTCAATAAACATACATGTGGTTTCGGCACCCTCCTCCAGTAGCTTTTGGGAGTGAGTTCTACCCAAACCATTTATAAAACCACATCAACAAACGGCATTATCATCTCATTTTATGCAGTGGTATAATTAGAGCAACCAGTTGAAATGGATCCAAGCATTACTGACTTTGTGGACCACCCATGTGATTGTTTTAAGCACAATTAGGGATGAGACACCATAACGTACCAATTGGCATAGTTACACCAAATGATATGTTAAAACTGCTTGTGAATCAAATGCTATAATCATACTCCAATTCTTGCCTTCTACAATGACAATCAAACATGCATACGATTTGAGTATGATTTCACATGTATGGTGTATCTGTGCACTGTTTATATCTAGTTAAACAACTTCAGATGAGTAAAAGCAAATCCAGGTGTTTTCCCTTTTGGAATAGATGTAAGCACCCAAAATAGTTCAACCAACAAGCAAAACCGATAATCAACCTGATCAAGGAGATAAGTTAATTCAATTGAAGATAAGAAAGAGTGAGCTAACCATCTAGGTCTAGGGTTTGGAAGAAAGGATCGACGTCCTTAGGAAGAGACTGAAAGGCCGTAGAAATCTTGGCTCTGACCACTGCCAAACGTTTTCTCCAATCGGATGGTATTCTCTTCCGATCAACCAACCATTCTTCACCGCCATAATCAATCAATCAGCAAAAAGGATGAGGAATTGGGAATAAAACATATGATTAAGCCAAGAGAGAGAGAGTGATATACCACCAAGACGGGCGAAAGCGATGTCGATCGGCAGGTTGCGAACGTCGTCCGAATTCTGCATTTGTTGAATCAAGTCTCCGACCGACGAGACGATGTTTTGAATCGCAGGTAGAGTGCTCTCTGTAACGTCGGAGGCTCCGTCCTCCGTTTTTGGTGGTAAATGGTAATATACCAAATACAAGTAAAAGTTTATATTAAAATAAATATATTTTATTATTTTTAATAAAATTTTACCATTTTTTTTGACGGATTTTGGATTACAACTTTTTTAAACTTTATTATTATTAATTCATGTATCAAACAACATTTTAAATGTAATAATTTCAAATTCCGTATCTAATAAGAAATGGTCTTTAGTTGCATCGATATCAATAATCGGGAACCAAACAGACAGATTTCAATTTCTTAATAGATTCCATTATAATGTATGTCAACCAAACAGATAGTCAAACCTAACAACATTCTATTTCAATTCCTTTAAAGTCAAATTTGTTTAACAAATCTCATTCCATCCAATTTTACGAACCAAACGTCATCTAAGTGTTTCTTAAGTTGTTAAGTCAAAACGGCTATATGCAATAAATCAAGACCCTCACTTGAGTTGTCCCCATAAAGCCATCTCAAACAAATTGATGCTAGAAATAACCCAACCGTCTTTTCTTTGCCACTATTAAACCCATCACTCTCCAATCTCTCAGACCGACAAATTTATCCAAATGGATAATTTACCCATACAAATCCAAATGCAAAGAACCAACACAAATGTTTTTTTGGATCAACAATTTGTTGCTTAATAACCAACACAAATGCAAATGCAACGAACCTTAAAAAGCTTCTTTAATAGAAATAAACACAACCATTGTTTCAAAAAGAACTCCATTAGCAAAGTCTTGTCATATGTTCAATTTTTAACCATGGTTGTCCAGACAGCTCGACTAATCCTACAGGACCCTGGAGAACAAGAAGAAAAGTCCCATTAAGGAGGTTAGATTTATGGGTATCCTCCTAGCAAAACGATACATACTCGACAAGATAATACTGCAAACTTTAACTATCCTATCAATTGCATTGGACTTGATCCAAAAAACTGGTTTGGAATTGATTTGGAGATGCAACAGAAATCAAATGACAGAATATTGAATCAGCAGCAGCTTGCTTTATTCTTCTATTCATTCATCAAAGAAAAGGAGGAGAATGGAGTTAGCAGAAGCATTACAAGTGGAACTGCAATCAATCTTGATTCTCAACTTGTAGTACCACCACCAACCAACATAAAATACACTTCTATTCACCTTGCAGGCAATATAGTTGTCTAATGTTCCCTGAAGCTGCAATGCAAAACAAACCTTATCAATATCCATCTATAAAAAATTTCACCATATATATATATATATATATAGAGAGAGAGAGAGAGGGAGAGAGAGAGAGAGAATGTGTGTGAGTGCACGCGCGTACGTGTGAGGTTCAAGGGAAAACCCTCAAAAAATGAAAAACTGAGGAACACCCTGATAACCGTTCATTTGTATAGTATGCACATGTGCATACAAGTGATTTAAGATGTTTCTGGTTTCTTTGAACGTATGCCTGTGATGCACATGCATATACTAGAAACATTACTTACAAATTACTTGTATGCCCGTGTGCATACAAATTACTTGTTGCGGTTATACACACATAAGCACATACATACGTGCATATACATAAACTAATTTTTATTACCATATAACCAGTCTTTAAAGTAGACATGAAGTGCGCTCGATAATTCCTTTTTTCTGCTTTCTTCCAGCGGTGCTTCTTTCAGTATCTGCTTAACCTCCACCAAGTTATTTTCCTGTAACAACAATGTTATATAACACTGATCAGAACCCACACAGAAAATTGTAAGGATTCACGGATGGTCATGGCAAACGATCTCATACGTTTCTCCGCTGACAAGACATATAGACATCAGGCAGCGGAAATGGATTATCTTTGGTGGATCCAGATGCTTGACCTTCTAACCAGTTGGGAATCTGCAGTAAAACAAACAAACAAACAAAGCCATCAACCAAGAAAAGCTTAAATTCATCAACCCACTTAGAACTGAACACAATAATAACATTTGTCCATACCTATCAAACTAGACCCTACAAGGTGATTACATGGATTAGAGATGGTTCCCAGTCTTCCCATAACCAGTCAGGCCCAGAAAATTAAGGACTGATTTCGGCCCACCAGGCCCAACTTTTTGTTCTTTTATATGTGAATTATTGAAAAAATCCTATTTGAAGATTGATATGTGAACCCATATGAATACATAAGGGAAGGTGAAGGGAAAGTTTATATGTGAATTATTGAAAAATTTCATTTGAAGATCCATATGTGAACCCATATGAATACGTTATTCATATGGGTTCACATATCAATCTTCAAATAGAATTTTTTTTCGGTATGTTTCAATGATTCACATATGAACCTCCTTTCTTACCTTTTTCACATTATTTAGCCTTCTTATCATCTCACTAGATGTTATTCATATGGGTTCACATATGGATCTTCAAATGAATTTTTTTCGGAATTTTTCAATGATTCACATATGAACTTCTTTTCTTACCTTTCACATTATTTAGCCTTCTTATCCTCCCACTAGATATACATTTACTTTTTGGTTGATCTGAACGGGCTTTGCTGTGCCTGAAAAACCAGTCCTTTACCAGGCTTTTTTGGGACCAGCCCTTGGCCCAAGAAACATATCCAATTTGACCCAAAGGACTTCACTGTAGCTGTAACCAGTTCCGAACTATTTGTGCATCTCTAGACGTGATTTCAAGATGGACATGAAGCAATACTTGGGAATTCACTAGCCAACTAAGTTGGTATGAATACATACCAAGTCAGTCCAAGAAATAAGAAATGAGCATACCAAGAAGTTTGTAAACTGATCTGGGTCTAGGCGAGTAGCCGACTCAGCTTGACAATCAGATACACCAGCAGGATGAGACAGAGAATCATGTGGATCGATCAGACCCAGTGCAACAGGCTCACCCCATCTGTTTGGACTAGTCTCAATTCCAACTTCTTGCATGTGCTCCTCCAATTGTGGGTAAAATGTATTATACGGTGCCACCTGCACCAAAGTGGTAATCACTAATCAGTCCATAATATAAGAAAAGAAGTAGCTTCATCTAAAATTTAAGTTCAAAATATCAAATGTTTTTCACATAATAATGATGCATCCGACCTCCTACACCTATAACAAGCTCTGATCTTGCAAACTGTTTAAAAACTATTTATTGTGCCCTACTATTGAGTGAACATATCTAGGAGTAAGGGTATTGCAACAGAAAAATACGTCATATGACACTATACTCAAAAATTACTAGACGGACAGCTTTTATCAACGGCACCCCCAAACTGTTATTTAGAAAAGAATATTATATATCATCCAACCCTGAAGTAATATCAGTGCTATAGAAGTCGCTGTTTGTGAATCTAAAATTAATCAGTGAACAAAATTGGATAAATTCAAGGCTCTGATAATATTTTGGTATAAAAAAACTCGCTTCTTCCAGGATGAGGGCTAGGTAAGTCCAAAATTCTACAGCAATTGCCTGAATATAAACTGAAAATAAAGACGTCAATGGTACACATGCACTAAGTCGTTCATTTAAGGTTAAATATTACATGCAGAGATACCAACTACGAAAAACTAGTTAAACCTGGCTGAACTAAAGAGAGAGAAGACATTTAGAAGACAGTGTCGTATAAACAAAAGAAAACCATAATTCCTTTCTGAAAATAGGAAAGATGCCAATGTTTTACAAAAGATTACATATCCAACTCCAAAAGATATTTAATAATATTGTATATACTAATTCGTGTCTCTGACTTGGTTAATCCTTTTCGCTCACGCTTCTGCACAAGCTAGGGGTCTTCACTGAAACAGCCGCTCTACCCTTTGGGGATAGAGCCAGGACTGCGTACATCCCACCCCTCCCAGCCCCTGCTTTCGAGCAGGATATACTGGGTTTTTTGGTTTGGTTTGGTTTGGTATGGCATGGTATCGTGTCTCAATTAATGCATATAATTATCTTCCATGATTTATTAACTTATTTGTACAACATCCAAAGGATCTTACTTTTAGATGTAGGCGCATAGCATGTATGCAAAGACGTAGGTTCAAGAATAATAGTGGAACTACAAACATTTAGAACGATAAATTCATTTTCTAACGTAATCCCTGTGTTCAAAGGTAAAATCCTCATTATTATCTAGCGGTCTCACAAGAAGAGTGTCCTCATTCAAAATTAGAATAATGATCGTACTTACTTTTGCCAGTACATCGATGCTCTTTATTCACCTTTGAAGAAGTTAAAGAGAAAACAGAAATGGTTTAAGCATTCGTAAATTAAGTAACCTTTTAATGGAAAACAACGGAACAATTTTGACTTCATCACTTCAATATCCTTAACATGAAGACACTTACTTTAGGGAGTATCTTTTACGTTCTTCTCCTCTTCTATGCTATAGTATCTCATATTTTGATTAGAACTGGTCAATAATATGTCGTCAATTAGCAAATGGCATGTCAATACTTTGAAGCTTCTTAAAAAGAAAATGGTATCCAATCAACTTGGTCAATGTGCAAAATCGGAACAATTAATGTTGTAGAGATTACTAGTTAGTGTACTGACTTGATTCCTGGAATAGGGTATCAGACCCTCAATACCTTCTAAGGTTACAGACTCAAAACACAGAAGAGTTGCCGCCCATGAGGCACTTCAAATGTTGGTATTATTTTTATTTTCTTCTTTTCCGCTATTTTTTGCTGTTCTTCTTGAGTTTTATGCTTAGTCTATCGACATAATAAACCTTTAGGTAAGCAGAGAAAAAGTCATACCAACATATAAAAACCTGTAGGTGAGCAGCGGTAAAGCTATATGTGTTGCATTAAGATCTTCATGCACCACAACACAACTGAGCAAACATTCTACACTTACAATGAATTTATGGAAAAATCTCTAGGGAGAAATTCCGAACTTACTATGACATAACGTTTCAAAAAATGATGTTCCAAAAATCCCTGCTTAAGTGGCTGCCTAAACATTAAGCGTTCCATCAGTTCAACTAACTAGAGCCACTTAATAGGCCACCTAGGTGCTAGGCCCCCCTCCACTTTAATCGACCTATGCAGGTTGGTTGATTTTAAATTCCATCACTTTGGATGTTCTGATTAGGTTTAGACCCCATGATTCGCCCTACTCCACATGCCATTCTGCATGATACCACCATGAAGCACCAGTGCATGCTAACATCTACTAGATTAGAGGAGCACCACACTCAGTACACTACGTAAGACAAATAAAGCAAAAAAGGTGCTTCACATTAGGTATTTGAATTCAATAATATGTTAAAGAATTATAGCAAGCACTAAAAATGTTTAATGAAATTATGGAAGTGTGGATGCTAGATTAAAATTACTAAACAAAGAAAAGTGGAACTCTCATTAAACATACCTGGAGCTTATGGTTGTCACCGACAATAAGCGGTTGTTGGTTTACCCCCAAAAAGAATATACATTCACGACAATTAGCAACACAAATTCGCTTGGCCGCTGAAATAACATGAACCCTCTCGCAGTGTTCAATTCTTACAGCCTGAAAGAGAACAAATGTGGTAGCAGCTTGAGGGGGACTGTAGAGAGATTTAAAAAAATATATTTTTTCATTTCTACTATTTTTTGTCTTTTTCTCTCCAATGGGGAAAGTTCTTAGGCTAAGCTTTCTTATAAAGTTTGTATTATTAATCAAAAATTTATGGGAATACAGAAATATCTCAACAGAACTGATAATAAATGTTTTGGTCAAAAATAAAAGATCGATAACCACACTTAACTACAAAAAGTATTGCCACAGAAACATTTTGGATGGAAAAGCAACAAAAAGAACATTGTCACTTTTAAAAGAAGTAATGGGTCTGGATTCCTAAATTAAAACGTAAATTCTAATCCGACAAGGGATATGATGTTTAAAAATCAAAACAAAAAGGAGGCTAATTCGTTAGCTGGAATTGGAAAAAATAATATCAATTAAAAAGGATGGAAATTTGGAACCTACGTGAAATGAGGAAAGTATTTTGTGATTTTCATTCCTACAATTCTAAGAGCATGAGTGTTGTCAAACAGTCCTTTCAGCTTCACGCAGAATTACAAGTCTGTTTAGATTCAAGGAAATTGCAAGCAGTAACATAAAACTTAATTGTTACCAAGCAAGGCCTCTATGAATGAACATTTTTATGTTTAAGGCATTTAAGCACAAAACTGTTGTTTGATGAAAATTATGCACCTACAATAGCAGCAAGAGGCCGACATCTGGTTTTACACATACCTTTCCAACAGCCCCAAGCACTATAGTTGCATCAGAGCATCCATATATGGTGGCATATCTCAAAGGAGCTAAGACATAGATGACGGATTCATGGCAATTTACAACCTGCAGAGAATGAAAATAATATTTAATATTTACCTAAAGCAATTCCCTAGAGCAGTAGAGAGGACAAAAACATAGGCTCGTCGCATTTATATTCAGTTTCAGATATGATTAACGACGTTAAAAACAATGATCATGTGGATGGAAACTAATTTTTTCAAATAAATAAAAGGGTATGTCATTCAACATTCACATCATGAAACGAGCTCGATTCAGTTATTCTTGCCATAAAAAGATAATGCTCAGGCTCTGTTCACAAGTGCCCTCATCCAGACCTACTTTTATGAATATGCATCCTAACATTCACATCGCAGCCTAGTTGATGTTTGGCATCTAAATAACTAGACTTCAAAGAGCAATCCATGCTCTTACAATAACAGGTCTAACAACATCCTATAGGGAATTAAGTTCAACTTATTAGTAGGACATTCAACTCTACATGGGTATGCAAACATGAAAAATAATCAAAAGAACTCAGAGCAGAGAATGAAATGAATGGAGAAAAAGATTACTTGTTATTACGGAAAAACCGAATAAGTACAAGGTTATGTTGACCGTGACAGTGGATTCGTGAAACCAAGAATGGTTAACCTATATGTGAGCTCATAGACAGCAACATGAGAGATAACAAACAAGGAAAAGGTAGGACGGGACAGTCAACAACTAAAGGGATTAGGCAAATAACCGAGAATGGCGACTCAAATACAAGAAATATCGTTTCACGAACAAAGAAATTTAGTTATGCACGAGAATTCTGTTTCAATCTGCAACACAGTTACCTGTCACAAGAACATGCACTTTTCTCATATCACTAACACTGAAAGTTAGTTCAAAAATGTCAAAGGCAGAAACTACTCATACGGTTGAATCGGCGTAGTTTTATTATGTTTAGTACTTGCTCAGACACAGAAAAGTATAACTAGCTGAATATTATGCATGAATCATGAATGTAGGCCATGCCATGATAGATATCTAACTTCAATTATACTATTTTTATGTTGGTAACTTAATTACACAACTAAAATGTAAAGCAACGGTTCAAATCCTAAATCTTGATGATAAATATCTTCAAGTGCCCGATATCTTTTTCTAATGCCTTTTCTATGATGAGGAGGGAATAGCTATTGAATCTTATATGTTGCTCCCCATGAGAATTAACACCCGAATCAATTGCCTTAGCAGAAGTGAGCAGTGCTAATAGAAAACAGTTAACGGATAAATAATTAAGTATCTGATGAGACAATTATTGGTAAGCGTTAAGCAAACATAAAAGCAGATAAAGCTTTGATCGACAAGAATAATTTATAATTTGTCTATGATTGTTAATTGTTTGGCCATATCATGTAAACCACTTTCAATGGTTGCATGCACTCAGAATGACAGATTCTTGCAGAAGTCGGCATTAAGTGCCACTCTTTTATCAGCTAGAAATTTCAGTAAACCGAAATAAACATAATGGTAGACTGGCAGGCATAAAATTTTCACACCCCAGAACAGAAAAGGGAGGCTATCCATCTAACTTTTAAATAAAGAAGAGAATTGGATCGTTCAAAGTATTCTACAATTGTCCAAAAAAGACCTATGAGCCAAAGAATGAGCTGCACCTAGCATGAAATTTTACTAAGACTTAAAAGAATTGTTAGCTTGCACCTCAATTGAGTGAAGATCAGAGAGTGAATTGCCTTTAGTCTGATACCATCTCAGTTTCATAAACTGTAAGTCTGCTTCAGGAATTGTGAATTTTAATTTTTAAACACATACATTTGTAGTGATAAACTTGACTACATAGCATTATATTACACAACTATGGACACCAATGTCACAATATTAATATAACTTTTTGAAACCATTATAATGTAACTTTTCATTTAAAAAGAACACTTAAATTAATATTCTTTCTCATTCAAAATCTTCCATTCAACATATTTTCAAACAATTGCTTTAACGTGTTTAATATAGAATATAGACTGAACAGTAAAATAGTCGTTTCTATCATTTAGACTGTATATTCAGCACAACAACCGGAAAAAAAACTTCAGCCTAATCCATACAGACAACTAAATCCCTATGGACAGCTCATTCTTACAGAGCTTAATGAAAAAACCAACCGAACAGCCCCTGAGTTCAAATTATCAAATTGGGCTGTGGTAGGTTGAAAATCAAGCAGATATTCTGGCGACTTATACAATTTCAAATAAAAGATACATATAGTGGTCAATGAACTATACTCCTGAAAACAATGGCATCAATATGCATTTAATTAGATGTTACTATAAAGACTGCGTACCAAGTATATGGCAAAACAAAACTAACCTTTACAAAAGATCCTTTAAGTTCAGGAGCTTGCTTTACATATGATTGTTTAGAGATTCCCTCTATAAAACTGGGACCCTTGGCACTGGTTGATGCCTTCAAATTAGCACAGGCATCAGTCATCAGAACATCTTGATCAGAAGCACTGGTCTGCCCATTCTCTTTTGCAGCAACTCTTTCAGAGATTCGCTCCAATGCATCAGAAATATTTTGTAAAAGCCAATCATGAACCTGAGATGCAGGAACGGGAGCAGCTGGCATATCAGGATCTGAATTTGCAAAAAATGGTGCATTCTGGCTCAAGGGAGTTTTCTCCATTCCTTTTTCACCAAAGTAGATCAGATACCCAAGATGCTCAAACTTCTCCATTGTCAAAACCTGGAAACTTGAAGCAACATCAAAAGGTTGCAAGCTTTTAGGATGCTCCGTCAAAACTCGGAGTAACTAAATAACTACTACAAAAGCAATGGTGCAATCAATTGACAAGAATAGAACAGATAACGTGAGCAACTCAATGAGATATATCTCCATAGAGAAGAATAAGAATAATAATAGATCCTTTCACCGACATCATTAACTTCAAAATATGTAAGAGTATTTTGATACAATATTGACCTAATCTGTCTGCAAATATTAACACCAGTTTATGTCTTCCTCATTTGTCTCGTCGTATGTTGGCTTTTTGCTTCTTTGGGCCTCTAGGAAAACAGGTGGTACTATTAGTATGTCAGGTCTCTCCATCACTGAAGAAAGAACGAGGGCAGCATAAGATACAAGTTTGCCTCAAACTTAGTTTGAGCTGTTTATTCCACTTCACTCCTCCAGGCCAAAGAGAACCAAGGTGGTAAAGACCAATTGCCACCATTACCATATCCCCAAGCACACACTAACAAAACTTCAAAAAAAGCTACCTCCACTTGCTGAACATTCAATAATATTAATGCAACAAGCCAACAATTAGTTCAATAAAAGCTGCATTAATAATGCAACGCAATGATTTCATATTCCTGGAATCTATGTTTAGATGGTCAAATTGGAGAATAATATGATACTTATAAGCTATGTGGCCAACTCAATATAAAACTGCCAGCCCAAGAAGCGATGACGTTTCCATGTCTTGTAAGTACATGGTGGTTGAACTGAATTAGGACCATTAAACTTCGTACCATCTACACATTATGTCATATTCAGAAAATGCGCTCAGCGCTGACAAACTGAAACATAATAACAAGCATGCTAGGACTAACAAGAAACTCTAATTATATATACATAAGCACGTCTGGAAAAAGGCTTCCTCATTAAACAACTCTTTATCAGAAAGAAAAGAACATTAATATAAATAGCACGATCATTTTGCAACAATAATAGACTAGAATTAAGAAGATGCATCTCAGTATAGCCTGATTGACAAACCAGTGAATCTTCGCCTTCCACAGAGTCAGCCAAAAGGGAGATTATGTTGCCCAAATGCTTCTGTAAATAGGATAATTGATGAGCTTCTTCATCAGCTTGTGATGGCATAGTCCTCCGGCTATTGCTGCGCACAAGCTGCTCATTGCAATAGAATGCTTTCGTCAGTGTTCCGTACATGAAAGCAGTTACTTCTATGAAGCAAATATAAAAAAAGGTTGATATATGAAGCCTCAAGCCCAAAGAGAAAGATGAGACCACAAAGGCTTCAACAAATGAAAGTGAAAAGGCTTGCACCCATATAGCCACAATGATTATCTTCATAACATTATCATTAATAGAAACCATGTATGTCATTTGTCTAGAAGTATAGCACTTCCACATGTATATGTGTAAATATCATAGATCCACCAACAACTCAACAAAGATAAATATGTACGTGTGTGTACCTTAAAGGAAAAAGCAATCAGAACGCACAAATCAGTGTTTGAAAAAAGTAAGCATTTCCCTCTATTGTGCAAGTCTAATCACTACTAATTAAAAGGCATGTAAGCTTGTTTTGCAAAAATGATATTGCATCAACAAACATTTTGCTAAGACTGTACACCAACCAAACAAAAAGTAAAAAACGAGAAGCCTTCCAGGCCAAACCAAACTATTGCCGACTTGCCGCTAGCTAAAAGTAGGTATATAGTGGTACAGCCCAATTGCAAACGTAAAAGGTGAATTTTCCTGGGGTTCCAGTACATGAACGTTCCAAGCCACTTCAAATCTTGTTGCCTAAATTCTCCCCAACCATGGCAGCTACAAGAATAATGTCCCCATTTCAAATGTCCTCCTTCACTATGGGGCCAACCCACCTCGAGATTCATGTTTTTACTACACTTGATTTACGTACATGCTGCCTTTCACCCATTCCCTATAAATGATAACAAGTCTTACCACTATATTATGGAACCTAACTTTCAGTTTCAATGAAGATCTTCGATCAAACAAAACTAGGGAAGTTTGTTGTCATTTCAAACCACCATGCTTTCTCTAATGATTATCATCTTCATTGATATATCCATCTATCTGTAAAATTGAACCGAATAACAATATGTCATTCCTAACTACTTCTTGTAAAGATATGATTGTATACTTCATTTACTCTGTTGTAAACAAATGAAATGGCAATATTTATGTAATAGCCGTAGGGTTTGAGGCATCTCAAAAAATATGTAGTGCTTAAGGAAGAGGCTCTCTCCTTATTTAAACACCATGTTCCATGTGGGACACTACAAACATCGTTTTCCGGTATTTGTATATATGGATACAAGGCATCAGCTATGGAGCATTAGAACAAGCACTTTAGGGACCAGTGACTACCAGCAGAAGCTAGATGGCAATTTTGATCAGCCACTAATGGGTAGTAAACGATGAGAATTTGCATTTAAGAATGCATCAATTACAGCATATGTTAAATAGACCACAACCCACAAGAGAATGAAGCAATCTAACTAATATCGACTGTAACAATGAGGACATTTGCACCATCTAGCAAGTAGCAATGACAAAATTATTGCTCTTTGTAACCCATGACCAACAAAAACTAGTCACAGAAACCCATGAATGTCTTGCTTCTTTATCAGGGGGAAGAAATTTCAAGAGAAAAAACAGGGTTATACAATTTACCAACAGAAAAAGCCAAATGGCTTCACCAACAGCGTTCAATTTTGTAAATTCCAATGTAGGATGCTAGTAGAATTTTCTACCAAATAACCTATAGGAGATGAAATAGAGAACCTTAAGAATTGGACAAAATCACAAAAGCAGCTGTTGATGACAAGTTGGCCAGCGCATGCTTCTTGTATACAGTAAAATCATTTTGTAGTACATGGGCAAGTTCACACGTGCAGCTACAAGTGTCAGACTATTCTTGCAACACTTCCACATTTTACTTGCAATAAATTGAAAACGCTATTGATAAACAGGGATTACAGTGCACCAAGAGATGGCCAATGACTTTGGGTCTTTAATTAGTAAATAAAACCTTGGTTTAGTCTCACATCCCCTTAAAAATTAGTCCAGTCACCACTTGTAGATTGTAGAAAAACTTAAGAACAAGCACAAGGGTTTTCGGTTTTCCTAGTTCATAGGCTCTCTAAACAAGAGGTAAGTTCAACTTGGTTACTATCAAGAAGGCACCATGCACTTCAAGGTTCAAGCATAATGAACATTTCACGCTTGCTCCTGCCGACACAACCAGCTCATTAGCCAATCACATACCCCCCCCCCCCCCCCCCCCCCCCGCTTTTCCTATTCTTTTAATCCAACTTATGCACTATAGGCACTCTAAATAAATAAAAAATAACAGTATTCAAACTGGAAATTGACACCTAATGTGTATGTTTAAGCATGTTCCAGCAGACAAAGAAAAGATGAGATAGAATCTTATTAATTGAGTTTAAAACTTAATAGCATGTTGTGGTTTAAAGAATTGGTGCCTGCAAGTTTTGGACTATGATTCAAGAACTCTTGAGAACATGGATACTTTAGTGAATCCTATTTGATGCATAGATTGGTACATCATAAGTAAAGTATGTTATGCCAACTGAATGCTTACATATCACGGTAGTAGATTCATGATACTGGCTTACTGCTAAAGGACACTTGCATTAGAGAGATTTAACGAAATGTAAATAACAGTAGTAAAACCTCTGATGGTACCTAAACAAATGCTTAAGATCATGGTTAGAAGTTTGTTGGAATTCCATAGTCAATATAACCAAAAAACAGCTCCAACTGCCTCAACCATTTTTTTCATCATTAATATGAATCAATTTGCTTCTGTCTATAACAATGCAAAAAAAAAAATTTGAATACTGGTTATCTACTACTACAACCTAAATCTACGCACACCCCTGAACCTTACGATTGCAAGATGCATAGGCTGCATACTAGAAAGGTGCACTTTTGCAGAAAAGTTAGGCCAATAATTATAATATTGAAGCATCTTCATGGTAACTTATTTCCTGACACGCTTCATCAGCAATAGGTAGATACTTGCTTTCAGAACCATTCGGACATAAATTTTATTATTGGAGCATCTAGAAGAAATTTTGAAGAGCCAAGAAATAAACTAGAAATTCTTTTTAAGAAGGTATAAGATGTTGCAAAAGGTCAAACTGACTATAATCTATAGGACTCTTAAGAAGTGGCAAACCAATTTTATTCTATTAATACTCCATAAAACATACATTTAGAGTATTCTGAATAAATTGATAACTCATTATAGTTAAAAAGCTAAACCATTCACACAGTAAATAAGCTAATAATATCATAAATGCACATATACATAAAAATATGCATTCATGCACAAGTCGGGGTCTTAACAGAAACGACCCCTCTACCCTTCGGGGAGGAGTCCTCCACCCGACACTACTTTTGAATGGGATATATTGGGTTCATTTGGTTTGGTTCTTATACAAACATGCATTCATTTGCGTTTTTGTGTGTGTGTTGTATCATCTTCTGTCCCAAGAGTGCATGTTCCTACATTATAAAATCTAAATTATAGCTTTGAATTCATCACATTTAATGCATCATTTCACAGCTAAGCAATTTGTCAACAGAATAAAAGAATCAACGAAAATAAGCACAATTCTCAGATTATAACTGAAAACAAACCATAAAGAACCAATGATATCACCTGCAATGGGGTAAGGGCCGATAAAAACCCATCAAATGCGGAAGTAGACGGCCAAACATCCGCAACAGCGGCAGAATCCTTATGCCCTCGAGGAAGCAACCGTTTGTACGACTGTATGTACAAGAAAATGATGAGATCATACACATTGACACCAACGGCATCAACCTCATCCGGCTTCGCGGTAACGAGGGGGTCGGAATCAGAGTGGAGAACCGAGGCAATTATATCAAGGACAAGGCGGGCGTGTTCGGGGGAGATCTGTAGGGATTCAGCAACAACAGCGGAATTAACTCGATTGTGTCGATTGTTGATAGGAGGAAATTGTAGCAATTTGTCCCGGAGGGAGGTTAGGGTTTGTGAGCCATCGGTGAATATGAGTTTCTGTAAAGGTACGAGGCCATGCTCAAAGGGTTCGCGTCGTGGGTGTATGTATACCGGCAGCGGTGTTGAGGGTTGTTCCGGTGGAGGTGTGGTGTCTGTCATGGTGGTGGAGGAATTGGGGGAATTGGATCTTGGAGTTTGGGGGAATTGGATTTGCAGGAGGATTTAAAGGGGTGTATAACTTGTAAGTGGGGTGGGGGTGGATGTCCAAAACTCCAAATGCAAAATTTGTTTGCTTATTGGGTAATCATGCTAAAATTTTAATTATCCATAAAATAAAATTATATATATTATATTATAAAGCATTCCACAAAAACTCTTAAAAACTACTTTTTATGTATAAAATACTGTTTATTAATGTATGCTACTTAAAACTCAAGATTACAAGTAGATTGTGCGTAAGTACAACTTATTAAAGCTCCATATATGAATTCGTGTAACTAACTGCAGATAAACATAATTAAATACAAGATAAATATCTCATTTTAAATATAAAAAATTTAAAATATAATTAGGATAATTATTGAGTTTTAACATAATACTTAATTATTATCTTTATAAAATATTATATTATTAAACCAAAAATAAATTATTTCATTATTAAACTTAAATTAAATTATAATAAAAAACTAAATTAAAGAAATTACATAAAATGAGAATTTTTAAATAGTTGATTTGATATTAACATTTATGTATTTTTTTCAAATTTTTATGATATCTTCAAATTTATTCAAAAATAAAATCATTATTGTTTTATTAAAAATACATAAAATCGTATTATAACATCGACAACCCAAATAATAAAATAAAACATTAAAATCGAGATATGTCTCGCTGTATTGCACGAGTACTCTTCTAGTAACTATTATATGTAATATGAATAAAAATTAGATTGTTCAACCTCACATATCCTAATTAACTAATAAAAAATTTAACAATATAATTAATAATTACATTAAATATGTTATTAAGATAATTTAGCATGCATTTGTTATGTATGAAATGAAATAAATATAATTTTTAAGTTTTATATAACTTACATAAATAATTTTACAAGTCATTATATTTGTTTTTTTATGACTAAATATATTAAATAATGATCAAAAATAATAATAATATGATTAATTATAATACTAAATAAACAATAATAGTTGTTATTAATGTATAATTAAATTAATTAATAATATAAAATTTATTTATAATTAATAGTAAGTAACAATTAATATTGATCAAGGCTTGTAATTTAATAAATGCAAAAAACTCTTAAAACGTTACTTCAACTAATGTTTCAATAAGTTACTTTATGTTCATCAAGACAGAAACTCGAAAAATAGGCTAGTTTATGTCTGTCAAACAATTTCTTATGGGCTGTTTGGCAATTGCTGAATGGTTTGGTGCAAAATGATTAAGTGGTCAGAATGATTAAGAGGCTTTTATGATATAGTGCAAAATGAAATATAATTATTTGGTAATTGTGTACAATGAAATTATGACTCTTAATGGTTAAGGGAGATCCATGATACAAAATCAATCAGAGAGTTTTAGAACCATTAAGAGTCAATTTTTTTTCTTTTGCCAAACAAGATTCACCTCTTAACGATTCAGAGGTTGTCTCTTAATGAAACTATTAAGAAGTAAACAAACAACCATAGCCTCATCAACAAGGCTTTTGAAGTTAGTATTGCACTCAAGATACAAAAGGTAAAAATGGAGTTTTATTAACTATTAATATTACAGTTAGATAAATACCAGCAATTCCAAGATTAACATCCAAACGTTATTTCATTCAAATGTCATTGTTGTAACTGACTTTTAACCAGTATGGTGATAGATAGGATGGACAGAACAATATTATAGCAATAGTACAATAGAATAGGCTCGATATGGAACAATGCATACTTTTGACATAAATGATCGCACGTCCTACAATCATATAGAAACACATGTTTATTGTTTATTCCTATGTAAAAATAACGGTATTTGGATGTTACAATATACGAACAACATATACATGATGACTTACCTAATTCAATCATTTACTGATCGTTTAAAGATCCCACAAAAAAAAAACAAGCATTGTTTTAACGAGTAAAAAAAATAAGCATTGTAAGGGACTTCATAATGCTGAAAATCAATCAAAACAACCAAAAAAATTCTCTTAGAATCAAACAAAAACACAAAAAAGTTTCTTGAAATTAATCAAAAAACCCGAAAAAGTCCTTCAAACAAAAACGCTAAAAAAATCCCTTGAAAACAACCCAAAAACCTTTAAAAATCCCTTGCAACGTGTAATTAGGCTAAAAACAGGTCGGACGACTTTGCAGGCCTTCTACCTTAAAGGTGCTCCGACCAGACAAAAATTATGAATCCGCCGCTAATTTGTAGTATAAGCTCATTTTCTTATACATTATATTATTACATTATTATATCATAATCTACTGAAAAGTTGACAATTTTT
This sequence comes from Cynara cardunculus var. scolymus, assembly GCF_001531365.2. Taxonomy (NCBI): domain Eukaryota; kingdom Viridiplantae; phylum Streptophyta; class Magnoliopsida; order Asterales; family Asteraceae; genus Cynara; species Cynara cardunculus. Next base: position 6,930,917 of record NC_037532.1, read on the forward strand.
TTATTATTAAAAAGTCAGGGTTGTTTACTTAAATGCTTATCCAGTAAGTGCTCATTGATGTGAGTCAACACTATAATTTATTTTGATGCGTAAGATTTTAGTACATCAAAACGTATTGAATGCAACAATTTACCTGGTAAGCGCTTACGTAGGTAAGAGTCGTCATCTTCACTTACCCGGTAAGATTTTTGGCATTTGTCATCTTCATCATTCTCATTGCTCTTACCCTATAAGATTTTTGGCATTTGTCATGTTCATCCGATGAGGAAATTTATCCGGTAAGCACCTACCAAGTAAGCGTTTAGTAATGGCCCCCTAAGGGGTCGTTTACCAAATGCTTGCCCGGGTAAGCATTTACCAAGTCATATTACCTTATCAGATGACTATGACAATGACCGATAATCTTATCTTGTAAGAGCAAAAGCAAGGACCAAGAATCTTACCTTGTAAGTGAAGGTGACGGATCTTACTCGGTTAGCACTTACCAGGCAGGTTCTTACGTACAATGTCGTTTTGATGGACTAAAGTCTAAGTAATAGTGTTGAATTTTACCGATAAGCGCTTACTGAGTAAGTACTTAGGTAAATAACCCCTGAGATTAGTGAACACAAAATGATAAAAATATGAGACATAATAAATGATATATATTTGTCAAAGAAAAAAAAAGGTATAAAACAAATGAGATATGCAAATATACAGTGGCATGGAACCATTCTTTCATAAACCGTATATCGCATTAATTATAGGTGGTACGTAAAATCAATTATCAAAGAATGTATACCAACTTATTTGGATACTAATAACTTACGTTGGTATAAGTTGGTAGTCGTACATTATTAATATCACAATCCTGTAAAATTGAACACAAATTAATACCCAAAAACAAGTAAAAACACGATTGCAGATCACATTATAAAATACTTTAATACTCAATCCAAAGTTTCAAATAACATCTAACTGTTAACATTCGAACAAATGATGAGCACCAAGTGATGAACTCTTGACGAGTATTTAGTAATAACAGAGTATCGGACAACCAGTATTCTGTATAATGGGGTAAATGGATAATAGTCAAATATATTTTATATGTGTGTGTATTATATATACACCGACCATATTGCATATATATACATTATTAAATACTATAATTGTGCCTACGAAATGTTGCATAATGCATATCTATTTTATTATGGATTTGTATGGTTTCGAGAGAACGAGCGATTTTTTTTCCTGATTATCAGTTTTACAGAGTAGGGTTTAACGTGTATCATGTATTTGAATATATTTATCTTTTGGTTATTAGTTAATTTTATAAAGTTTAGACATATTTGAACATATTCTAAATGGTATACTTACGTTTTTTTTTGTGGATATATTATTTGAAGGGTTTTATTGTTATGCAATCCCTTGACACGATATTTATTACACATCCAAACAACTAATGATTTTAACGACATCAAAAATAGGATGATCCGAATCGTTTTTTTAGATGCATCGTTATTCATTAACATAGATAAAAAAATAAATTACAATTTTATTTTGTTTAAACATAAATTTTAGAATTTTAACGAACAACTCCATTATTTTTTTTATTTTTAGTTTAAGTTAATAAAAACCATCTAAATAAACATATGTTATTGTTTTTTTTTTTTTCTGATTAACCTAGATATCCAACCCGCTATGTGAGCCGACTAATCACAGGGCAACCACCTGCTTTGCATATAGGAAACTTAAGAAGTGAAGATGGCACATATCAAAAAACCAGTTTAATAAATGATCGATTCCATAAATCCATATATACTTTAATGAAAGATTAAGCGTAATTCATTCTGTCACAAAACAAACCAAATAAATTTTTCACACCTTTAGTTTACACGTAAACAACCGCTTCCCTCCTTATTTTATCGTGTCTATATTAACATTTGGAGTAAACTAAAAATCTGGTCCAAGTGGTTTGTTAAAATTAATATTTTTCGTCCTTACGGTTTTGAAATTACAAGATAACCATCGTGGTTTGGGAAAACATCCTGATCGGTCCCTCCCTTTAACAACCTATAAAAATTTCCATCAAACGAGCATTTGTGTTCTTTTATTGATTTTTTTTTTGTCTTTCATCCAATCAAAAACCACATGAACCAAAATCATAAAAATCGATTTTGATTAGGTAAGAAAAAACCGATTAAAGAACGAAAATACCTCTCATTTAAAAATCGATTTTGATTAGGTAAGAAAAAATCGATTAAAGAACGAAAATACCTCTCATTTAAAAATAAAAAAAAACCGTTACAAAAAAATGACCAAATTCAGATGTTTTTGTAAATCACAATACCATTTTGTAGTTTCAAAAAAATAAGGATGATAAGTGTTGTTTTCAACAAACCAAAAAAAAAGAAATTTGTGGTTTACTCTAATACTTACTTTATATATATATATATATATTAATACTTATTTTTCAAAATGATAATAAATGAAATAAAATAAAATATAAGCATTATATAATGTATTTGTATCCTTATGCATTATTAAATGTATTCTTAGGGGCCGTCTAGGGTGTGTTTGGTGTCTAGATGGGATAGAATAACACATGACAGAACATGATAGAATAAATGTTCAACGTTTTGTAAGATAAAACTGGACAGAACATAATAAGTAAAATGACAAATTTACCATTGATGAGTTGTTTGTTTTAATTAATTTATGTAATTTATTAAATTATAATAGAATAATTAATTTTTATAACAAAATATATCATTTGAAGTTTTCGTCAAAACAATTAAAATGACACCAAATAAAAAGTGTATGTAGCTTCCAATTTTTATTTTTTTTATCTCTTTTCTACATTGTTTTTAATTATTAATATATAATAAATTACATAAATTAATAAAAATATAGAAACCGTATAAAAATAATATTTTGAGAACCGTGAAATGAAAGTTTAAGAAACATAAAATACAATAAATAAAATTTAAAAAATTGATAAAATATAAAAAAGAGACCTATTTGATGTTTTAGAAAAGAATTAAGTTTTATTTTGAGGTTATATTGGTAAAATATAAGTCTGTTCTACCTTGTTCAACCATGTTCCATGGGGTAGTGGTGAAACAGACATGTTCCACTTTGTTCCTGTCTGTTCCACATAAAAGTCATGCCAAACATGGGACATGGATCTCTGTCCTGTTCTGTCCAGTGTACCAAACACACCCTTACTAAACATTTACTTGGTAAGTGCTTAACGCCATAAATTTTCTCATCGGATGAATATGAGAAGGGCCAAGAATCTTACCGGGTAAGAGCGACGAAAATGATGAAGAGTCTTACCCGGTAAGTGAGGATGACGACTCTTACCCATGTAAGCGCTTGCCCAGTAAATTGTTGCATTCGATATGTTTTGATGTATTAAAATCTTACGCATCAAAATAAATTATAGTGTTAAATTCTATTGTTAAGCGCTTACCCGGTAAGTATTTGGGTAAACGGCCCCTTACTTTATACTCTTTTTTGTTAACCTAAATATCCAACCTGCTATGTGAGCCGACTAATCCCAAACCGACCACCTGCTTTACAGATAACCCGAAGTCACCGCATTTAAACCTTCGTAGCTACAAAAGAATTTTTATTCTTCCTTAAAAAAATGCGTACAGCATTTCCGTTAAAAATATTGTTTGCATAGGATTCCTGCGAAGAAAGGAGAGAGTGAGTGATCCTTTTCCTTTGGGCACCTGTCAAAAAGTCTGCTCTCATGATCCCTTTTTTCTAAAGACAAAAGAAAAAGAGAAAATAATATTAAAATATAATTATTGAAATTTTATATTTATATATTTATATGAAAAACAATTTTATTTATTTGTCAATCATGCATTAAAATAACAATGATCATAAAAGTGACTTGAGAACTAAAAACACAGTATATATTATAGGCATTTTAATTCGTTTCATATAACTTTTTTAATTTAATATTAAAAATTAATATATATTTGTTTTATATGTAATGAGTTCACAATGTGAAACTTTTTAATTATATTTTTTATTTCACAAACACATAAAAAATGTATATATTATGAAACAAACACATTATGAAAAAAAATATTTTAATTAATATACAAAATTCAAGTTGTAGATAAAAAAATTCGTATGAAACAACACATTATGCACCGGTTCTCAAATGAAGGCACCCATGATTTCATAACATGTTTTCTTGATTTTTGTATTTCTTTTTAATTTCGAACCTAAATGATAAAATATATCAATTACATGGGTGTACATTTAAAATCATACTAATTATATTATTCTTGTGAAAGTAACCAAATTTACCGGATGATATTGATACCAACCAAACCAAATGAAATAATAATATATTTCACTCGAAGGTGGGGTATGAAAAAAGTAAGATGTATACAAACCTGACATGTACTCAAAAATTAGAGTGACTGTTTGTTTGAAGACTCTCACTTGAGTTGAAACGTGAAGCCAATGTGAAAGAAAGAAAACCAACCAAAAAAGATTGAAGAAATATATAAAGAGGGAAGGTTGCGAAAAGGAAATATCGTGTGTCAAGTTAGATATGATTAAGTAACAACAAACATAACAGAATCACGTACATGAAACCTTAATAATGGTAACGAAACCACACACCCTTAGCCTAACTTAAGGCTATTGCAACCTAGTTACCAACTCATTCTCCATGCCCCCACCTCTCGAGCTTCTGAGCTCCCTTCCTTCCGCCTGCGCTAAACTAGCTACATATAGATCTCGCCCATAGTTTACTATCCTTATACTGCACATCCAATAACTCACAATATAAATCATGTCCTAAAATTGTCTAACGTTGTCATGTCCAACCTCAGTTGTTCATCTCACATTTTCCTCAACGCATCCCCTACTGGACTCATATGTTGGTGTTTTAGTGTTATCAAACATTTTAGTATAGTTGTGATTTGCATGAAATCGATGGGGTTTATTGGTTAAGTGACCATATGTATTCAGAGATGACTAGTGCATACTCATATAAGCTGTCATGGACCTAAGATCATCTTAAAACGGGGGTCAAGGGGGTTTCCCCTTGACGGGGTTCCAAAAGGTCGAGATCCTTGGTGGTGACACCCCGACCTACGATATGCACTAAGTCATGTTAAGAAGGCTTGCTGAAATTTGTGAAGACTAAGTATAAATTTTGAAAATTATTCAGAAGGTATGTAAACCTTTTGAATCTCTATACAAAATGCATGTAGTTTTATGAACTTTGCTTCAAAATACGTGATTGTGGTGCAATAACTGTTATTGATCACGTTTTTTGGTAGTTATTGGATAATTGCTTTTATCTTCAAATAACGTTAACCACACAAATTAACTGACGAGTAACAACCTATTTGAGGGGATTTTAGATCTTATTCTCACATACAAAAAAATATAACAATATCTTTGTGTTTTGCTCTCGATTTTGCCTTCAAACTCAAAGTACTTATATGGATTATCCTCTAGTAAAGTTCATGATACCTGTAGTGTAACATCCAGACTTTTGGTGCGTATACTTTTTGGGTTTTAAATGTATTTTTAACTTTAGAAGAAACCTTGATCGATACATTGAAGTGGTTAGGCTTGGTGCTAAAAAGATTAAAAAAAATTCATTTTTGGGCAGTTTTTCTTCACGCGCGTAAAGGGTACTTTTCGCCCCAGTGAAGGTGGGCAGAAAGTTTTATGCAACATTTCTTCATGCTCGTGAAAAGGGGGCTTCACATCAGTGATGTAAGGTAGAAAGTGTTATGACCTGCCCATTTTCAAGTCCGATTTTTGTCTTCTTTCAAGTATTTTACGATTAAGAAGCAACTATCTTCTCATTTGTTTTCTCTACTACCCACTTCTCTCTATCTCATTTTCGGTCCTTGACCATCTGTTACTCTCAATTAATTTCTTCAAGGGAATTTATGAGATCAAGAGCTAGAGACTCGAGCTTTCTGGAGTGGAACTCATACTCTTCATCTTCCTCACGATTTCCACCATTGTTGAACTAGTTTTGGGTTTTCCCTAAAAATAACTAGTAAGTTCATCTTAACCTTTTAAACCTTTATTCTTGTTAAAAACCTTTCATTTTAACCTCATAGAACATCCCTTTTGAGGTATCTTCATCATATTGAGTTTTGATCATTTTGGGGTGTTTTTGGGTGATTTGAGATTGTGGCTAAGGTTTGAATAGATCTGATTTCGGGATTACTTTTGGTACATCTTTAGGATTGGTTGAGACTCAAATAAAATTCTAGAGATGGAAGTCTGTGGATCTAAAGCCTTCAGCATTTTTAGAAGCTAGAGATGGGTTTTGAACTTAAGTTTAACTTAACCTAGTAAGTGAGTTTAAATTGTTTTGTGAAAACTATGTACATGCCAAAAATGTTTATTTTGATGTCTTAAGATGCTTTTCTTGATGTTTATCGATTGTGTCGATTTCCGATGAAATATGCATCTTGAGTAGATTTGGTTGTATAAATCATGGAAAATACCTATATTTGTGTTTTAGGTATTTTGATAACTAAATCATAAATATGGATTCTTTTGATGATTTATCTTACAAATGAAAATTATTTTGGTGTTAATGCATTTTAGTATATTTGGTTGAATATGGGATATTTTGAAAATATAAATGGTATGATTTTGATTGTAAAATGGTTTTTCCCAACCAATGATGGTTTTTGAGCTAATCATATCTTTAGGGCAAGTGTTTTGCATAAACGTAGGTTAATACATTTTATTGGTTATGACGACTTCTATTTAATAGTCAAATTGAGTTGAGCTTTTGGCTCGTTTTTTACTCCGATGAATATTGGGGACAATTGTCTGGTTTAATTTGCTTTATCCTGAGCTTGTGGAGTTATATGCGGTTAAGACACATTTGTTTTATATATTACATGTATTGAGTGGGTTGGTCATTCATTTAGGGTCATTTAATTTAGACTATAACACATTGGATCCATAGGCATGTGAGTCGGGTTGTGATGAGTAAAGAGGTTTGACTTTCTCACTCTGAGATCAGTGCTTAAGTAAGCATGATGGTCGTGTTGGTATTGCGGAGAGGGACTCGTGTGGGGTTGGACTACGAGACCATGGGGTATTGCGGATTGAACTCTGGGACCCTTGTTTTGAGGTTTATGGCCTATTTGAGTAGGCACTGAGGACTCGAGCCTTGAGGTGCTGCCTGTAGGTGTAGGCACTAAGGACATGAGCCTTGAAGTGAGACTCTAAATAGTAGGCACTAAGATTATTAAGTCTTGAGGTACTACCCAGAGTAGTAGCCATTAAGAACCATGAACCTTGAGGTGCTATCCATAGGGATAGGCACTAAGAACATGAGCTTTGAGGTGTTATTCATGGGAATAGACACCAAGATTAATTGAATCTTGATGTGCTACTTAATAACGTTGAGGCGTAGATTTACTTTGTGCTGACCACATTCGATGGATATGGGTCTCCTCCGTTACTATTAAGTTTTATTTTTGGATAGTGTTTTATCTATGTTGTAGCGTTGTTTGGGTTTTTAGAGTAACCATGATTTATGGTTTTGATATATTGGATCTCTTTCATGTATTATTGTTTTGGATAACAGAGTTTTATCAATGCCTTTAGTATCTGGATATTAATCCTTATTCGCGTTTCGTATGAGTATTGGATTTTAGTTTCATTTTGATGGCTGTTATGAATGAGTTTTCATCATAAAAATGGTGGATGTTGGGAAATATATTGTTTTTTCATTCTAAATGCATTTCATATTAGAAATTGTGATTTAAATAATATTCTTTTATATAACTGATGAAAACTGATTTAATTCACTAGGCGTTAAGCCTAACATTTTTCTTTGTCGGCATGCACATCAGGTCATTGGGGGAATGATACTAGTGACACTTTAATGTGATGAGTGATAATTGTTGAAATTAATTCTGATTTAGACTCTGATTTAGGCTCGAAATTATACCGGGCTCGAGTTCGAATAACTTTTTCAAAGTAGGGCTCGAGTTCGAGCTCTAATATTTTTAGAATTATCGAGATCGAGCTCAATGCTAATTGATGGGCTTGAGTTCTCAATCGATTATCTCGTTTAATTTATTGACTCGAGCTGATAAATTTTATATTTTAACTGCATGATTTATGAAAATACAAACATGTTTGGCTCGAAAAAGTGTATGCTCGAATGGCTCGACTCGACTTGAAAAATTTAATCAGGTTCTCGAACGAGCCAAGTTGAACATTGATGTTATGATACATGACTTGTTAAGTTAAACGAGTTTTATATTGTGTTCGAGATCAACTCAAACTCAATTATTTAAGCTCCAACACGAATAGCTCGTTAAAAACTCGAGACTCTCATCCAAACGTGATAAAACCACCTCAGTCTTCCTTCCATTTAACTTATCCATGAAAATACTACGTGTTTGATAAAAATTATGAATTACATAAACCAAATACAAGCAATATTATTTATGGTTTCATTATTAATGGCCCGTTTTTCTTATTAATCTGGATATCCAACCCGCTATACGAGCCGACTAATCTCAGGACGACCATCCGCTTTGCAGATTGCCTGAAGTCACCGTATTTAAACCTCCATGGCCACAAAGGGATTTTTATTCTTCCTTGGATTTGAACCTGGGACTTCCTGGTACTTTTGATCTTTAGAGTCAAACTCAAACCAATCAGGCACCACCCTTATGGTTAAATAAATAAAATTAAGAACTTATATTCAAATTGTATCATTAACTATGTCAACTGAGATGTTAAAATAGAGAAAAGAGGGGAGACAATAACATCTTCAAAACGGAGAATCAAAAGTCAAAATCTCCAACAACATTTCAATTTTGCAGATTACAATATTAATTATATTATAAAAATATTCAATATAATTTATAAACTATAATATCTATTTTATAAATATTTTCTCATTGGTAGGAAGAATAAAAAATCATTTCTATTTTTTAATCAATCATTTTTTGGACTTCTTCCAATATGAAGATGCCCTAAAACCTCTCAAAAATGGAGAAAATCAGAGAGAGTGGATGATTTTTTTTAAGAACTCTACAAAAATGATTTATTAGAAAAGGAAAATGATTTTTTTTTATTGTTTTTGCCAATGAGAATTCATATTGTAATCTCTAAAATGGAGAAGCTGTTGGAGATTAACGTAATTTCTTTTTTGGAGAATTTAACTTTTGAATTATTTATTTTAGAGAATCTTCAAACCTGAAGAAATCTCTAAAACTTCATATAAGAGAGAGAGATAATATTTTAATAATTTTCTACCAATAAAAGGTATTAATATTAAAATCACAGGAGAGATAAATAATTTATTATTAAATATATTGAATATTTTATTAATATTAGAAGGGTACTCGTACAATGTAGCGAGATACATCTTAATTTTAATGTTTTGTGTTTTTTTTTTGTCTCGGTCGTTGTTATAATACGATTTTATATGGTTTTGAGAAACGATAATTTTTTATTTTTAAATAAGATATAAATCTGAAGATATCATAAAGAGTTGAAAAGAAATATTAATATTAGTACTAAACTAACTTTTTTTTGTATTTCTTTAATAATTTTTTATTTTTTGTTTAATAATATATTTTTTATAAAGATAATAATTAAGTATTTTCAATGATTATCCTGATTATATTTTAAATTTTTTATATTTAAAATGAGAGGTTTATCCTCTCGATTATGTTTATCTGCAGTTAGTTACACGAATTCAAAACATAAAGCTGTAATAAGTTGTAGTTACGCACAATTTACTTGTAATCTTGAATTTTAAGTAATATGCATCTATAAATAGTAGTTCAATCATAAAAATAATTTTTAAAAGTTTTTGTTAAATGTTTTATAATATAATATAGAAAATTAATATTATAATTGTTAAAATAGAGTAATTATTATTGGATGGATGTGGGATTTTGTGAGGCTACCAATATTTCTAAGGGTGGACTTGGTATGTATCAAATCTTTTTTTGCAATACCTTGTACTAATCAATTATAATTGGTATAAAAAATCTTATTACGTGTACCAGCCAACGTTTATGTTGCAATTTTTAGTTTTCAGATAACACATATGATATTTAAGGGTTTTTAATTGCAAGAACTATAATTTGCAAGCATTCAACTATTCAAATTAAATAGTTAAAGTTACAAATTTTAATATTCAATACACAAAAAATTTAAAAACTAATGAATAATTAAATAAGTTGGTATCATGATATTACTGTAGTACATAACTTTCAATGTCATGTACCAACTAAGTTTGAATATTTGATATGGTACTAACAACCAATTTAATTGGTACGGTTGATACACATGTTGGTTGATTTAGTTTGGTATAAAATTTACATCCGTAATTATCATCCAATAGAAAACAATACTTTATGAGGTATATATAAGACATCTCCGAATACAATAAATTTTACCATTGGTAATTAATAATTACCGTATTTATTAACCATATTCATCTTAGAATCAATGTTTAAGACACTTGCGAATTAATGTTAAGAGTAATTTGATATACAATATTATTACTAGGGGTTGTTTGTTTACCTCTTAATGGTTCTAATATGAGAGAACATCTGAATCGTTAATAGGTGAATTTTGTTTGACAAAAAAAATATGTCTCTTAATGGTTCTAAAATAATCTGAATAATTTTGTATCTATGAGCCTCTCTTAACTATTAAGCGCATTAATTTCATTGTAAACAATTACCAAACAAATATATTCTATTTTTGCACTATATGATAAGAGTCTCTTAATCATTCTGCACCAAACATTCAGCAACTGCTAAACAACCCCTATAATTAAATAACCGACAAAAGGTTCTTTGATATGGAACAAAAATTCTGGACTTTAAAACAAAAAATAGACATTTTTGCCATGACACTTTTTAATAAAGAACACAAATACACAATATACCATGTAATAAAAAGTTAGGTCTTGTTTATTTATTTTAAAAAAAGTTTTTATTAGCTTCTTGTATCTGATTTGTTAAGAGGTAAAGTCATTTAAACTGTTTGTTTTTTCCAATTTTTTATAGTCACTTATGTCTTATTTTTTTTATCTGGTAAAAGGTAAACCAACATATTGCTCTTCAAATGCTCAACAACGGCATTTCTCAATCAATTAACCTTAATATATCATTTCCCTCAATCAATTCTTACCAAATCAATAATCACGTCTCTCAATTGATGTATTTTAATATGATTTAAATGTGTTAAATACGTTAATGACATATTTTCGTTTAAATGAATGCTAATTATGATTTAGATGTAAATACCGTAATGATGATAAATAAATATGTGAAATGATATAAAATTTTATTTATAAATTCAACAATATACTTTTTAATGGGTAAAGTAGACAATTTAAACAAATTCAGACGTTTATCAGTTTATAAAAACAATCAATCTTATTGATTCATATTTCAGACGTCAGCACCACCTCTTATAAATAAAAAATAAAATAAGACTTCAAACTTCAACACCTCTTAAAAAAATAAACTCCACCTTAATTTCTCGAATTTAATGTCAAAATTCTAATTTAATGTCAAATTCTAATATAAATGTTTGTAACTGAAGTGTTCTAGGTATTGAAACATGTAATAGAGTGAATTAAATTTTTGGTCCCTTATTTGAGGCTGTTTTCTGATTTTCATCCTTCAAATTTGTAAAATACACTTTTGGTCCCTTTTGTCATGGCTATAACGGAATTAACTAGTTTCGGCTTCAAAACACGAAATATAGACTAAAAGAATATTTTACAAATTTGAGGGACTAAAACCAGAAGGCAACCATAAATGAGGGACCAAAATTGCGATTAACACATTGTAATGAAAAAAAATCAAAATCTCTAAACAAATTTTTTATACGAAGGTTCAAAACGACGTAGGACGAGCTCAAATGCTCAAGTCTTACAAGTCATAACGAGTACATGTTTAAGGTGTGAATAAGATGACAAATATGTATGATAAATATATAATTTTATATAAAGGATGAATAAAATACAAACCAAGCTATTTGTACAAACTGTGAAAATCTTATTCAACTAATCATAATTTTTTCTTTTTTAATTATAAGGGTTTTGATTAATCATTTTTATTTTGGGGGCTTTAATTATGAACATTATCATTCATTTTATTAATTTTAGTAAACAAATTTCATCAAAATGAGACGTACATGAAACAATTTAATTTTTACACATAAACAAAAATACATGAAACAATTCATCAAAACATGAATTATTTGAAATAATTTCATCATATTAAACAATTTCACTAAATTAGACAAATGTAATCTATGGTTTTCAAGGTTTGAACAAGTGACTTGGTCTGCATTTATCCCACCCCATTTTATATATATATATATATATACATATATGTTTTCTATTTATTATTCGATAATATAATGATATTAAATTTTTTACATCCATAAAATTAACCAGTATTACATAAAAAGTTTGTGACCAGTTACTTAAAATAGATCTTTGAAAGGTTTTACAACTTTGTTTTAACAACGAGTCTTTGACATATATGAATCCAAGAAACTGTGAGTAATATGACTAACAAATGTTGTAAAAATATAAAATCTAAAACTAAAAGTGTAAAAACACAAAAATTGAAAAAAATTAAAGAAGAAAGTCACGTTTTGGAAAAAACGCACGCCATGACACGCTTCAAGAAGCCATGGCCCACCTTCTCATAACGGTGGGGACGCGTTTTTACACCATGACCCACCTTTTTGTACTATTTATATTCATCTCTAATAACTTCTCTATTTTGAAGATTGTAACATGAATTATATTATTAAAATATTCAATATATTTCATAAAATAATATTTCTTTTATCTATACATTCAATTTTTAAAGACTCTCATTAGTAAGAAAAATAAAAAATAGTTTCTCTTTCATAAATAATCATTTTTGGAAAGTTTTTTGAAGTTTGGAGAATCTTGTCATCTCTCTCACACTTTCTACATTTTAAAGAATCTATCAGAATAAAAAAATCATTAAAATCTTAACTTTAGAAATCTGTTGGAGATGTTTTTACATTTTTTCTTCATAGATGGAATGAACGTGTATTTTAATTGAAAGAACCAATTTTAAAGAAATATTAACTTTAAGTACAAAGCTTCTATTAAAGACTTACTGAATAAGTCATTTTTTATATTATTAAGCCACTACCAAACAATCATATATAATTGTCTGAATAAATTGTGAGTCTTATTAAACTAATTAAGTTACTAACAAACAGAATAAATTTCTTATTTTCTCGTGTTTTCATTTTCAAAATCATAAATTAAAGGGTTGAAATTAGAACTTAGTGATAATATAAGGGGTTAAATGCAATTAAGCCAAGTAAAATTGTTGTGAGCCTTGGTCTTAATGTGGGAAGGTGATAAACACACACTCTGACACACTCCCCGATTCTTACAACAACACACACGCACAGACATCCCCATTACCACCTTTCCCTTTTTCTCTCTCCCTCTCTACAAACCCTCAAACCCACCCCTCTCCTTCGATCCCACAAAACAACAAAAGCATCCCCGTTATAATTCCTTCAAGATTTCTGCAAATCTTCCCAAGAATCCCCACACAACTTTCATGAGATCTCTCTTTCATTCGCACTCTCAGTAAGGTATATACCCAACTATATATATATATATATATACATACACACACACACACACATTTCTGTATCTATATGTCTGTATATACATTCATACATGTATATAATGCTTCTACATTTCTTGCTGCTTCTGGGTTTTTGATTTTTTGTTGTATTTGTTGATCTTTCTACGGTATGAATCTGTTCTTTCTCAGTTACACTAGCTTTAAGCTCTTCAATGTGCTTGTAGTTTCGATTTTTAAGCTGCAAAATGTGATTCCCTTTTGTTGGATTTGTGCCTATTTTAGGGTTTTGGTTTGTTTCAGATCAAGAACATTCAGATCTGCACCTTTTAAACCCACCTTTTGGTTTCGAAATCAGAGATTACGATGCCCTTTTGTGGACTTTTAACGATGTGTGTTCTTATGTTCTAGCTTTGATTTGGGATCTTTTGGTTCAATAATCGATTATTAAGTGGTTTTTGAGGAACCCCAGATGAAATAATTGATTATTAACTGATTTTTGTTCGTTTCCGAGGAACCCCAGATGATGCAGAGACCACCACCCCATGAAGATTTCTCACTCAAAGAGACCAAACCCCACCTCGGCGGTGGGAAGGTCACCGGAGATAAGCTCACGAGCACCTATGATCTCGTCGAACAAATGCAATACCTTTATGTTCGTGTTGTTAAGGCCAAAGATTTGCCGGCGAAGGATGTCACCGGAAGTTGTGACCCTTATGTTGAAGTTCGAATGGGAAACTATAAGGGAACAACTCGCCATTTCGAGAAGAAGACAAATCCCGAATGGAACCAAGTGTTTGCTTTCTCGAAAGACCGGATTCAGGCAACGATGCTCGAGGTTACCGTAAAAGATAAAGATGTTATGAAAGATGATATAATGGGTGGGGTTTTGTTTGATCTTAACGAGGTTCCGAAAAGGGTTCCGCCAGATAGTCCGCTAGCTCCGCAGTGGTACCGATTGGTGGATCGGAAAGGGGATAAACTTAAGGGCGAGTTAATGTTGGCGGTTTGGTGGGGGACTCAAGCGGATGAAGCGTTTCCTGAAGCGTGGCATTCGGATGCTGCAGCCGTTAGTGCCGATGGGTTAGCTAGTATTCGGTCAAAAGTGTATCTTTCACCGAAACTTTGGTATCTTCGAGTTAATGTGATCGAAGCTCAAGATTTGATGCCGAATGATAAGACTCGGTTTCCCGAAGTTTTCGTGAAAGCGATCCTCGGAAACCAGGCTTTGCGGACTCGAATCTCAATGAGTAAAACCATAAACCCGTTATGGAACGAAGATTTGATGTTTGTAGCCGCTGAACCGTTCGAGGAACCGTTGATTTTGAGCGTGGAGGATCGGGTTGCGCCTAACAAAGACGAGGTTCTTGGACGGTGTGCGATTCCGTTGCAGTATGTGGACCGGCGGCTAGACCACAAAGCGGTCAACACACGATGGTTCAATCTGGAAAAACACGTTATGATCGAAGGCGAAAAGAAGAAGGAAGTTAAGTTTGCTAGCCGGATTCATATGCGGGTTTGTTTGGAAGGCGGTTATCACGTTCTCGACGAATCGACACATTACAGTAGCGATCTTCGGCCAACGGCTAAACAGTTGTGGAAAAATAGCATCGGGGTTCTCGAAGTCGGAATCTTGAGTGCTCATGGGTTGTCGCCGATGAAAACGAAAGACGGGCGGGCCACAACCGACGCTTATTGTGTGGCGAAATACGGGACGAAATGGATCAGAACGAGAACGATAATAGACAGTTTTACCCCCAAATGGAATGAGCAATACACTTGGGAGGTTTTCGATCCGTGTACCGTCATAACGATCGGTGTGTTTGATAATTGTCATCTTCAAGGCGGCGGAGATAAAGCGGGCGGGGCCCGTGATTCAAGGATCGGGAAGGTTAGGATTCGTCTCTCCACTCTCGAAACCGACCGTGTTTATACCCATTCGTACCCGCTTTTGGTTTTGCATCCATCCGGGGTGAAAAAGATGGGCGAGATTCATCTTGCTGTTCGGTTTACGTGCTCGTCGTTACTCAACATGATGCATATGTATTCACAACCGCTATTGCCGAAAATGCATTATATTCATCCGTTAACCGTGAGCCAGCTCGATAGCTTGCGGCACCAGGCGACTCAGACTGTGTCATTGCGGCTGAGCCGGGCTGAGCCGCCGTTGCGGAAGGAGATCGTGGAGTATATGCTGGACGTTGGTTCTCATATGTGGAGTATGAGAAGAAGCAAAGCGAATTTCTTAAGAATCATGGCGGTTTTGGGTGGGTTGATCGCGATTGGAAAATGGTTTGATCAGATTTGCAACTGGAAAAACCCGATCACCACCGTTCTCATCCACATCCTGTTTCTGATCCTCGTTTTATACCCGGAGCTCATTCTGCCGACCATTTTCCTTTACCTTTTCTTGATCGGAGTTTGGTACTACCGATGGAAGCCGAGAAATCCGCCACATATGGACACCCGTCTTTCATGTGCCGATAATGCTCACCCAGATGAACTCGATGAAGAATTCGACACTTTCCCAACTTCCCGACCCGCTGACATCATCAGGATGCGGTACGACCGGCTGAGAAGTATCGCCGGCCGGATGCAGACGGTGGTCGGAGATTTAGCGACTCAGGGAGAGCGATTACAGTCGCTACTCAGCTGGAGGGACCCTCGAGCTACATCACTCTTTGTGATCTTCTGTTTAATTGCCGCCATTGTTCTTTACGTCACACCGTTTCAAGTTGTGGCACTTTTTACAGGCTTCTACATGTTACGCCACCCTCGGTTTCGCCACAAGCTGCCATCAGTGCCGCTCAACTTCTTTAGAAGATTACCGGCAAGAACCGACTGCATGCTGTGAGCTAAAAGGACGCGACTTTTGGCCAAATTTTACCGAGATTAGCCGTTGTGGTGTAAAAAAGCCGACTTTTTACTGGTATGGCTCGTAATTGTTGTTGTTTTCGGGTTCTGTATTTTGTGGATCTTGTGGTTCATCCATCTCAACTCAACAGTTGTGCTACTTATAGTTTTGTAGGTTGAGTTATGATTCGAATCTATCCATGGTTAAATCCTTTACCGAGCTTTTCATTTCTGTTTTCTTGATCAAGAATATGCATATTTAGCTACGAATCTGATGCAAGTTTTGATCTTGGATTTGAATCACCATGTATGTGGATCCAATATATATATATATATATATATATAGTCAGATTCACAGGAGAATAATAACCAAATAAGGGAATAAGAAAACGATAGAACCACATGATTCTCACACGACTTTGGCCATGTCGTCTGCACACCATTGTATTGATCGTTGGTGTAAAATCATGTGATTTAGTCGTTTTTGTGTACTTTTATTTGGTTACTGTTCTCATTTAAGAGAGAAAGAGGAAATGATCCGAGTTTAACTGGTGCGCCTCATAAGCCCTCCAATGGAGGCTAGACATGCACATGCTGTCCTAGAATGTCAAGAGGGGGATGGACGGATACAAATTGGGGCTATTTTTGCCAAATAATTCTCTATTGTATTTCTATTTTTGGGACCATAGTCTGATAAATTTTGGTTCTAATTCATTATGAGAATATGTGGAACCATGTTAGATTGTTCTCCAAAAAAGCCCTTAGCAAGGTGAGATTCCAACATCTATTCAGTAGAAATCGTCAAAGTTTAGCGGATAACGAAACCATTAAAGTATCTTCTTTTCAGGCAACCAAGAGCTTTTATACTGTTTTGGGGTGTCGTTGCACCATAACTACTCTACTTTACGTGGGTGGCACCTTTATGTGTTATCCAATGTATATTTTCTGAATGATTAGCGAAAATGGTAAATCTTTGTGCTCCATGATATGCTTTTCGTGCCAGTATTCTACTACGATAGATATTATCAGTTGTCATCATCTTTATCAGATATCCCCAGAAAAAAAATGGACCTTAAATAATGAATGAGAGGTATGGGGTTCGACTCCAGTAACCATTCACAAGTTTTTGGAATACAATTCATCTCTTGTTGGTCGTGAGACAGGTACAATTGGAGGTATTATTTTAGGTTTAGGTTGAAAATGGATGAAGAAAGATGGGGTGAATGAGACCCATATGCATGAGCATGAACATGGTTTTATTCCAAAAGCATTATTCTTGTTTTGAATATTTTGTTATTAACTCTGTGTCTTTGTCTTTATGTTGTTTGTGGTTTTGATCTCCTTTTCTTATTTTTTATATAAATAGAAAAATTATTTTCAGAGTTTTGTTTTAGCAACATCACTCGAATATTAAAATTAATTCTAAAAATTGTTTAAAATTATAAATTAATGACAAAATTATAAATTAATGTAGATTAATTTATATGTAATGATTATTTAAAATTATAAATTAATGTAGATTTTTTTCCCTTGAAATCTGTTTTTTAACAAATCCAAAATTTATAATATATATTATAATCAATTCAAAATTCTTTTGATTAATATATTATATTATTAAAAAAAAATTCCTACTTTGTTTATACTAATATATTATATTATTAAATATTTGTTTCGATTATAATATAAAACATCGTTATTGACTAAATTTTAAAATGTTCTTTTTGTTCATTTTACATGTTTATCAGTTAGTTTTTATCAAATATGATTTGTCCATTAGCTAACTTATTACCTAGTTTATGAAAAATAGCCTATAACTTGAACTATAACAAGAGAAAGTAATTATTTATTCATTCTATCAATAAAATAAAGTCAAATTATTTTTATTTTATAAATTTCCTTTTTAAAAATATTAAAATAATTATATAATATTTTAATAATATAATAAATGTTAAGGAAAATCTATTAAAGTTAAATATAATTCTTTTGAATATTTACATAAACAACTATATATATATATATATATATATTATTTTATTATTATTATTATTATATTAGAGATTTGATTAGAATTTGAATTATTTTTTGTGTCAAATAAACCCAAATTCTAAAAAATATAATAAATATTATTTGAGTAGGTGGATTTTAAAACTTTACAGATGTAAACCACATCCTTTTATAAAAGCAGTGTTGGACTCATGCATTTTCTCCTTTATTATTTCTTTTTTATTTATTCTACTTTCTCAACATACACAATTACTTCATATCACTTATTTTAAAACCTCTTCTTATATTCAGAGACGGATCCATATTTTTTTTTTCAAACGATGACATTATTTGACTAAGAAAATGACACTAACATGATTCAAACTTAGGTCTGGGGTGGAATAAAAGTCTTGCAAACCAACTCTACCGAATAAAACATGTTCTCATTGTAGTTTCAAAATACATATACGGTGGCACACAACTAATTTAATACGGTTGAACTTTTTACGAACCTAATTTTTTTTACCTTTCGATGGTGGAATAATACAATAGCACGTGCCATCGTAACCACTATACTAGGTCTGTCCCTGCTTATATTCCTTTCAGTTTATGTTAAAATAAGATGAAATCACACATTAAAAATGTAAAAAGTAGGCCTTCGTGTTAGGAATGGCCCCAGTGAAATGCATATTTTATTGATCGTGTTAAAATAAGATATCTGAAAGAGAGTTGTCAGACGCAGTTTTATAATCATATCTTATTGATCGTTGCATGTATAAATTCCATTCAGGATTGTCTAAAAATTTGACTAAACGAGCTACAACTTTCATATTTGAGTTCTGAAGATTCTATATTTTTTTTATTAACCTAGATATTCAACATGTTATGCAATCCGACTAATCACATGACGACCATCTGCTTCGTGGGTAGTCTGAAGTCACCGCATTTGAACCTCTATAGCCAGAAGGGGATTTTTATTCCTTCTTGGATCGAGATTCTATGTTTATTTGTGCTGACAACAAAAATATCCAAATATAATGAGGGGTAAAATGGTCTTTCCATATACATATTTATTAACCTAACTATATAAACAACAATAGGGTGCTAATTAAGATTTTTGCACATAAGTTGACAAGAATGTCGTTTGATATGAACCGCTAAATATCCTTCAAACTGTAATTTATCAGTGTTTTAATTGATTGACAATACGAGGACAGTACATTGGTATTGTTAGACTGTACCGCACACATGAGTTTACTCGATGGGTTGGATCAGGTTTATGTATGTATCGTTTAGACAATGCAATTGAAATGCGTGAAAAATAGAAAACACTAAAATCGGCAAATTAAAAACTTAACCGATTCATGAAAAATGAATAAGCTTGATTCGTCCAATTTTGAGCTTAATAAAGTTTTCATCAACACATTCGTATACACGTAACCTCAGCTCCAAACCAGTAACGTTTTAACGTCATTGCAGTTATAGAAGTTCACATGCGATGACTCTAAATCATCGTGATCGCCTAAGAGTTCACTCAATACAGGTAACCTGATCTAGACATCTGCAGTTTCAAAAAAAGGTTATGTTTGTTTCTATTTTTTTAATTTTTATTTAATTAAATAATTTGTCCATTTTTAATCAAGACAGAAACACATGGACAGTGGGCCACACGGATATAAGCCCATTTTGTCTCCAACTGTTGTCAGTTATGTTTAGGGAGCCCATTTTGGGCCCATTTCATTCAAATTCAAACTTTTATTTATATCCTTGTATTTTACTAGAATCTAAATTTAATTTTAAATTATTTTTTATTAGCATTTCAAACCAAAAACATAAAACTTAAAATATGTAAAAATTTAAAATATTTAATAAAAAACTTATTTCCTCTCTTTACATTTTTAATCTGAAAACTCTTATTGATGGAAATAATGAAATATAACAAAGTTTTTAAAATCAATAAATTGTATGAAAAAATAATGTATTTTAACTTGATTCTTATTTTGAGTAACATATTTTTAAAACTTTTTTTGGTACTTAAGATGTAAAGTTTTAAATATTTAAATACCTTAATAACTGGTTGAAACATTAACCGATTACCATATTGATTTTACCAGTGATTCGACTTACCTTTTGAATTTAAAAGTCAATACAACTTTATACTGAGTTGGATATCACATCAGCATAGTTCCGATTAAGTCTAAATATTTAAAACTTTACATCTTAGGTACAAAAATGAAAGTTTTGAAAGTACGTCACACAAAATATGAATAAAGTTAAAGTACGTTCATTTCTTCGTACAATTTGCTCTTTCAAAATCTTCATCTTCTACAATTTAAGAAATCTAATAAATATCCTCCCCCATTTCATTCCATATCCCATCAATGAAATTAAAACACATCAGATTTTCATTTATATAATTCATGTTTATATTTTTCATATTCATATGATTGAATATTGATGGACAAAACATGGAAATTTGGGACATCAGTTTTTCATTCCATTAATATATGCAAACGCTTATTTAGGTAAGAGTTTACCGTAAAATTCAACTTTATCACTTACCTATCGAATGAGATTTTAATCCACCAAAAAAAAAATACCGTATGCAACAATTTATCTGGTAAACATTAACCATGGTAAGAATCGTTGTTTTCACTTACCAGGTAAGACTCTTAGTCCTTGCCTTCACTCTTATCAGGTAAGATTCTTGATACTTATCATATTCATCCGATAAAACAATTTAACTTGACAAGTGTATCCAATTTTTTATTAACTTAAAATAAGACGCATCAAGTTGATCAGATACATCTTTAGAACCCTAATTTTCTTCCATTGATAAAAATGGGTCAACGGGCAGTCGGGCAGCCCTAGGCTATTACTGAATCTGCCCTGCCCCATAGTTTTAACAAGTTAACCCTAATTACAGAATGCATCCTCCTAATTGTTAACAACATTCCAAAGAGTATATAAAAACAAAGACCATCTTCAAAACATCAAAAATAACCCAAAAGGGAACCCTCATCTTTGCTTCTACTCTTGATCTAATCGCAAAAAACCCGCACCCGAACTCACTGCAATTTGATGCGGTCAAGGCTGTCAGAGACCATTCGCATCTTCGGTCGAACCTCAGGGTCAAGCTCCGTGCAGTTAAGCGCGACGTGAAATGCAGCCACCACCTGTTTCTTGGAATGCACCTCCTGCAATAACACCGGATCGATAATCTCCGATAACGGTCTTTCCTCCCGAAACACCTTCCTCACGAAGCTCTCGAGCCCTTTCCCGTCATTATCGAGTCCGCCGCAATCCGGACCCCGGCCCGTCAACATCTCCAACAACACAACTCCAAAAGCGTACACATCGTACTTCGGGGTCAGCTTCTGGCCAGACATCCGGGCTTCTGGAGCCACGTAGTAGATGTTTGATGACGCAGCCGACGAGTCTTTCGAGCTCGTGACTGACGGTTGGCTCGAGCTGCTGAGCTTTAGGGAAGTCGATTTTGAGATGGTGGACGACACCAGACGGTTGAGCCCGAACCCGGAGATGAATGGCTGCAAGTCGTTATCGAGAAGGATCTTCGATGATTTTATGTTCCCGTGAACAAGTTTCCGAGGGCTGCACTCGTGGATGTGGGCTAGACCCCTTGCAGTTCCTTGTGCAATCTTTAATCTCGATGCCCATGATAAAGGCTGCAAAGGGTTAGCCAGCCCACCTACAGCTTATAACCAAAACCGAAGAAACAATTAGCAATACAGCAAAGCCGTTCCAAAGACGTAAGAAACACAAAAACGCAGCAACGAAGAACGATTTTGAGCAAATTATGGAACATAACGGCACCTTTTGTAGAAATTGCTTATTGCAAACGACACCGTTGCTAAGAAAATTGGGTTTATAGAATACTAAAAATGTCTAATCGAAATACTTTTACATACCGTGCGAAAATAATAAAATATGCCCCTAACCCTATTTTTTTAAACCAATGAAACATGCGGGGAACATAAAAACCAAAACCCCGAATAAAAACCAAATACAATGAGGGGAACATAAAAACCAAAACCCCGAATACAAAATATAAATGATAAAAAGGATAAATCTTGGATTAAGATCATGCATCCTTCTTTTCCAAATTTTCCTTTTCCAAATTTAAATTAGCAAAATAGAAACTTTATTTCAATATATGAGACTTAAAAGACAAGGAAAACTATAATTAGTTTTAAACTAAGATAGTAAATTACATCCAAGTTGCTGTCATAGTAAGCAAAAAGTAAAACTCAAAAGTTACAGGTATAATGACTAAAGGCTAAGAACCTATCTGTTAGCAACTTAATAAGTTTAATGGAACTAACAGCTTCTTCGCTCAACTATGCATGACTGTTTCGTAGTGGCTTAATGATATAAAAAGTGACTTATCCAATAAGCTTTTAGGGGGAGCTTTATATAGAAAGCCAAAAAAAAATTCCAAACATGTCACTTCCAACTAAAAAAACGCTCCTTACATCTACGAAAAAACTCTCTCAAACAAAAACTTTTCCAACTTTATACAAACGAAAACTTTTCCAACTTTTTCCAACGATGTGCATTCAGTACTCATCACTACTAGGCCTTGAGCCTATTTTTATAGTTAAAGCTCAGTTGTCTGATTCCCAAATTATTAAACCCAAAACTAGTAATAAATGACAACTTGGTGCCCCTTTAGGCTTTGATGCCATGTGCGGCCGCACGTGGCCAGGGCCGGTCTTGGCTGTTTGGTTAGTTTTCCGTTATGTGTTGTATAAATAAAGTTGTCTATGTGGATTAATATGTATATATGGATAGGAAAAGTTTGTGTTTGAGAGAGTTTTTCATGGATGAAAGGAGCGTATTTCTTTGTAATGCATAAAGCTACCCTAAAAGCATTTGGCAGAGCACCTGAAAGAACTAACAAACGAGAATCCTAAAGCATGCAGAGTACAAGTTCACTACATAAAGGTACAACTCATTATAGCACAATATTTCAGAAAACAAAGTGTGTAAAAGTGGTCCTAAACCATTTTAGCTGCTGGGTCCCTTTTGAAACAGATCATGTGGTTCATATAGCAATAATTTACCATCATGTAAAAGGGGTCCATTTCCATTTTCTTATCAATCTCAATCATCCTTTTTCATGAAAATTTCCAACATTTTTCCGAAAAAGATTACACGTAAAATGACTGTTTTACCCTTACGTGTTTTAGCAACAGGTAGAATAAAACATGAAGTGCCGTTTGTTTTCTGTCATTCAAGCACCAATTTCGTGAAAATGGCAACATTTTTTGCTTTATAAACGTTCCGTTTTTTCGTTTCTTTTAAAGATTACACGTTGTAAAAGACTCTTTTACCCTTATGTCACAAGTACAATAAAACATGAGGTGAAGAACAAATTTCGTAGTGGGATATTATCGGGTCCATATTTGAGGGAAATAAATGAGATTCACATATGAATCCAAGTGTTTCGAGTATAGTACATTTGTTGGTATTAGGAGCAATAGCCACTTAGAAAATACCATAACAGACTGCAACAAGTTCATAAAGAACATAATGCCTGATCCTACCTTACCCAAACAAGATTCACCAAATCTTTCGTATCTTATCTGCCACATAAAATACCCACATATTCTTCTTTCTTTTCAACCAGACAACATGATACAATTTTTAGAAAAATTGACCAAAATAGATAATCTTCCCAACCAAATTCACTTTTTAGCCACTTTTCAATCAAATTCCTATTTGCGCATTTGCATAAACTCGAGTTTCAGATTAAAGAAAAAGAAGAAAAATCTTTTTGCAAATTTACGTAAGGATCCACGTTTGCTAGAAAAAAAATCCTTTTCTTTCAATCTGAAAATGGGATTTACACAAATGCACAAGGCAATTGCTTAAACTTCGGTTCCAAAAGTGACTTAAAAAGTAAATTTGGTAGACTGGTTATCTTGCTCAATTTCCCCAATTTATAACTACCGTTCGTAAAGTAGCATTTTAGCAAGTTGAGTAAGTAACACTTTAGCAACTTTAAGCTAAATTTAACAAGTTACGAAAATGGCAGAAATTTAACAAGTTACGACTAGTTTTTCAGCTAACAGCTAAATTAACATCTAGTTTATCGAACAGAAACATTAAGCATGGGAATAATCAAAGTCTAAGTAAATTAGGGCAAATGAATGCTGGATTAGAAGATAGTGTACTTACCATGAAGCGCAGAGTACAAGCTTCCATTGCTGATAAAATCCGAAACGAGAAGCTTCTCATCATTGGCATAGTAATAAGCTCTGAGCCTGACTATGTTAGGGTGTTGAACCCTCCCTATGGTTTCCACCTCCGTCTCGAACTCCTTAAGCCGCCATGTTCCGTCGCCCTCGCTCAACCGTCTCACGGCGACCACCGAACCCACCGCCGTACCGGAACCCCGTCCAGCCACCACCTTGTAAACTATCCCATTCTTACTCTTTCCAACCACATAAGCTGATGCCCTCAATAAATCCTCCAATTCCAATCCAAACCCTTCATCCATCACTACGAACTTACCGTCTTGTCCTTCTTCTTCGTTAAAATTCACAGTAACCTGTTCATTCTCTGGTTTTTCTTTTTTCCCTAATTTTCTTTCGCTAGACCTCCATTTTTTCCGGTATACCCACATGGAGAAAAACATTATTCCGATGACTACCGATACGCCGGAGATTAAAGGAACCGTAACTGACCCGGAACTCCCATTGGTTTTGCCCGATAACCCGGTTAAAGAACCCAGGTCTTTGGGGGTATCCGGGTTAGACAAAACCTTAGGATTCTGAGCTTCCGGGTCGGAGCATTGTGTTCCTAAAGGAAACCCACATAGAAACGGATTTCCGGTGAATGCGGTTGGCCCCTGGTTAAGCAAAGAACCCACCAGCGGTATCTTTCCGGTGAGGTTATTATAACGGAGGTCTAAACTAACCATCACCTGAAACAACCCGTAGGACGGTGGAATCTCACCGGACAAGTGATTGTACGACAAATTAAGCGTCCCGGAGAGGTTTGTGAGGTTGCTGAGAGACACCGGAAGAGACCCATTTAAGAAATTAGAAGATAGATCCAAAAACGTGAGAAATTTGAGAGTTGTGATTTTCTCCGGTATGGGTCCGGTGAGATTGTTGTGAGAGAGGTCTATAGAGAGAAGACTGGTGGCATTGAAGAGGTTTTCCGGTATGGGTTTGGAGAAGTTGTTGTTAGAGAGAGAGAGATGGCGGAGAGAGAGTAGCGCACCGAGCTCTGACGGGAGGTAGCCGGTGAGATTCTTATTGGGTAGAAAGATGCTTACAACACGGTGGTTAGAGTTGCAAGAGACGCCGGTCCAGTGACACGGCGTTGAGTCGGAGTCGGTCCAGGTGGTGAGTGACTTAGTAGGATCGCCGGTGACGGCGGCCTTGAGTGCTAATAGCGAAAGCCCATCAGAGTTCAATGAAGACGAAACAGACACACAGATTGTAATAAAACAGAAGAAAACTAGAAGAATTGTGATGGAATTCATGGCGGTTGGATTCAAATTATGAAGCTGATGAGCATCGATTCATAATGCAACGAGGGGTTGCAGGAAACCGGAGGAAGATGACGACGAAGTTTGTGTGATAGAAATTTGAATTCTTTATGGGTGGATTAATCGAGGTTGGTGATGCAGTAACATGGGGTTTAACAAGTTTTTGAATTTTAATGGTTTCTGTTGTATTATAAAGAACGTTGGGATGCGTGGCAATATTTCATTTATACCCTCTATCTTTCCATAAACTCAATATAAGCCCTTTATTTATCAAAAGCATCAAAAAAATTCCTCCAACTTTGTAATTTTCTATAAAATACAAAATTTTGTGCAGGTGTCAATTTTGTACCAAAAGAAACCAAACGATTTTCATACCAATTTAAATGGTATCAATTTACCTAGTTGATAGTAATGTATCAGCTAGATAAACTTGGTTGGCACATGATATTAGAAATTGGTATAATACTATATAAAATATACAAACCCCAAATTGTACTGCAAAAATTATAACCCTCGTGATTTGATGTGGTGCAAATGGATTGCGCGGGTTGGGTGGTAAACCGAGCACATCTAGTTAAATCCAATGTATTTTTCGAAATTATTTGTTCCAAGTGATTTTGACTTAAAACTCCTATAGTTCTATAACAGTTTATAAAAAACGAATAGATTATATGAAGTTGATAGACAATCAAATATAATAGAAGTAGAGGGGGTGTAAATGAAAATATAGAGTGGGATGTGTTTTTACTGATCCCGTCGTTACGTTAAGGTTGAAATAGAACACACAAAAAACACTCCTTTACTTCTTCGCTATTTGTCCCCACCTCCCAATTTCCTCTTTTTTTTTTTTTTTTTACAATTAATATATTTGTAGTTTTGTTTTTTAATATATCATTTCAAATTAAATAAGATCTAAAAATTTCAAGCATGTGTGAATAAATTATATTGATTTTTTATATAAAATATATTTAATTTATAATATTTTTTTATGTTGAAGTGAAATTGAATAGAACTTAATTAATATTAAAAAAAAACCTGTAATATGCCTAACAAGGCTTATATGTTAAAACAAAAGAAAAGAAAGGATGGTTTATATGATTTGAAAAGGGGCAATGCAAAGGACAAGACACCATGCTTTTCAGTTTCCACTTGGATTCATGTCAAGCACTGCCCAACAAAAAGCATGCCATTAGTGCCATATAATAGAGAGGGAGAAGAGGCGATTAAATAAAAATCACGTTTATTTGTACAAATCGTACAAACTATTTTCATACGTCGATTTTACTGTTTAATTTTAAAAAAATTAATGAAATTGTTTAATCTTGTGAAATTGTTTTATATAATACTTTTTTTTGATGAATTTGTTTCATATATGGTTATGAAATTGTTTCATATAATATTTAATGAAATTATTTCATATATTTCTCTGAAATTAAAATAATGAAGATGATAATATCCATGATTAACACCTTCCACAATAAAAATGGTTAATCAACCTCTCATAATTACAAAAAAATGAACAAAATGAAAAACTATGATTGGTTGAATGTGGTTTTCACGGTTTTTACAAATTGAGTGGTTTTTATTTAAACGCTCCCATATATATATATATATATATATATATAGTATATTTATTTTACAACCTTGTGTATTTGTACAACCCTTGCACCCCAATTAATTGAGATATTTATAGAAATGATGAGAGTTCATTTATTATGATTTGAATATTTATGGAATATGAATAGAGTTTATTAATTATGATTAATACTTTATATTAAGAAACAATTAATACTTCTATGAAATCACATATTCATCAAATGAAATGGACGGTTGAGATTGGGTTGTATTGGTTGCACAAATATCAAGGGTTGTATAATAACCAACATATATATATATATATATATATCGTTTCAAATACAATTCATCACATTTATACAATCAATGCAACCCAATAAATTGAGTTATTTATGAAAATGATGAGAGTTCATTTATTATGATTTAAATATATATGGAAGATGAGTAAGGTTCATTAATTATGATCAATATTTTATATTAGGAAATAATCAAAACTTTTATGAAATCATATATTCATCAAATTAAATGAACGATTGAGATTGAGTTGTATTGTTTGTACAAATGTAAATGGTTGTATGATAACTCACATCTCTCTCTCTGTATATATATATATATATATATATATATATATTATATATATATATATATGTGTGTGTGTGTGTGCGCGTGCATGAAATTAGAACTAATTAGTTTATGGTAACCGTGAGGACCAATAACCACAAAAAAATAGATAAATTAGGAAATTTATAATTTTGAATTAAAATTTTAATGCAAGGACATTTTAGGTATTTTAAAACTCTCATCTCTTCTCTATTCTTTCTCCATTATCCAGTGATACCACAGTGGTATCACAATGCATCTTATATGTGCTTGAGTATCACACTGAGGTCGTTTATGTGATCGATCGGAGATGTAACACAATGGTATCACAATGCTTCTTATATGTATTTGGATATTACACTGTGTCTTTTGTTTAACATAGTCAATATTTTTAGGTTTCACCTAAGGCCGGGGGACGGAGAGAGAAGAGAGGAGAGAAAATACTTAAAATGTTCTTACATTAAAATTTTAATTCAAAATTACCAAAATTATAAATTTCATAATTTATCTATTGATTTGTGGTTGAAATTGAATCTCACGATTACCACAAACTAGTTAGTTCTCCCTTGAATGAACCCCTATATGTGTGTGTGGATAGGTTCAAACAATAAACTAAACATTTTACGAGAATACAAGAAGTTTCAATATTGTATATGATTACACGCATAATACACAAACTTGATCATATATGATTAAACATATATATTGCATTGATAACATATAGACGCTTAATCATACATAATTAAACACACTCAAATAAATATAATCATATATGATATTAAAACTTTACATCTTCTCAAATAATTCTTCCCATATATACACACTCCAACGTTTTAGTAGAGATAATATTTGATCCTTTTAGTTTTCATTCTAACATGTTATGTTAAACAAATTTGATTGTAATTCTTTTTGTACCTTTTTATGATTAAAAAAAAAGAATCAGATTTTATAAAATACGTAAATAGTTGGTGCAAAGACATGAATAAAAATCCCTTTATGGTCACGGAGATTCAAATGCAGTGACTCCGAATTATCTGCAAAGCAAGTGGTCGTCATGGGATTAGTCGGCTCGCATAGCGGCTTGGATATCCAGGTTAATCAAAAAAATAATAATTAATCATCATATATGATTTTGTATAATGATACTTTCAACTTCTAAAATCTTCTCATTTTTTCTTAGCGAAATAATAAAACAAGTTACATATCAATAAAGTATAACCCGTCGTTCAAAACAATATAAATAACAATAACATTAACACATTAAGGGACCCTTTACCCAATTGCTTATTCGGTAAGCGTTTACCGATAAGAGTCAACACTATGATTTATTTTGGTGTGTAAGATTTTAGTACATCAAAACATATCGAATACAACAATTTACTGGGTAATCGTTTACCTAGGTAAGAGTCGTTATCCTCACTTACCGGATAATACTCTCCATCATTCTCATTTCTCTTATCCGGTAAGCATTTACCAAGTAAGTGTTTAGTAAACGGCTCCTAAGCATCTCCAACAGCCTCGTTAGAGATGTTCTTAGGTATTGTTTGGCAAACATAAGGTAGCATAAATTAATTTATCTTTTGAATACATGTTTGAATGAACATAAACTAGCTTGAAGTAGTCATTTAGGAGTCTTTTGCATTTTTTTTCCAATTATAAATCTCATTAATATTAGTTATTATTTATTACTGTTAATTATAAATAAATATTAATTATTACTAATATTCATAAATAGTAATTAATATTAATATTAATTATTTATC
>NC_037532.1:6961034-6973390 GCF_001531365.2 Cynara cardunculus var. scolymus
AATTTTATTTTATTCATATTATATGTAGTTGCATTTAAAATCACAAGCCAATGCAGATTTTTTCCTAAAATTATTTTAACAAATCCACAATTTATAATATATAAAATAATCAATTTAAAAATCTTTTAACCTACATATGATAATCATCTAATTTTTCTTTAATATTTTATTTGTATTAATTAACTTGTTATATTATTAAATATTAATTTTAATTATATTATAAAATATTATAATTGACTAATTTTTCTGAGCTAGTTTGACAAACATTGTCTTAAAACCAAACCATAACTTTAACAAATAGCTAATAACTTTAAATTAGCACAAATATTTATTAAACATATCATAGATAGTTTAATAATTCATCAATCTATGCATTTTTGTCAGATTCAATCATATCTTGTTTCGGTCTAAATGTTGCGCCAAATATGAGACAATAACTTAAATACACACTTGCTTATTGTTAAATTCACACATATCAAGTATTTCACATACATCAACATCACATCAAAGCTTGCTTTTTACAGTATCAATTAGTGATTTAACTTGATTTTGTTTACCCTAAAAACAATGGGTAAAAAGTGAAGTGACAATGGTGGAGATAGCAATGATGAAAGAATTCCAAGTCTCACACACACACATTGTGGGCAAAGGCTGTCATTTTAACCACCATGTGGGTCTGCTTTATCATGCCTAAAGATCAAAAGTTCAGAACCCACACCACAGACAACAACAACATTTCAAAAAGGAAACCAAATATAATGTAGGAATCCCGTGATCAAGATTCATGAATCCAAGCACCTCAGAAACCACAACTAAGATCCCATTTGTAACCACCCAAAATCTAAAAGAAACAACTACCCAAAATCACTTCTAAATCAACCCGAAAATTGTAATGGGTCTTGAGAAACCATTCACAGTTGGATACGAGATGAGATGTTGAATAACGGATCTGTCTAAACACCTGCTTTCTAGGTCGGCATACACTCCAAACCATGCATGCGTTGGGTACGTATGAAAATACATGACATGACATGACATGACAAAACAAAAACTTATTGTCCAACGTTTGGTGCGAAAACTAGACTAAGACTGGACATGACCTAGTGAGACAAAAAATGCATGTATACTGTTTCACCAAATAGGTAGAACATAAAATTATGGAGATAGGACAACCTTAGTAAATTACTAAACTACCCATGTTGAATTAAACCCCTAAAACCTTCCACAATTCTTTTATCCGCCTGCTCACTCTCATCCCGTCCAGTCCTGTTCAGTCGTCCATATACCAAACGAACCCAGTAAAACCTGCATAGGGTAGGGTAGGATGTAGGCAGACCTTACCTCTACCTGAGTGAAGAGGTTGTTTGTGTGAAGACTCTGGCTTCTAGGTTGACATGTATGGTATCCAACTATATAAGCACATTGTACAAGCAGTTATCCTAAAAAACACACAAAGGTAACCCAAGAATACATGGATTTTCATCTATTTCTTTGAATTTGAACATCTTAGCATACGATAAAAGAGATCGATAGAAACCTATTGTTTTATTTTTCATGTTATGGTTAAATCTTATTATTTTGTACTGACCATTTCTAAATTACGACAATCAAGTGATGAATAGACTAAAAGTTGAAAATTCTAAAGTCTGGCTCGGGAATCCGTTTTACCAGGAATATGTAAAGCATCATAATGACCAAACCCGTGGTACAAGACTCGGATTGGATCTTCTTTGCTGTATTCATGACCATATTCGGCAATAGAAATGAGGCCACCGGAATCTTGATCATTCATGTAGACTGAAATTGGCATCCTGCATAAGAATATCCACCAGTAACTTATTTGGTTACACTCAAATATCATGTTTTTATCAACCTCAAGAGGATTTATACGTTCTATAAACCGATGAATAAATCAGCAGAAAATAAGAACGAAATGACTAAAAATCTAATCAGGCCATATACAATGATTATAGAAGTAGAACAAGATGAAATATTACATCGAAGGCATGAAAATTACTTCCACATTCCAACATGAGCCGCTCAGATTATTATTACCTCCAGAGAGGGGTTCCTTCTGACTCTTGTGATCAAAAATACCATATTTTTGCTTCAGATTCATAATAGTAACATTCAATTATAATGAATACTACACTCAACAAAAAGCAACATTACATGCAAAAACTCCATATGGACTTAATTTGAGAAACAATAGGTTCAACCATAGGGTGTTTAGGTATGCAGAAGGAACTGGACAGAGGAGACGAGGTAGACAGAAAGAATCATGGAGGTTTTTAGGGTTTTAATTTGGGAAGGTTAGTTAGGAATTTACATATCTTGTTCCATCTCCCTGATTTTTGTTCCACCTATTTTGGTGCATTTTTTGTCACACTCAGTCCTGTCATGTCTCAATCCAATGTCGTACGAACCGTGGGATAACAAGTTTTTGTTATGTCCTGTCCCATATACCAAATACACCCTAAAAGTCAACAGGGTGTTGGTCTTTTTGTTTTTCTTTCGATGGGGAAATAAGGAAGGATCAGTATTATCTTGAAGTTTTCCAAATGATAATGTCCAGCTAAGGATTCATCATGCATGTCTAAATGAATTCAGGTATAAATTGAAAACAAAAGAGATAGGGTTACTATTTTGACATGCATAAGCTAGAACCTAGGACCGTTATGGATGCCCCAAAGCAGGAACTACATTGCAAACAGAAACCAAGACAATTGACAAGATTCATTCACTTGCATCCTAGAGCTGTAACCCAAATCTTTCAAGGATATTATCACACTATAGTACTTCGATAAAATGGAGTTTCATATTTAGGTAGGCCACATTGGTTACCTTTTAAATTCATTTAAAGATTTTGAAATTTTCCAAATATTTCATAGAGGCAATAAAGCCTAGCTGACTCAGTTAAGCATAGTTGGTACTTCTTCACCGGTCATCAAGAAGTCATTTAGAGTTATACTGGATTTCTGAAGTGTAGTGTGTCTATAAACACACATTAAAAGCCAGACATGCAACGCAAGGGGAATATACTTCAATGCAGTTGTCCACCTTTATAAACAAGAACATCAATAGTTGAAACTGCTATATTATTAATACCTTAACTGTGTTGCTTACGAGAATGTCTGTGATTAGGGTCCTACTGTTGGCCAACAACATTCCCTAAAATGCTATTTCATTGTACCCATGATTTGAACATGAATATGGTTTACTATGGAGTGGCATTTCGTAATCGCACTTTTGATGGTTTTTAGTGCTTTGATTATGGAAATTGGTCAAGCTCGGGGACTACCTACCTAATACTCAATCACCACACATGCATGGCTTTCCCACCTCCTTATGTTCTCACATACCCTGGCTGCAATTATAGAAATTCGGGCATCATCTTGCTTGCCAAATTCCAAAGGACCATCTGATACGCAACCAGAATGTTTGTCATGGTGATGAGCGACTAGAAGAAGCTGATACTTGGGTTGTAAACTTCTCCTTCGACTTTCAATGTAGATACGGATTTTATTTGATGAGAACATATGATTTGGTTAGGTTTGTAGGAGTCGATTATCGAATAATGGTGTTAACTGAAGTATGATTTCCTTCAGAAATGTTTCTAGTTTAACCAACTATAAGTACTAAAAACTGCAAGTATTTAGCATAACTGCAAAGATGGAAATCAATGATTAGCATGCAACTTAACTCAAAATAAGCGGGTATTTTATCTTTTTGTGGTTTTTTGCATGTACTTCCTACACTACACATAGTAATTACAAAGTCAAGGGAGAGAGATTAAAAAAAATTCAGAGTTTAAAAGTGAACCCTTTCACATCAAATAAACCAAGTTTGTCTTTCCGTACTCTATTCTCTTGCAGTTTTAAAATCAACCAACTTGTCCTTTCACTAAAACTAAACATACCCAGTATATTCCACCCAAAGGTAGGGTCTGGGGAGAAGATGTACACAGATCTGACCTTTGAGACAGATAGGCTTGACTAGGTTCAAGTTGGTATTTTTATATTTATGGGGTACTTTCTTCTCTTTTCTATTTTTTTTCCTTTGCTTCCTATACAATTTGTTGACTAAAATTTAAATGCCATTTACACCAACTTATTGTAATTACAGCATAAGTTAATACTTGTATTAGTACAAGGGAATGCATCCAGAACTTTTTACTTCTAAAAGTTGGTATTTTTATTTTATTTTTTACAAACAAACCAACTCCTGTTCTTCACTCAATCAAACATCCAGCTTGTCAGGTACTAGGTTCAGAGTGGGTATTTTCATTCCACCATCACTTGTCAATCCTCAAAGTTTAACCATCAATTATTGTACCATGGACAATTACTGTTTCCTTGTCTTTTCTTGCTCTTCTTTTAGCAATATCAACCGTCTTATACGTTTGCTTCACTCCTTATGTTTCTTGAGAGAGAATTGATGTGACCATTACTTTCGCATGAACATATTACAATTTAAACCGAAAAAGAATATAAATCTCTTGTAAAGTCACCACATTGATTCGTACACAAAGGGTGTCTTTTGTGTGTGTGTTTGTGTGTGTGTGAGAGAGAGAGAGAGAGAGACTTACTTGAGAACATGAGAAGCCATGAGCAATTCAGGTTCACCTCCCCATACATGTGTCTTCCTTATTTGTGACACATAAGAATCAAAGTCACCTTCAATGAACCTGAATGAAGCGTATATGCAATTTATAAGTTTACTTTTACAGAAGTTCCTTAAAGATCACTCGTCTTTCATTTGAGCACAACCAGCATGAATACAGAACATTTGACAACAAAAAGAGGTAATGCAGAAGATATATTTGACTTCTGATAATTATACAATGCATATACCAATAATCATCTTCCATATCTCGTTGTTGATGTATTTATCTAGTGAACGGTCATTTTAATCACTTGTAAAACAAACATCCTTTTTCACTATGAGTATGCTACAAAAACCCTCAATATAAGAACTAGTTCACATTGTGCAAATACAAAATGAATGGAATGAGATACAGTTTGAATGGCACAACCCAATGACCAAGTCAAAATGTCACCTCCTCAAAATGTAAAGGCATGAGAAAATCATCAGCAATAGCAGAAAATTGTTGTGAATGAACAAAAAGATCATATGCGACTCACCATTCCGTCTCTTCCCGTCTTTTAACAAATTCATCGGCCACCTAGAAAAGTGCCAGATAAAAAAAATATATCAATATAAAGCAGGGAACAGATTTCTGAATCAATTTCATTAGATGATGTAATGGCATTCTACATTTTCCATTTTATGTGTATAGGAAACACTAGCAAAGATGAAAGAAGGTAAAATTCTAGGGCCTGATAGTATCCCTAGAGAAAAATAGTAGTATTTGCTAGCAACAACATGATGGCGACTAGAATCCACCATGGAAGCCATAGTACATAAGAAATGTATTATATATAGACCCTTTCACAAGCAATACAACGGAAGTATGGGAGTGAGTTACAGAGGACTGAGGTGTCTAACAATAACTTCGATTTATGTCAAGGAGATCAACAAAAAACCAAACAAACGCAACATGTCCCACAAGAAAGTAGAATTGTGGATGTAGGCATACCTGACCTCTACCCCGAAGAGTAGAGTGGTTGTTCCCGTCAAGGAGATTAACAACACGCTCTAATTTATAAATTAGACGACTCAATAAAAGATGCTCGAGACATAAAAATAATCTATATATGGTGTTCATTAATCAAAATAAGTTATATAAGAAGTGCCAACAGAATAACATGGCCCGCTAGTAAGAAGAAAACCCCCAGAAGATGTGGATGTAAAACATAAGGTTGCATCGCAATGAGTGTGAAAACATGTAACGGCAAGACAAATCTTATTGTTACGTTGCACTAAGGGTTCACCCTTCAGGTGTTACCTTTTCTTTTCAGTTATGGATGAGCTCACAAGAGACATACAATATGAGATCAGAAAATATGCATTCATCATCAATGATGTAAGGTGGGATATTTGGAGGAACATCTTAACACCAAAAAAAGGTTTTAACATGGGGTGTAAGAAGTTCAATTTAGCAGGATTGGTAGAGAAGTGAAAGATGTGACAAGTGCATTCAGGCATGAAATATTTAGGAAAATCGGAACTAGTTTCATAGAAGGATTGAGAGACTGATAAGGATATTAATCAATATATAAGGGTGCGGTCAGCAAAAAAAAACTAGTGACTGTTAAATTAGGCAGGTTGTGACAAAATAAAAATAATAAAACTAAAAAGAAACTAGTGACTGTTACATCTGGGCAAGTATGTTAACATAAAAATAAAAAATTATTATTATTATTGTTCAAAGAGAGGAAACAAAACATACTCTGGCACGTAATTCATCAGCTAGCTCCCTTTGCAGGCTCTCACTAGGAGCAGGCTTCCCTGATCGTAAACATGCTCCATGAGCAACAGCACGAAACAAACATCTCCCATCTCCAGGTATTCCTGTAAAGAAAAACATAAATCCTTCACCAATGAAATCACAGCTTATGTGTGCAATCTGACCTTCCCCTCCATCCAGGGAAAAAAATGGCCGAAGACTTTTTTTGTAGGTAACCGTGGGGGTTCGGTCAGCTGACTAATCCCATGGGGCCCTGAAGATAACAGCTAGGAAAAATCCCCAATGGCCCTAAAGAGACCCGAACGGGGGACCTATGAGAAGGAGCCCCAAGGCCTAACCTTTATCTGCCAGTTGAGCTGACCCTCAAGATTAATAGCCAGAGACTTGATGTGTTACAAAGGATACATTAGTAGATTCTCTACATTACAGTGGAACAAACTAGAAATACAAGATATTAGCTCACCTATAACGGAATAGTTGGTGTGAACTTGCTTCCCATGTGAAAAGTTGGTGATTGTAGAACTACAGTCATCTTCCTTGTTCTCTTTTGCTTCAGCATGTGCTGGCTCAGTATTTGAATTGCAAACGGTTAATCCCATTACAAGGCCAGCTGAGGCACATCCTTGCATCCAAGATCCGGGTACCAAATTCCATTTCATTCTAGAGATGATACCTTGTTTTTGTTTTGGGAACAAAAGCCTTAAGTTCATATTGCGGGACCCAAGCGAAAGATCTAAGCGTGTCTTTGGTGTCCCGCGCCTGGAATGCATAGCACTTTTGATGGTCAGTAACTGCCAGTTGCTCCTCTGGTTTGCAACGTCAGATGGCCCAATAAGAGATTGGCGGGTGTTCGGCTTTGGAACATAATTCGGTTTGACACATCCAAGGGAGAGATGAAAACAACATGCACTTGAAGGCATCACACTTTGCCGGGACCCACTTGGACGAACGGCGTATTTCACACAATTTCTAATGGGAGAACAAGCAATCATGCTGTCATCACTCCAGGTTCAAGCTCCGGAGATGACACTCAATCACTGTTAACAATAATAAATATATGGATTTACATCATTTAAAATAAAGTAAAAACAGCCTAAATCAAGAATATATGTTCCATTTAGATGCTCTTTTTCTCTCTTATCTCCATCTACAAATAATTTAAGCATTATGCTTATAATTTACATTCCCAACTATTATAAAGATTTACTGCATACACCATTCTAGCGAAAATTACAATAGTTTGGCAGGCATAAATCTCTAATCATGGGTTGATCCTGAAATAATTCATTTTGCTACTTTTTATGCAACAAAACTGAAACAACAATTTAACAAGTCACACATACAGCAAAGCACATGAACTCTAACCTCGAGGACTAGCTCAACTCGCAAATAAATGCCAGGCCCTTGGGGCTCCTCCCCCATAGCTCGCTAGTTCGAGTTTTATCAAGATTGCCCAGAATTTTCCTGGCTGTCATCTCCAAGGCCAATGGGATTAGTCGAGGTGCACCCAAGCTGGCCCAGCCATCCACAGGGTTAAAAAAAACACATGAGCCCTTCTCAAAATGTTGTTCAACAACTTTTTACTTTTTCCCAGCACTACGTCAATTTTAAACATATCCAAAAGGATAAATTTATAATGTTCATCAATTCAGATAGAACCAATAAAAGGGAATCGGAATAAAACAGCATTAAATACTAGCAGCGTTGATGGACACTGACGTGTCTATTCTAATTCATGGCACCTATCCAAATTAACACAAATCAATGGTGGTAGATTTTGCAGGCGATCAATGGGTTTAATCTATTAATCACAGGGTAAATAACCGAAGCCATATATTAAATCTTTTGGAGAAGGGGTATTTAAGATTTCAGCAATAACTGAAACTACGAGAACGATATCAGGAAGAAAAAAAAGCTTTTCATATGAAAAGGAAAGAACATCAACAGTAAAGGTGCATAAATTTGGAAAATCGAAAAGGAACAAACCTGTTGGTGTTTATTATTTACAGTATGAATAAGAATGAGGAAACCCTAATAAGGAATGGAATTGAAAAGGGAATGAAAGAAGGGTATAATATGGAACTGAAGGAAGGAATGGAATCAGAACCTGACAACATCTTCTCATCTTTCTGGAACTTTCTTTGAAGCTTCTTTTCTTTGAGCACCGCAGTTAAAGCTTCCCTTTCTCAAACTTCCATGGATGAAACCATGTTGTACCCATAATTTAGAGCGTAAATTACAAGTTTAGTCCATATGGTTTGTAAATTTTGTAAGTTTAGTCCTTACATTAAAAATTATAAAATCTTCCTCGTAGTTTCAGTAGTGCTATTGAAGCTGGAATTACCGCGGCTGCTAGCACCAGATTTTCCTTTCAATAAATCCTTGCTCGTTTGAGCCCAATTTTATTATAAATTTGGTCCTTACCATTAACGGTCATTAAAGAGGTTTTCGTTAAAGCAATGTTTGTCGAACTACTTGATAAGCTAGCTGATAACTGTAAGCTAACTGGTAGCTAATAAGTTAGTTGATGGTTGATAATCTAACTAATGAACAAATCATATTTAACAAAAATTAGTGATAAACACGTAAAATAACTAAAAAACATCTTAAAAAATTAGTCAATTGCAATATTTTATAATATAATTAAAATAAATATTTAGTAATATAATATATAAATACAAAAAATTAGTAAAGAGAAATTAAAATAATATAATAAGGGACTATTTACCTAAATGTTTACCCGATAAATGCTTACTGTTAGAAGTCAACACTATAATTTATTTTACTCGGTAAGGTTGTAGTACATCAAAACGTATTCCATGCAACAATTTTCCTGGTAAGTGCTTACCCGGGTAAGAGTCGTCATCCTCACTTACCGAGTAAGACTTTCCATCTTTATCCTCATTCTTATCGAGCAAGATTCTTGGCCCTTGTCATGTTCATCCGGTGAGAAAAATTACCCGGTAAATACTTACCGGGTAAGCGTTTAATAAACGGCTCCAAACTTGATCTGGACAAAAAGTTGATTATTGACCCCTCGACCCCAAATATAATATGTGATTATATCATAAACTTTGGATTTATCAAAACATAATTTAAAAGAAAAAAATCAACATTAGTTTATAATTTTTAATAATCATTACATATAATATGAATAAAAATAAAATAGTGTCAACCTCACATATCCTAATTAATCAGTAATTTTTCAAAAACTATAATTAATAATTAAATTAAATATTGTATTAAAATCATTTAACACGATTTTATTATCTCTGAAATAAAATAAGTTTAACTTTAATTTTTGTATCAGTTACATAAAAATTGTTAGAATTGTTACATTTGTTTCTGATAACTAAATATATTCAATAATAATTCAGAAAATAATAATATAGAAATAATTGATATGATTAATAATAATTCTAACAAATTAATATTAATGTATAATGTATAATTAAAATTAAAATTAATAATTTCCAACTAATATTGATTAATATTAATTAATTTTTATTAATATTAATAATAATTACTTTTTATTTATTTGTAAGTAATATTAATGAAGGTTATAAACGGAAAATGTGGCAAAAAGCTCATCATGGTCTACTTCAAGTAGTGTTCCAATAAGTTAGTTTATGTTAATCCAAACATATATACAAGCTAGCTTATGTTTGTCAAATAATGCCTAAAGTGAATCCATATAAGCATGTGAGGGTAATTTCATCTTTTCTGTTTTCTTATAGGGATGCAGTTTTCCCTATAGATTTTGTTAGCTTCTCTTCGACTAACTCGTTTCTTTTTTGAGTTTGAAACGACAATTAGGGATGAGCATAGGCGGGTACCTGCCCTATTTGACAGGAACCGGAACCGGCGGTTCTTGAGATATTGGAACCAGAACCGGTTAGAGCGGTTCTTGAATTTTTGGAACCGGGACTGGAACTGCCGGGAACCGGTTCTGGTTCCGGGTACCCGCTTCCTAAAAATATTAAAATTTTATTATTTAGAAATAAAAAATAAAACATTGCCAAAATACTAAATAAATAAACAAGAATACAAATTATATAGAATAATGGTTACAAATATTGTTTAACGATTACAAAGGCTAATAGTAAATGTTGAAAGTTTAACGTTTACATACTATAATTGTAAATGTTCAAAGTTTAACGATTATGAGTCGATGAAGACGGTCCGTGAGAGGCCTCAGGCCTGAGAGTATAATTCGATGAGGCGCAGATGCGGGACCAAAAATCTAATCTATAGTTCTAAGTTCTTGACCTAATTAAAATTTAGTATTAAAAAAAAGTAATTATTTTTTTAATTGAAAATATCGGGTACCCGCCGGTTTTGTATACCCGGTCCCGGGTACCCGACGAGTAACGGTTACGACAAATTGAGAACCAAAACCATTTTCAATCGGTTCCGTTTTTTGGAACCAGAACCACTAATATCGGTTCCGGTTCTGAAACCGACAGTTCCAAAGCAGTTCCGGTTATGCAAGTGAGTACCCGGTTCCGCTGCTCACTCCCTGAAGATTCAATTGAAGTTGGTAAAAGAAGTTTTAATTATTTGGAAATGAGTAAAATTTTGTTGGTTTAGAATGGAGTGAAGTTTTAAGCTTATATTGAAATTATGTTTTATCTCTATTTCATCTTTTAAATTATTGAAATCCGAGCCTACCCGAAATCTGAGCCGCAACAGTCTAAAACGCAAGATATTCAAAATCCCCAAATATTGTTAGTACGATAGTGAGTTTCGGGTTTTTGTATCATCACCTGAAATCCAACCGGATTTTAACTTCTTCCACCCGATCCAATTCGACACGACTTTTGCACACCCCTAGCTACAACAAAAAAATTATTCTAAGTATTGAATTAGATGTATTTGTATCATTATAAAATTAAATTGTTGGGACAAACACTTATCAATTGGTATTAATTACTTTTATAAAGTTCAAACGTCTTAATAAATTGTAAAATATTGTATGAATATGCAAGCGTGTAAATATAAATTGTGATTGAAAATTCTAAAACCGGGTTTTGAAACTAGGTTTTTCTGCTTGAGAGGGCATGGATTCCAATCCCCGTTTTTGCAACATATTCTGGCAGAGTAATCATACCTATACGTTGGTACCACGTAGACAATGGAGTGCATAGTTGCTTATGCAATAGTTAACCTTAATACCTCTTATGTAATTGTTAGTTTTAATTATATATCAATTCTCATTTTGACTTACTTCATTTAAACATAACTGCTATCGAAGTTTCGACCCGACCAACCTAACCCAACCAGCAAACATTAGATCAAGTTGTTTAAATGTCTTTAACCTGATCAAACCAACTTCATGCAACCCTACTTTCAAGACCTTGTTTTCGAAGGAGATATATTTGATTTTATTTATGGGATACGATTTTGGTATTAAATATGGATTTGATGTAACAACATTGGGGTTCCATGTCCTTGTATAACAAATAGGGATAAAAAATTGGAAAGGTGATTGGTCCATTTAAGCCCTAATTTGAAAATGAAGACAAGAGAGGCCCATTAGATTGGAAGTGGGCCAAAGCCTACCAATTGGCCTATTTCCAATCCCATGGCGTCCAATAGAGATGGCCAAATGGGCCCGGCCCGGCCCGGGACCGCCGGAGGACCGGGACCGGGACCGGGACCGACAAAGGACCGGCCCGGGACCGGGACCGGTAAGGACCGGTTATGGGACCGAAAACCGGGACCGGTTAAGGTTTTTGGTAGTTTCGTGGGACCGGGACCGACCGGGACCGAGACCGGTTATGGGACCGACTATGGACCGGCCCGGCCCGGCCCGAAAATTCAAATAATATTATAAATAAATGTATTTTTAAATAATATTATAAATAAATGTATTTTTAAATAATTTTATAATGTATTTTTATAAGAAAACGTAATTTTAATTATATTAAAACACATTTTTAAAGTGTATTTGAGTGACCCAATTGTAAATTTTATAATGTATTAA
>NC_037532.1:6974223-6978010 GCF_001531365.2 Cynara cardunculus var. scolymus
ATTTATTATTATTTATGTTATATTCAATGCGTATTTAAAATAATATATTAATGTATATTTTTAACAGATTCAAAATTTATAATGTTTACACACACACACACACACACACACACATATATATATATATATAGAGAGAGAGAGAGAGAAGATCAAATGCAACCCTTGTAAAGATTGCAACCGATACGACACCATCTACACCACACATCCAAATGATCAACGGTTGGGAAGGAAATTGGGGCATTTTCATTATTATATTAGCTTTAGAAGGACACGCGTGGAAGGAAACTTTTGCTTAGAGAAATTATACAAACATAGTTGTTAAATTACTACCGCTTCGATCGGGAAATCATGTCTAAGACCGTGATCGAAAACTGAAATAATAAAATCGTGGATTAAAAAACTTTCATCGAGTATTAGTCGATCAACAAAATGGTGGAAAACATTCAAAGTTCTCGATAGAGGAATACACTTTCTGTCTTCTTCTTTCGATTTTACGACTTCCTGTCTTCTTATTCTTCTTCAATCATATGATTATTCGATTTATTATCTTCTTCTTCTTCAATGTATAA
This sequence comes from Cynara cardunculus var. scolymus, assembly GCF_001531365.2. Classification (NCBI taxonomy): domain Eukaryota; kingdom Viridiplantae; phylum Streptophyta; class Magnoliopsida; order Asterales; family Asteraceae; genus Cynara; species Cynara cardunculus. Next base: position 6,974,793 of record NC_037532.1, read on the forward strand.
GATGCATATGACATGCATTATTCATAGGATGCACATACACTTTATGTCTTCTTCTTCTGGATTGTTCACATATATACTGTCATATGTGCATGTATGCATATATTTGATTGTTTACATATGCATATATGCATCTGCTGATTGTTCACATATGATTTTACGATTTTGTCTTCTTCTTCGATGCATATGATATGTATATGTTATGCATATATTCATAAAAATGATGCCTACTATCACATAAGATGCATATATTCGATAAATGTCCTTTTCATTTCCAAACATTAATAATACAAATTAATATATATATATATATATATATATATATACTAGAAGGATACTCGCATAATATAGCGAGATACATTTCGATTTTAATGTTTCGTTTTTTCTTTGTCTCAATCGATGTTATAATACGGTTTTATGTGGTTTTAAGAAAGCGTAATGTTTTTATTTTTAAATAAAATATAAATATGAAGATATGGTAAAAAAAATGAAAAAAAATATTAATATTAGTATCAAACTAACTATTTAAAATTTCTTTCTTTTTTGTGTAGTTTTTTTAATTTTTAATTTTTGGTGTAATAATATAATTTTTTTACAAAGATAATAATTAAGTATTTTATTAGAAGTTAATGACTATCCTAATTATATTTTAGATTTTTTATATTTAAAATAAGATATTTATCCTTTATTTGATTATTTTTATCTGCAGTTAGTTACATGAAGTTTTAATAAGTTGTATTTACGCATAATTTACTTGTAATCTTGAATTTTAAGTAATATGCATCAATAAACAATACTTCATGCATAAAAATGGTTTTTAAGAGTTTTTGTTAAATGCTTTATAATATAGTATAGATATACTAGAAGGGTACCGTGCAATGCATCGAGACACATCTTGATTTCAGTGTTTTGTTTTATTCTTTTTTATGTCAATATAATACGGTTTTATGTGGTTTTGATAAAACGATAATGTTTTTATTTTTAAATCAAATATAAATTTGAAAATATCATAAAATTTTGAAAAAAAATATCGATATCAGTATCAAATTAATCGTTTTAAAAGTTCTTGTGTTTTGGAGTAATTTTCTTAATTCAATTTTTTTAATTATAATTTAATCTAGATTTACTAACAAAGAAATTTAATTTAGGTTTAATAACATAATTTTTTATAACGATAATAACCAAATATTCTGTTAAAACTCAATGATTATCCTAATTATATTTTAGATTTTTTATATTTAAAATGAGATGTTTATCCAATTTTTTATTATGTCTATCTGCAGTTAGTTACATGAATACAAATATGGAGTTTTAATAAGTTGTATTTATACACAATTTACTTGTAATATTAGAATTTAAGTAATATAAATCAATAAACAGTACTTTGTGCATAAAAAATAGTTTTTAAAAGTTTTTATCAAATGCTTTATAATATAGTATATATATATATATATATATATATATTAATGCAAAACAATATAATAAGAATATTAATTCTCATTCCATGCTATATTTATTTTTATTCTCGCTCTCATTCTTATTCTTATCCATCTTATTTATAAAAATATCACTACAAATTTGATCCATCGATTACAAGGTTTGGATGGTTGGGATTAATTCTTTATTTATCAAAATATTCGTGGTTTGATGTGAAAAGTGGTCGTACATACGTACTTGAATTTTGGGAAAAGGGAATTATAAAATATTATTTTTAATTTAAAAGGAAAAGTCAAACTTGATTTTGAAATAACAAACATTGTCCCTCCTAACACTGAGAGTAATAAAATAAATAAAAAAATCAAATTGCACTGGCGGATGAACGCTGGCGGCATGCTTAACACATGCAAGTCGGACCGACTCCATTAACGTTTTCGAGGGGTGTTTTAGGCAACGCTATTTGTACATTTTTTAATGTCATAATCAAATTATTTCATGTATTAAAAATGTAAAAATAGATTTCGATACTGATATATGAGAAGAGTAAATACTAGGCATGGATGCACTTAGCAATGTATGAGGGTGTAATTAGCCTTTTTTGATGTTTTTAAAGTTGAAATCTAACCCATTTAGATGAGATATGAATTATCGGGAGGGAAATTACAAAAAAAAATTTAAAAATTGTAGAGTTTTTTTTTTAATTTATTTAAGAAACGTAATCAGAATGGCATGTCATTCACATCACATCATTTATGCCGTTTAAGCGGAAAAAGGGGGTTAACCGGTTTTAAAAATAATAAGTTGTGTACTGCTATACTGAGTATATTTTCTAAAGTATAACGCTCTAATAAAATAATAATTTGAAAGTACATTGTTGTAATAAAAAAATGAAAGTATAATGTTATAATAATTTTTTTGAAAAAGTAGATTATTATTTCATTCATTCATACCTATTATTAATTACTAGAAGGATACTCGCGCAATGCAGCGATATACATCTTAATTTAAATATTTCATTTTATTACTTATCTCAGTCGATATTATAATATGATCTTATGTGATTTTGAGAAAATGATGATGTTTTTATTTGTTAATAAAATATAAGTTTGAAAATATCATAAAATTTTGACAAAARTATATCGATATTAATATCAAATTAACTATTTAAAATTCCTCATTTTTTTGTGTAATTTTTTAATTCATTTTTTATTATAATTTAATTTAGGTACAATAACGAAGTAATCTATTTGGTTTAATTATATATTTTTCTTATAAAGATAATAATTATTTATTTTGTTAGAACTCAATAATTATCCTAATTATATTTTAAAATGAGATGTTTATCATCTATTTGATTATGTTTTTCCACAGTTAGTTATACGAATTTTAACATCAAATTGTAATAAGTTGTACTTATCATAATTAACTTGTAATCTTGAATTTTAAGTAATATACATCAATATACAGTACTTTATGCATAATAAAAATATATCGATATTAGTAACAAATTAACTGTTTAAAATTCCTCATTTTTTGTGTAATTTTTTAATTCATTTTTTTATTATAATTTAATTTAGGTACAATAACAAAGTAATTTAATTTGGTTTAATAATATAATTTTCTTATAAAGATAATAATTAATTATTTTGTTAGAACTCGATAATTACCCTAATTATATTTTAGATTTTTTATATTTTAAAATAAGATGTTTATCCTTAATTTGATTATGTTTATCCTTAATTTGATTATGTTTATCCGCAGTTAGTTATACGAATTCAAACATC
>NC_037532.1:6978305-6987902 GCF_001531365.2 Cynara cardunculus var. scolymus
ATTTTTTATATTTAAAATGAGATGTTTATCCAATATTTGATTATGCTTATCTGCAGTTAGTTAGACGAATTCAAGTATGAAACTTTAATAAATTCTACTTATGCACAATTTACTTGTAATCTTAAATTTTAAGTAATATGCATCAATAAATAGTACTTTGTGCATAAAAAATCGTTTTTAAGAGTTTTTGTCAAATGTTTTATAATATAGTATAGATATATAATAATTAATAATAATATTATACTTGGATGTATGGTAATTGGATGGATAATTAGTTTGGATCAGTTCGATTGGATTTTGAATTGTCATCCAAGAACCGACAGATCCAATTCATATGTTAAAACAAAATCAATTACAATTGGATATCCAGTAATAATCAGTTCGTTATAATTGAATCGACCGATTTTAATTGAATTAGATGACTTTTTACACACTCCTAATTGTTGGATTTGTAAAATATCATAAGGATCGTAAGCTTTTGTTTCATAAAAAGACGAGGTTTAAAAAAAATCAAACTCAATAAAAATGTACACCTCAATTTAACTTCCATGCCTGTTAAAGGATATATATTTTATATCATAAAACATTTGACAAAAACTCTTAAAAACCATTTTTTATACATAAGATATTGTTTATTGATGCATATTATTTAAAATTCAAGATTACAAGTAAATAATGCATAAATACAACTTATTAAAACTCCATGCTTGAATTCGTGTAACTAACTGCAGATAAACCTAATCAAATATTGGATGAACATTTCATTTTAAATATAAAAATTCTAAAATATAATTAGGATAATCACTGTATTCTAACAAAATACTTAATTATTATCTTTATAAAAAAATTATATTATTAAATTAAAAATAAATTATTTCGTTATTAAATTCAAATTAAATTATAATAAAAAATTGAATTAAAGAAATTACACAATAAAAGAAGAACTTTTAAATAGTTAATTTGATACTAATATCAATATATTTAAAAAGAAAATAAGATATCTTCAAATTCATATTTTATTCAAAGAAACTTTAAATAGTTAACCTGATACTAATGCCGATATATATTTTTAAAATTTTAAAATATTTTCAAATTTATATTTTATTCAAAAATAAAAACATTATCTTTTTTCTCAAAACCACATAAAACCGTATCATAACATTGACAGAGAATAAAATAAAATGAAACATTAAAATGAATATGTATCTCGTTACATTGCACGAATACCCTTCTAGTATGGTTTAATTTTAAAAAAGGGTACATGTCATTTCTCTTGTTTCCCTTGACTAATTATATAATAAAAATATATTAAATTTGGATTTGGTTAAGTTTATTGGCTTTAATTCAAAACTTCTTTTTTATGATCGAAAGATTTGGTTATTCTCGAGACTATTTATATCCTATAACCAAAGTTCTAAATAGCATGAGACGTAGCGTGACGGCGAGGTCAATCCTTAAACCTTAGAAGTCACGGTGTTTTCAAGGATTGACTTATGACGACAAATTTGTATACCATATATAATATTATACATATATAAACATTTGTTTTCTACTATTACTCAATGAGTCAGTGATATTAAGCATTTTTAGTTAGGTTAAATGTTAAAAACCAAACAAATAAGACACTAAAAGGGTACGAAAAATCAAACATAATGTTACAAAAATCACGCGTTAGGCCATGGCATGCCACATGCATAACGTGATGTCTGACACAATCTTTAAACCACAGCATACCATGGCGACTGTCATGACGAGCTTTTTAGAACACTACCTCTAACAAAACCTGTTTTAAGTATGGTCTGATCAGCTTGGATCATCGATACCTAAGGTATTCAATTTCTCGTAATTTAAGTCAATTTTACAATAATTTTAGACGCTAAGAAAAGACCGAGCTCGAGACCGGTCCTCGACTAGTCGGATCAACAGATCCATATCATATTCATTATTCATACACCTAAATAACGTTCTTCAGAATTTGGCTTGGAACCGAGTCTTCTGCAACTTTAGATCGTCTTTGGAATTTTTGTGGAGGTACGTATCGCCTTTTCGTTTTTTTTTCTTGAATATAAATATATCAGTACGTTTTGTTTTCTGTGAGTCTCAAGAAACGGTAATTTTGGGGAAATTTCAGGGGAATTGTATTCTTTAAGTAAAGTCCACTTTTAGTCCAAGTAGTTTGAATCAACTCAACAAATCGATTCTAGAGCATTAACTTATGGCGCCGAAGAATTTCAAGTTACTGGATAAAAATACAACAACGGCCACTCAAATGATCGCTAAGGTAGAGATCGATATAAACAAAATGGGGTTGGTTGTGGTCTTGAAGTCCTTTGGACCCGCATGGTTCTAGTTTTTAAACCAAATATTGGCATGAAAAATGAATAGACGTCCAAATATGGATCGGTCAAAGCTCCATTAAAAACTAGTGTTTTTTGAAGGTTTGGACATGTAGGCTTGCTTATCGTAACCCCAAACGGATATTATCTTTCAATCATTAAGTACTCTCATGTGCCTCTCACATGAGGACAGTTTGGTCATTTTACTATTTGATGCAGTAATGACATGACAATTCGTAACGCTATAGATTTTTATAGCTATCGACCAGCATTGACCCATATTAAATTACATGTTTTTTTTTGGATTAAGGTATTAATTCGTGAAACTGGTAAATGTCAATTTTGCCCTCGTATACATGGCACATGATGCCACTTAACAGGAGCACACGTTTTTTTGTAATGAAAGAATTGTTGGGACGAAAAAACCACATGAACCACATGGATAAAAAGTATAATTTACTCAAACCATTAAAACAAAATCGTCTTCAACAAAACCATTTGAACTCATTAAGCTCAAATAGAGACTAGTTTTAGACCACTGAGCGATATCAAAAACCGAGTTTCACACCATTAAGACGAGACCTACACATCAATTATAGGTCTCTATGCATCTTTATGTTAAGGTGCATTTAGGGGGTGTTTGAGATTGCTTATTTGAAACAACTTATGTTTTTTTACAAAAACACTTATCAACTTATTATAAGTCAGAAGGATTTAACTTCTTCAAAAACTTCTTATTACTGGTTTAACATTGGTAGAAGTTGTTTATTCAAACACTCAAAAATACTTATTACCAGTACCACACCGAAATAAATCAATAAATTATTTTTATAAACAATCTCAAACACAGCTAATAAGGACCATGAATACCCCAATTGAGATACCAATTAGTTTATAATTTTAAATTAATTATGAAAATTTAAAAAAAAATAAAAAAGGTTGGATTGGATTTTAAAGATGGTGGGGATGTATGTGGACCATCATTCACGTGCATAGCACGCGGTTTAAGGCCCACGACAAGTCGGCGACCTTAAACTCAAGAACCACAAAGTATGTGGTCCTCTTTATCTACTGTACAACGATTCCTCTCTACATAATCATTTATATTTATTATTTTTGTTATTTATAAAAAAACAAAAACCATAATAAATGCATTAATTTTCATTATATATATATATTGGTATATTATATGAACCGTTATTTTTTAACCTGTCTATACATACTCTACTAAATTGTTAAAAAATAGGAAGCATGGGTCAATGGTTGTGAGGTGATTGAAATAAGGGTGCTTATGAGTTGGGTTGATCGGGTTGAAAACATTTAAGCAACTCAACTTAATACATGCGGTTTGAAAATTTTTAACATAACTCAATCCAAACCAAAGTGCAACCCAACCCAATCCAAACCGTACGGGTTGATGCTTTGCTATATTAAAATATTCATCTAACATTGAATATGTTATTTTCTCTACTCATAATTTTCTTTTTATCATCAACCATTTGATACAACTTATCCGTACTTCTTACGTATATCATATTCAATTAATTTTTCAGTTTACATATATATGTTCACAGTTACGGAACATATATACGAATGAGTTATATAGAGATGAAGAATAGATTAAAAATATGTATATATAAAGAGCGTATGTGATAGTGTAATTGTCTAATGTATATATTAATATAAACTCAACAATCATATTAAATCCAAGAAATAAAAGAATATCAGGTTCATCGGGTTGTGTTGAGTTCAAATAATAGTAACTCAATATCAATCTAATACTTACGATTGGAAAATTTTACAACTCGATTAGACATCGGGTTGCTTCGAGTTGAATTATTTGGCCTTGGGTTATTCGGATTGATCGGATTTTTGAACATCCCTTAAAATGTTTTTAGCCGGTTACAAAAATAGTTTTTTTGTGTTAAAAAAATGTTGGTAACCAAATTTTAAACACTCAACACTTTATTAATTAAAAAAATTAGGGGTTTAATCATTCAAAATGAGAATGTTTAATCGTTTATTTATTAAAAAAGTTTAAGAACTTAATTATTTAAAATGAGAAAATTAATTGAGTTTTTTTTTTGTTGCACTTTTTCCTTTACAAAATCAATTTCTAAAGCTTCAATTTAAAATTTTAAAGGTAAAATTTACAAACAATTATCGATTTATATGATCTTCTAAAAGGTTGATTTGGTTCCTACATATTTGGTATGTAAAGACGACTGGATTTGGTTCCTGCCTCTAACAGCTGTTAAAAGAATCCGTTAAGTGATAAGTATTTTAGACTTTTTTCCATTTTCTGTCATTTTTCTTTAAAAATAAAACATTCTTTTAATATATATTAATTAAAATATGTATGTACACACACAATGTACCCTCCGTCCCCCTAGGAATGACAACGGACTGGGTATGGACCGGTAATTGGTATCCTCGTTCCCGAAACTGATAACTAAAATCGTCCTCAAAATCGTCTCGATCTCCGTCGGATCGGTTCCCCGCGGTTTCCCTGATCCTCGGTGGGGAACCTATTAAGGGTAAAACAAGTATATATGTGAAAATTTGTGATTCACATATGAAATATATGTTCATATGTGAACCCGTGTAATTCACATAAGAATTATTTAATTGATTCACATATGAACTAATTAACTGATTCACATGTGAACTAATTAACTATTTTACATATGAACTATGAGTTCACATATGCACTTATGGGTTCACATAAGCAATTGTTTGCCATCTATTTATAAAAGTTACGAAACTAGCACTCTATTTTTTGCTTGACCGGTCAAAGCCGCAATTTTGGACCAATCTAGACTATATGAAAGACTATGATCACTTCTTTATTTCTAAAATATTATCACTTCTCAAATGAACTTCTTCCTCTATATATATGTGTGTGTGTGTGTGTGTATGTGTATGTATGAGTAAATGGCATTTTTGGTCCCTATGGTTTGTTAATTCTTTTTAAGTAAATTGCATTTGTAGTAGAAGCTTAAATAAAAAAGTAAAATGACCAAAATGCCCTCAATTTAACAGATACTTTTTAGTGGATAAGGATCCAAAGAAATCACTTTCGCATACCACGAAGATTTTCTTGCAATAAAAATTTTATAGGGACCAAAATAAAAAAAAACAACAAATCACAGAGACCAAATTTACAATTTACTTTAAAATTAAAGTCAGTTATATTCAGGTATAATTTATTCGATATTTTATTAATAACAACTGAAATCGTGTCAAAAGGTCTTAAGATTTTTTTTTTAATAATTCATAAAGTTTATAATTATATTTTTTATGCATTAATTATTTATAAATTCAAAAAATCGTGAAATGGTCAACAATGCAAGACCTAGGGGTGTTCAAAAAAACCGTTGGACCGTTCAAACCGGCCGAACCAAGTCAAACCGGACCGTTTTTGGCGGTTTGAGAGGTCTAGCGGTCCGGTTTGGTTTGGAAAATAGCAAAACCGGACGGTCTGGTTCGGTCTGCAGTTTGGAACCTTTTTTGGGCGGTTTGGACCAAATCGACCGTCAAATGCATATATTTATTTATTTATCTATTTTAATATTAGGAAGCCCAACTTTTTTAACTTATTGGCTATGACCCAAATATATTCCTAAGCCTAACATCCAACATAATCAAAATCGACGACTAAAACCATTAAACCATTGAACATATCGACACATTTGTTACTAACGGTCTCCAAAATTTGAAACCTCTCAAGAAATCCATCAATCTATTGATCTTTCTAATCCATGGTTAGATTTCGGCGCATATCATCAAGATATCAACCAAGTGATTCAACTAACTTAGATTTGACTTCTGTTTTGTTTGATCAAGAACTCAAGACTCAAGAATTAAACTATTAAAAGTTGTGAAATCGTGGATTTTGTTACTCAATACTCGTAGTAGAGTTGTAACTTTGTTAATTTGTTTGTTTTCTAATATGTTATATATTTATTTGTCTGTACTTTGGATTGCTTCGACTTTGTACTCAAAAACTTTTTAATTATTACATTTATTTGTTTAGATATTTTGTTTTGTTAAAATGGAGATTTAATTTGAAATTCTAAATTATATATGTTTTTAAGTTTAATATTTAAAGTCTATTAAAGGCCCAAACCACCTAAACCGGTCAGACCAAACCGTCTTTTCGTGGTTTAGTTTGACCGGTCTGGACACTTGATGTCAAACCGCTCGGTTTGAAAATTTTATAAACCGCTATTATGGTTTGATTTATGATTTGAGGGGTTAAACCGTCCAAACCGGACCGCGAACACCCCTAGCAAGACCCAACTTGTTTTTTACACTAATATTTACATTTAGTCCTCAATTTTATTGTAAATTGCAATTTTCTGCCAATTTCTCTCAAGTTTTTGCAAATTAGTAAATTGTAACATACGTGTTTATACTTTAGATATAAGTTTGGGAAAAGTTCATAAAAAAGCTAAGGAACTATCTCATTTTGAATGATTAAGTATCTAAATTATTTTTTTAAATAAAAAAACATTAAATTTTCTCATTTTGAATGATTAAGTCCTTGAAATATTTTTTTTTCAATGAAAAAAACATTAAACTTAGGGGGTGTTTTCTTATGACTTAATGAGTTTAATGAGTTGAATAGCTTATTTGCACAGTCAAAATAGGGTGTTTACTTGTGGCTTATTCGCCCAGATGATGACTTATTCGCACATATGAAAATGCTATGTTGTCCACATTCAGCAAAAAAAAAAGTCATCCCTACTCCTTATACCATGCCTCCTTATAGGTTAGGAACACGACTTTCAACCCTCTGCTGGTTCGATTTCTTCATCTCCATAATCACCATCTTCATCATCCCTCTATTGGTTGATATCGTCTCCTCTGCTGGGTCGATTTCTTCTCCTCTGCTGGTTTGATTTCTTCTCTTCTGCTGGTTAGATTTCTTCTCCTCTGTTGGTCGACTTCTTCTCCTCTGCTGGTTAGATTTCTTCTCCTCTGTTGATTGACTTCTTCTCCTCTGTTGGTTAGATTTCTTCTCCTCTGCTGGTTAGATTTCTTCTGCTCTGCTGGTCGACTTCTTCTCCTCTGCTGGTTCGATTTCTTCTCCATGGGTGCTCGGTGTGTTATTGTTTTCCCCAAGGATGTTGAACTTGAAGTTAAGATTTAGAAGATATGAACTTGATTTTTTGAGGTTTTGGTACATATGGAAAAAAGTTTAGGTTTTTCTTTTTTGAGGATTTGGTATAGATTTGAATTTGGTTTTTCGATTTCATTGTTCATGAAGAGGTTTTTTGAGGGTTTTTATACTCTAGGGTAAAAAAGTCATTTATGTCATTCAAATAATTAATTCAGATAAAAGGTCAACAAAAACACAAATTTATCTAGACAGACAAATTTATCCATACTGAACTTAATAGAAAATTTGGTAAACAACCCCTTATTCTCATTTTGAATGATTAAATCATTAAACATTTTTCTTGAATAAATAAAGCATTGAACATCTAAAAATTGGTTACATACATATTTTATTTTAAATAACCTACCCGTAATTGACTGTGAAGGTTTTAAAGTAAAGATAAACCCAAATCAATTTTACCGTTCTCATAATCTACGCCATTAAAACCCCTCACAAACAACAATATCGCTACCCCTCGCCACTCCCTATTGCCCCAACGCTGTTCATTCTTCATATTGCCTAACACGATGTTGGCCCCTGCCATCAGTCTCTCTCTTTTGATCTATTTTTTATCTATCATAAGAAGGATAATCGAAAGATAAACGGTTACATTTAGCTTATTTTGGTCAAAAATATGTAAGTAACCAATTTCTAATAGTGCGATGGTTTAGGGGCTGTTTGTTTGCCTCTTAATGGCGACATTAAGAGGCTGCCTCTTAATCGGTAAGAGGTGTGATGTGTTTGGCAAAAAAAAAAACCCCTCTTAATGGTTACACAAGCCTCTTAACCATTTTGAGGGTATGAGCTCACTAAACCATTCAGATTATCCTTTCTTCCATCTTTACCCTTCCACACACAGCCGACCATTATTTCAGCAACCCAAGTCGTCGCTAACCGTTTATCGCCTCCCTCTTCTCCGGCGAGGGTGTCTTCGGTCGGTGATTCCACAGCCTCGTCGGTCGCCGGTTTCCTCAGCTACTCGTCGGTCTCCGGTTTCTTCACCTTCGTCGGTCGCCGGTTTCTTCACCTTCATCGGTCTCGATTGTATCAGGTTTGTACTTTATAGATCCTATTGCTTTCCTCAGCTTCATCGATCGCCAATTACATCTTGCTAGGTTTTATATATTTTTTGGTATTTGCTTTCACTTTTGAAGATTGCTTTCACTTTTGAAGATTTTATCTAGACCCAAAATCGGTCRTCGGTCTCGATTGTWTCTATTTTTTGAAGATTGCTTTCACTTTTTTTACTAGATTTTATGTTTATATCTTGTTGTTTAGATGGGGTTTTTTTGAAGATTGCTATCACTTGCTGTTTAGATTTTCTGTTTTGAAGATTGCTATGACTATTGATGTCTATTTGAAGATTTTAGCTTGTTTGAAGATTGCTATCACTATTGATGTCTATTGATGTTTAGCTTGTTTATCACTATCTGTTTACAATGTGTGGGGTAAACAAGCCCCAAACAAGCCACTGCCTTTTTGAAGATTTTATAATGCCATTTCAATTTTCTGTTTACAATGTGTGGGCTAAACAAGCCACTGCTTTAGAAGTTTTCCGTTTATAATTTTGTACTTTATAGTTTCATAACAGAAGAATTRTTATTTAGGATGAGGCATGTTAATAAGCTAAGGATGGTAACAATTGTAAACAAGCCACTGCTTTAGAAGTTTTTCGTTTACAATCTTGTAGATTTTATGTTTATTGGGCTGTTTATTCGTTTGCTAAACTTTATGTTACTTTATACTTTATAAAATTGTTTGGACTAGGTATGGAATTAGTTGGTGAATCTTCGCACCAAAAGAAACGTAGGATTACCTGGAAAAAGGAAGGATTGGTCCAAACATTTCTCGAARYTTGTATACACGAGACAATTAAAAATGGACGAGAAGGTAGTAGTCTTAAGTCACAGTCGTGAAAGAATGTTGGGGAAGAGTTGAAAAAAAAACATAACATTGTCGTGGATCAACGACAAATGAAAAATCACTACGATTATCTTAAGGGAAAATACGCAGCTTGGTCTAAACTGAAAAACAAAACGGGCAATGTCTACGATCCATCAACCAACACCTTCAATCTATCCGATGAGGAATGGAAGA
>NC_037532.1:6990277-7011781 GCF_001531365.2 Cynara cardunculus var. scolymus
CCAAACAGCTTTATTTCATTCAGTACTAAATCATTCAGAGGGTTAAAATGGTAATTTTACTGTCATTCAGTGAACAGTTACCAAACAACATTATTTCATTCAGCACTTAGCCATTCTTACCTCTTAACTATTCTGCACTAAATCATTCAGCAACTGCCAAACAGCCCCTTAATTTATGAAAAAAAATGTTCAGGGGACTTAATCATTCATAATAAAAAAGTTTAATGGTTTTTTCATTCAAAATTAAAAACTTTAATGGTATTCAAATAAAAAAATAATTCATGGACTTAATCATTTAAAATGAATTTTTTTTATGATTTTTCATTTCAAAAAATAATTCAGAGACTTAATCATTCAAAATGGAATACTTTGCTGGGTTTTTATGAACTTTTCCCTTTTTTGATGATTATCGTTAACTTTGTGAATCATAATCATGATTAATTTATTGGTTGTAACAAAATTATTAGTCAAAGATGACTTTTTTAGATAATGGTAGGTTTACGAGTCAACTTACTGTAACATCCAACTTACTAAAAGTCTATTTATGTTGTTAAACATGTTTAACTAAGTCAATAAAGTATATTATGGGTTTGTGCTTGCTTATGTTAGTTGAAAAGTGAAAATGAAAAAAGTGCACAAATAAAAAAATGTATAAGTGTGCACTATAAGGCCATATAGGGGAACCTATGTTCTTGTAGTAAATAAGTGAAAAATATCAAAGTTAGATTGGAATATGGAATTTTGGATCAAATTAGAGGCTGAAATTTTATACTTAAGCTTTTTATAGATTAACTAAGAGATCTGGAAAGTTTCGTGCGAAACGGAGTTGAAACGACCTAGTTACGCATGAGAGACTAAATCTGCCAACAGTGGCAAACTAGTTGACTTTTTGATCAAAATAGGTCAAAATCAGGTTTTGCACTCTTAAATGGTAATTTCACCTCTAGAACTTTCATACATACTCAAAGGTGCAATTTTCACACACTTGGGCTTAAAGCTTTCAATTTTTGATGATTAATGTTAGATTATTGAAGAATATGTGATAATTATCAAAGGGGCTTATATTAAGTCTATTTAGGCCTCTGAAGGTCTAATTCTATTGTTGGTTGGAATTGGATATTACCGCGTTCGGTTGTTTACATTGAAGCACTGTGAGTTTATATCGAACCTATACTTATATGTAGTATATGTATATGCTTTCTTATTGTAAATTAGTTGATTTTGCATGTGTTATTTTGTATGGTGATTCCCCTTGCCTTGTATTGGTATTTGTTGTTTTTTTTTCGTTGTCGGTCGAGTCCGGATCCGAGACTGTTTCTTTGGCCTCTTGGTAAACCATATCTACGGGTATTACTTTGGGTGATATGTTGTATCATGGTGTATGTCCACGTATCCCAATGAGAGGGAGGTTGGGTGTGGCATATCAGTTGTCGTATTCACGTATCCCGATTGCTAAGGAGCTTGGTGTGAGTACTTTGCACGGGCCCTGCAGACGAAGAACGGGTGTGGTGCACATCTATACTCTATTCTTGGTAGTGATGCTTCTGTTTTGATATGTTTGTTGTGCTTTAATTGATGCCACTTTTGCGAATCATATGGCAAGATATATTGACTGTTTGACTTGTAGTTAAACGATTCTTTCTGTTTTGTTTCGGTTAATATTTGTATTTTACATCATATTTATATGCTTCGGTATAATCTCACTAAGCCTCGTCGCTTATCCCATTAGAATAAACATTTTTTTTCCAGGAAGGACGATAACGGACAAGGGTAAAGATAAGGCGGTGTAGATCTATTAGAAGGATCACAACTTTTGGTACTTGTTATGTACATATTTCGTCATAGGTTGTATTTATGTAGTTATTACATTTGGGTAGTTATATATTTTTCCCGACTTTTGGTATTGAAATCGTTGGTTGTAAGTTTCGTTAAACTTTTTGGTGAAAATCTATAACTTATATCCCGTGTCTGTTTTGGAGATTATATTACGGAAAATGTTTTGGGTAAATAGTTTTCGAACTTAGTGTAACCGCGATGTTACACTTACACGCACTGACTAATCCACTGGAGTGATTATGAATGGATTGAAGTCATCGCAGGTGAACCTCCATGGCCACAAGAATTATGGCAATGCCTGAATTCAAACTTAAAGTATATGAAATTTTCCACTACATTCCTCTTAAACCTGGTTAGAGGTGACTTAGTTGACCAATAAATAAGAGCATTAATAAGACACAATGATGAGTGAAAGTAAATTTAATATTGCATTTAACCAATGATATATAAATTACTAAAAGAAGGATGAAATGGTAAAGCTTAAACAAGTCCATAACTAGAAATACATATAAATATTTTGTCCAATTTTATTTCAAACTAAACATAAATAAAAAGTACTGAAATTTAATGATTGAAATGAATGGAAATCTTGAATTGCAAGAACTAGAAACTAAAGTGAATACAATCCAATTAGCCTCAATGTCCTTTTGTACTTTTATTTTGTATGGATCAATTGTGTTCAAATTTCTTTCACTTTTATATGCATATAATTTCACGCCATTCTTGTTCAAAGTTCAAATGAAACTTGACCGTAAGTAGAGGTCTGCGGAAAGTTAACTGATCCAAGTAGAACCGATCAATCATAATTGGATATCTAGTTGTAATTGGATCGAATTGAAAACTTCAATATCTGATTTGGATCGGTCAGTTCTTGGATGACAGTCTAGAACCGATCAAAACCGGCCGAACCGACCAACATCCAATTTATCGATCTGATAATTATCCAACTATCATTCTATTAATTTGTTTTCCATTTGATTTAATTGGAACTTGTTTTGTGTTGCTTTTTGAATTTATAGTTTTGCTTCTATTGGTTTTAACACATACTAAAAGTGATTAATGATTTTGTTTCATTGTTCGAAAATTGGATTGAATTAACATATTAGATTGATCCAATCACATCGGATCATCCATTGGATTATTGACTGAATCCAATCTGATTCGATAGATATCCAATGGATGAAATCAAGTCGATCTAATCATCCATTAGATTGGATTGGAATGGTTGGCAAAATTCAACATCCAATGTGTGACTGGATTGGTTCGGTTCCCCTCACATCCAATGAATGTGAACCGATGAAGAGGCCTAGCAGCAAGCAACATAACAAGAGAGCATATCCTACATGAAGCATAAACGATAAGGGTATTCATCAAACAACATAACACAAACAACTTGGATTAAAAACTTTCACAATACGGTTATAATTTGTATTTTTGTCAAAATCGCATTATGTGATTGAAAACTTTACGGTTTTGAGTTACAAAACATTGGTTCAAACCACACATTAATTTGTGCTGTTAAAATTATATCTATAATTATATTTCTGCTTTATATTTTCACCAAACAATGATATCAAAAACTTAAAGGTCAAAGGTACCAGAAGGTCACAAGTTCAAATCCAATGAGAAATAAAAATCCCCTTGTGGCCACGGAGGTTTAAATGCGGTGACCCCGGGCTATTTGTAAAGCAGGTGGTCGCCCTGGAATTAATCGGCTCGCATAGCGAGTTGGATATCCAGGGAAAAAGAAACTCAAAAATAAGTAGAAACCATTAATTTTGGATTTTTTTCTTTTTGTTTTAGACAACGTTCTAAAAAATTTGATTAAACTTTTTATGTATTTGGAGTATTAATTATGTAATGTGTATTGCAACTCTGTATTATATGAACCATCGAACTTCAATTTTATTTGAACTTTTGATTTATAGGTATTTTGATGCAACTGATTGTATATTTCAATAGCTGTTAAGTACAATCATATGCGATACAGTTTGAAAAAAAAGCTCAAACTACATATTTTGTTTGGTTTGTGACTCTAAATCGCACCGCGAAGAACCCTATTAGATAATGAAGAAAACAGATAAACCATTAGAAGTAATAGTAGTGTTCTACAAGGCTCATATTCGGGACCTCACGCCATTTGAAAACATTAAGTAATTGATTCCAACAAGTAAAGGCTTGTTATAAACTTAGGTTGAGATCAATCAGATATGGTAAGTTGTCTTTACTTCAACAGTTAAAAGTGCCTACTAGATTATTGCTTCGACAACACTTAATCATATGGATTCCTAGGTTATATGGCAGCTGGATTTGTTTTGAAGCATCGTGTAACACCTAAGATTTTGTAATTTAATTACTTTTGGATTATAATCATGTTTTTATTTAAGAAAGTGTCTTCTATTGTCTTGATGATAGGTTTAAGTGTTAGTAAGAAGCCTAGCGAGTTAATATCTGAAAAGAGCAAGAGAATGAAGAATTCACGCTTCTGTGTGGGAGATGAGACCCTAAAGTCGTGAGCCACGGTCGCATGTGATGTACCATAAGTGGCGAGCCTTGCATGGCTTCCGCAACCTTGCACCGCGAGGCTAAGGTTGCGAGCCATGGTCGCAAGAAAACTCAATGGTGCTAACTTTGGACGCGAGAGACCCTGTTGCCGTGACCCTAGGGTCGCGAGCCATGGTCGCAAGAAAACTCAATGGTGCTAACTTTGGACGCAAGAGACCCTGTTGTCGTGACCTTAGGGTCACGAACCATAGTCGTGGGATTCCTTAGTGCGTAAAGGGGTGATTCACTGGGGTTGGTTCATTTATTCCTCAACTCTCATTCTCCCTTACTCTCTCCTCGTTTACTCCGAAACCGAGAGCATTAAAAGCTTCATATTGGTGATCTTGGAGGTAGGTAAGGGCATTTAGTGCATAAGTTTCGAGGGTTGATGCTTGGAACTTCAAGATCTCATCTTTCTCACCATTTGCTACGTTTTTAGGTTTTCTATAAAACCTAGTATTGTAAGTTTATCCTACAATCTTACAAAAGTACATACATGTTAAAGACTGTATTTTAGATCCTTAAATCTCTCATATAAAGTATTTATCATTTGACTGATTTTGGACCAACTAGGTTAAATTTAGGGTTTTCAGAACTTTAAGATTTTTGATGAAATAAGTGTGGGGATTGATATTACTTTTACATGGAAAGATGATATCTTCAAGTTATGATGGGTTCTGGAACCAAAGTGTGAAAATGGTCTTACCATGGATTTTGTCTATAAAATGGAGATTTTAACCACTTGTTGATTATGGTTTGTTATATCTAGAAGGTTAAATACGTTAGACCATAACACAAGGGATCAATAGGAATAAAAGTCGGTTTTATATGATATAAATGGGAAGATATTCCCGAATTATAACATGAAATAGACAGTGGGTCTTCATAGACAATAATGTGTGGACTCTTGGAGTCGGGCATCAGACATTGATCAATATAATGTAATTTCTATGTGAGCAAGCTTAATTAGAATTTTGGATATCCCAAGGGTATAGACCTAGTGTGATTGAACTTGGTGACCCCGCAAGCAAAAGACTTGGAGTAGTTGAGCTTGTTAACTCATTAAACTATAGACCATGAGTGGTTGATCTTAATGAATGTTAATTCGTATGTGATGCTTAACTTGGATATATGGCTTACTTTTGTATTCCATCACTATCAATGATAAATCGGGTCTCCTTCGTCATCGTAAGATATATATTGTGCCCTTCCAAGGGCAAGATTGGTTTAAATGAATGAATTGATTTGATGAAAGCTATGTTTTCGATATTTATGCTTTATGGCTTCATTCTTTAACTGTTTGAGCTTACTAGGCGTAAGCCTAATTTTTTTTTTTTTAAATGACATGTATATTAGGATCTTAATATAGAGGGGCCACTAACACTTGAGCAGAGTGATGATTGCCGATAGAGACATTTTTGAGTCATCATTTTTTGAAGGACAATTGGAGTTAGGGGTTGTTTGTTTACTTTTTAATAGTTCCATTAAGAGGTAGATTTTGAATCATTAAGAGGTGAATCTTGTTTGACAAAAAAAAAAAACTGCTTCTTAATGATTCTATTACTCTTTGAATGATTTTGTATCTTAGGGCTCCCTTAACCATTAAACGCTCTGATTTCATCGTAAACAATTACCAAACAATTATATTTCATTTTGTACTATATCATGAGAGCCTCTTAATCATTCTGCACCGAACCATTCACCAACTGCCAAACAGCCCCCTTACTTATGGTAGATTCTTTTGTAGTGACATTTGATCGTAATCTAAATCTAGAATTGGTTTAGATTAGTAGGTTGTTAGTTACTATCCATTATTTTAATGTAAACTCTTGTATAATTTTTCCATTATTAGGTGATTTTATTTAACTACGTATTTATTCAGTCTTATCATACGGTTTAAATTGGTTCCTATTTTAGGGGTGTTACACTTTTATACCCTTAATTTTATCATAACCCTAGACAGTAGTCTGGGGCTAAGGGATACCCACAACTACATACTGATTAAAGTTTTTTTGGCTATAAATATCCAAACACGCCACCGTTTTGAGAGACAAAACCCTAGACCTCACACACATCAGACTAAACAAGACGATAGTTTGCCCATTTATTGTTCTATTGCAAATCGATTTTACGTTTATTTTTCAACGCTTTATATCTAAGACCAAAAGTATAGGGCCAACTACTACAAGTACGGTGATATCAATGCTACGAGTACATCTATACTACTAGAGTCTTCAATGGTATATTTAGGACGCTAAGTGTTCTTTCTTCTTCGTCTGAAAGTAAGATATAGGTATAGTCATGTCTATTACATTTTTACCCTCGAGCCGTCTATGATTGCTATATATTTACGAAGTAAATGAATTAAAGTATGTTCTTTTATTTTTTAAATATTAAATAAATTATGTTGTCTGATTTAATAAATACTTAAGAAAGGATCTAATATAGATATTTTTAAATAAAGAAATTGACCAAAATAACCAATCAGGCTATAACCACATTTTCAACAAACTGATCGAAATAGCTGAAGATCAGGCAAAGCATAACCCACTTTTATTTTTATTAACTTGGATATTCAACCCGCTATGCGAGTTGACTAATCCCAGGACGACCACCTGCTTTGCAAATAGCCCGGAGTCATCGCATTTGAACATCTGTGGCCACAAGGGGGTTTTTATTCAGCATAACCCACTTTTTAATATATTATTCAGAAATAGTAGATATTGCGTAAGCGCTACTTGCGTAATGTTTACTTTTTTGCTTGTCCATGTAGAATTTGTTTGCAACATAGACATTACGCAAGTAGCACAAAGCAAGTTACGTAATGTCTACTTTTTCTGACTCTTACATTAAAAAAGTGGGTTATGCAAGTTACGTAAGTGTTACTTGCGTAATCTTCAATTATTTCGATCAATTTATCAAAAAAATGGTTATAAAACAAAAAGAGGGATCAAATCGACAATCTTGAACAACAATAATTTTAAATATCCTTCAACAATAATGATATTATAATTTTTTAGGGTAGTATCCTAATACCACGAGAAAAACCTTAAAACACCAAAAAAAACCAAATCTGGTAGGTTTATTAACACATAAAAAAAACAACTTTAACCACAGTAAAAAAAAACACCAAATTTATGGATCCCGCATTAAAGTAAATACTAAATATTAAATGAAATTTATTTAAAATTTAAATAAATAACCAAATCAAGATGAATGGTAGGCCTAGGTTTTCTGAAATTTCTGCCGTGTGAATAGTATCCTCCAAATGTGGAGGTCGTCTCACTTTCTCTCTTTAATGAATGACAATTTTTTTTTACAGTTTTACGGTCCGATTAAAGAAGGTAAAATGTCAAATTTGGGTCTTTATACCACAATTAGAGATGCTCTAATATAGGCCAATGCATCTAAAATTGTGCAATTTTTATTACCACATAAGAATTGTAGATGGATGTAAATTACTATTGAGCATGTTGACCAAGTCAAAACTTATAAAGTCAAATGTCATAAAATATAATTATTTAGATAAAAAGATGACTGTCGATAATTTTAATCGATTGTAAACAAAATTTGTGTTTTATGGATGTTAATGTCAAAGCGTATATTTTAGTTTGTTCATTGTTTTAAGCCAGATAAAAAAAATATTATTACTGTAATGTATTATGTAGTAAAAACGGTTATAGATTATTTTGTTAAAATATATAATATTTATATATGACAAATACAACAAATAAACTCACACATCATCCTTATCTTTGGTGAAGTTTGAATGTCATGACCTCCTAGGAGGCTAAAAACTGTGATATCATTAGGCTAAAAACCTTTTGGTTGGTTATAGATCGTTTATTACGAGGAAAAGTCTATAATGAGTTGTTGGAATTCGAAATAAAAAGGAAAAAGAAACCTTTTAAAGATTGCATAAAGTAAGAAACATGTTTTTATTTATTTTAATATTAAACATGTTTTTGTCAAAATATTGGACCATCCGAAATCCGGTCTTCATCTTGGCTATATGACTTATGGTATGTTTTTGGTGTCAATCTAACTTAGGGATTGTCTGTTTACCTCTTAATAGTTTCATTAAGATGCAAACGCTGAATCGTTAAGAGGTGATTCTTGTTTGACAAAAAAAAAAGTTTGTCTCTTAATGGTTCCAAAACCCTCTGAATGAATTTGAATCATGGGCCTCCGTTAACCATTCAGCGTCATGATTTCGTTGTAAATAGTTAACAAACAATTATATTTCATTTTTGCACTATATCGTGAGAGTCTTTTAATCATTCTGCACCAGACCATTCAACAGTTTTCAAACAATCCCTTATCTTCAATTAGTCTTTACTTCTACTGAAAGCACTTTGCTCGGACTAGACTGTACCAGAAAAGAGGACTTAAAGATAGTTACAACGGAATTCCTATTTAGAAGGATGATTGGATATTCAAATTACAAGATGTTTTTCGGATACACCAAAACTGGATCCTCCTTTAATTTTCGATCTTGGACCGTCAGATCCTATATAAATCTAACATCTCGAATCCTCTTTGTAAAAGTTCGATACATGCATAAAGTACATTCTTAACACACTTTAAGTATTTAATCAGATATTATATTATCTTATCTTTAATCTGAATATCTGAGTCTAACAATTGCCATATTATGCATTTAATTACGACCAATAAATAACTTGTTTGGTATTATTTTAAATGAATCTGTTTGTAAAACCCAACAACTAAATTAAATATATTTTCAACTTTATAAACTAATTCATAATCGACTGATAAAAATGTTCAAATGCGAAATAAATGTTAAAGCCTATTAATACAGCAAAATACTCCATAAAACTAATAATCAACACAATACTTTTCTTCCTTTCAAAACCACACAATTTCATAAAATAAATTAAAAATATAAATATTTTACACTGCATTGCACAAATTTCTCGATTAATAGCATAAATTTATGTATATGTTCATCAATAAATGTTAAAATATTAAAAAAAAAAAAAGTTAACACGATTGATTAAAGTCGAAAAATCGTATAAAAATTAGGAGTTGATTGGAGGAATGTAAGAAACGATTTGGACAACCGATTACATTCAAGTTTTAATCTCAAACCAACTCATAAATTACAGTTTATAAGGGAATTGAATGAGTCTAACTCATTAATGTTGATATGGTGTTTCTCTTCAATTAAGATTGATCAAAAAAGAAAAAAAAGATCCTTTGTTATTAGAGGTGGCAAAAAATGACCAAACCCGTTAACCCATTCCCAATCCAAAATTAGCAGGCTGGGTAGAGATTTTCAGCTCATTTAAATAAATGGGTTAACCCGCCCAACCCATTAAATAAATGGGTTGGGTTAGGTTGAATTATTTGACCTGTTTCTAACACATTTAAAATATTATATAATTTTACTTTATTCTTAATATTATATCTAGTATTTTAATTTTTTTATTTTGTTTTATTCTTAATTAAAAATCCTACATTCGTGAGATGAAAGTCCAAATTCCAATCTCCTCCATTACTCTCAATCATCATGAAACCCTAAAAAAACCTTTTAGTCTATTACTCCATGGTCGCCTCCAAAGTCCAATCCTACTCTTCCAAGTCTGTTGTCCGGCTCTCGCCCTCTCGATCTCGACTCTCTCTCCGTGTAACGTTTTTCTTTCTCTCGGCTCTCTCTCCGTCCAGCATTTGTCTAATTGTCTCCCTCTCGGGTTTCTCTCCTTTTTTTATTTAAAATGTTAAAATTAAATGAGTCAACCCACGTTCAACCAATTTATTTAACAGGTTGAGTTAAGAAAATCGTAAACAGATCAACACACTGTCAACCCATTTAGGTAACAAGTTGGGTTGAGTTGAAAATTCCCAACCTATTTAATTAAATAGATTGGGTTGAGATCTTCAACTTGTTTGCGACCCCTACTTGTTATCCTTTCTATCATTACTTTAATTATTACCAGAACCCAATCCAATGATCAAATTTCTCAATTTTATTTCTAAAAATAAATTGTATCAATCATGAAATAAAATACTTGTATTAAATTATAATATTTTATTTTATATTTAAAAATAAAAAAAAATAAAAAAATAATGATTATATTGGGGAATAGGTTTAATTTCTATATATTGCTGGCCGTAAAAATTATGGAGGACAACGACGGATCATCCTTAATAGTTAAGACACCAGTGTCGGATTCGGTCCCCGCCCTACCACCGTATACCCCTCTCCCTCTCTCTAAACACCAAAAAGGCATCTTATCTATATCATCATGTAGTCATGGTCATAATACAAGTAGAATTGAATTGAAACTTGTGGACCGAACAGAAAAAACGTTGCTTTCCCTCTACTCCAAATGCTTTGATGATGAAGTAAATCCCTAAAAATTCCACCATAGATATGCACCTTCATCCGCCATTGAAGCTGCTGCAACATCCATCCACCCTCTTTTCTTTTGCTTCTTTTTTGTGGGTGCAAAGTCAGAGGTTTTTGATTAAAGAAAGAGAAAGAGAAAGGTGAACGTCTTTTCTCTGCCGCGGAAAGTGGGAAAGTACCATTTTGACAGTTCGTTTCTTCCGTCATTTTCCGTCAGCGCTGCTTTTAATTTTTTTCAGTTTTCCACCTCCACTTGAATTGTGATTTTGCTTCCTACAATCGTTTTCATCGGAATATTTGCTTCTGTGGCTTCGTCTTTCTTCGCTTTTTTTTTGTATTTTGATGGAGAAACGTGAAGAAATGGGTGTGGACTCGTTTCAATTCGGTGAAGAAATTCAGAGCTTGATGTCGGTTGTACAACCGCCGGAGGCCGGCAATTCGTTCACGGCTCTACTTGAACTCCCGCCGAATCAGGCCGTGAAGCTCTTACACTCCCCCGAGGAAACCACACCTAATATTTTCCCCTCGGTGTTTGCCGTCATCGAAACGGACAATTCACTGGACACAACGAGCTCAATTCGCCCGAATTCGAGCCCTAATAACTGCAATTTGGTGAAACAAGAACCTATTGATTCCTATTCCTTACATAATTCATCACCTATGCAGTCAGATCCGATAATCTCGAAATCAGCGAAGCGTAAGGAACGAGAAAAGAAGGTTTGTGACTTCCTTCATCACTTCTACAATCTGGTGTTCCAATTTCCGGTAATTGAGTTCTAATTCCATCAATCTACCGTGAAAATTTAGGTTAAATCATCAGCCAAGAAGAGCAAAAACGTCGCCGATGAGACAGACGGCGAGAAGCTGCCGTACGTCCATGTTCGTGCTCGGCGGGGTCAAGCAACAGACAGCCATAGCTTAGCAGAACGAGTAATCGTCATAATTAGTCCAAATAATCATGTTTAGTTAACATTAACCTTATTTTATTCACAAATGAATAATTTACTTTTCCAACTAATTTGGCAGGCAAGAAGAGAGAAAATCAATGCTAGGATGAAGCTCCTTCAAGAACTGGTCCCTGGTTGTAATAAGGTTAGCTTCAAGAACTGGTACTTGCATTGATCACTTGTACTGTACAAATGGGTAATGCATGTCTACATTGCTTTTCTCATTTTATAATCAATCTGATTAGCATTAGGCTTTCTTGATTAAGGGTTTGAATAAAATACCGATAATATCCTCGATTTGTTCTTCTCTTTGCATAGCAGGACAGGGGTATGGATGCAATGTAACTTGCTATTTGGTTTCCCTTGAGATTGAGGGTTCATGGTTTTAGTCTCAGGAAGCGAATAGCGCAAGATTTATGTAGTCGTAGTCTGCATAAATCTTTAGAGGGTATTCCCTACGAAGTCTTACACCCACATTTAACTCGAATTTTATTAGGCGTTTCAGCTTAACACCCTTGCGGACATAAACCAAGACAAGACAAACCAAACAAGCCTGGTATAACTTGTGGGATTAGCTCAACTGGCAATAAGGATTGGGTCATGCCATCCTCCTCGAAAGTCGCCTGTTCGAGTCCTGCAAAGCCACTGGGAATTTTCCCTCAAGGTCCCCTGGTATTAGTCGATGTGCGCTCAAGCTGGTCTGGACACCCATGGTAACAAAAATTAAAAAAACGAGCCCAGTATATTCCAGTCTGATTATGGGGGGTGGGATGTGCGCAGACCTGTTCTCTACCATTTGGTCATGAGTTCTAGAAATTAAGCTTCGATTTTAAGTAGTGAGAACATGTCTACTCTTGCTTCACTTGGTTGTGTGTGTGTGTTTTCTGTGACATTTGTTCTTTTCTGAAGTTATTGAAGTTATGGGCATGTTTATGGTTGCCTGCACTCCATTGTGCCGGGTGCGATGATTAAGGTCACTTGACCACAATACCTTGCTTTTAGTGAGTCGGGTGCAATGATTAGGGTCCCAAGGGAGAATGCTTAATTCAACGTGTCTTTGAACTTGAGAAAATTGGTTCATCCCTATTCCTAATGAATAGTCGAAAAAAGTGTTTGATATTTGTCGATAATGAAAGTATCGAACTATATTTGTCTTGCAGATTTCAGGTACAGCAATGGTGCTTGACGAGATTATCAATCATGTACAATGCCTGCAACGTCAAGTGGAGGTTAATTCTATACAATCTTCATATCTATTTGCACCCAACATGAAAAATGTTTAAATGTTCTCTTCTTATGAGCACTCTTGTTTGGAAGACGTCTCGATGATGTAAGAAAAACAAGATCCAAAAAAATTTGGTCCTAGGGGTGTGTTTGGTACACGTGGCATGAAAGAACAAAAACTTGTTGGCCCACGTTTGGAACGAGAACAGACTTGACCAGACAGAGACTGACATCTTTGTGCAACCAAAATATAGGTGGAACAAAAATCACGGAGATAGGACAAGATTGGTAAATTATTAAACTACCCATGTAAAATTAAAACCCTAAAACCTTTAACAATTCTTTCACTTCAGTCCTGCCCGCTACCCAACGCACCCTTAATTATGAAACTTGTCTTGGACAGTCTGTGTTAAAGATTGGGATGGTTATAAAACAAAAGAGGAAGTTTAGCCTCTTACCAATTTCATAAATATAGAAAACTCTATTTCTTGGTTATGGTACAACACTGGCAGTTGAGTTAAAAATATAACCCTATGTCAAAAACATATTCATTGTCTAACGATTTTCTCACCCAGAGTTGTCATAATTACCTCCGTTTCCAATGGCTTACGTCATTTGTTTTTCTGCAGTTCTTATCAATGAGACTGGCTGCTGTCCACCCGAGTATCGATATCAACCTTGAGAACATGTTCTCTGCAGAGGTAACGGTTACGGAGTCCTTTTGCCTATTTATATGCAATTTCACATGGATTCCTCTCAGGTTTTTACTTGTATAAAAGTGTTCATACCTTCTTTCTGGTTATCAGCATCTGTAAACAAATGCATATAAGTTCCCTTAGAAAATGAAGTTAATGAACGTCTGTCATAATTTCCCTAAACTTACCGTAGAAAAATATCTTGGAAGGACAGGGTTTATGAGAATATGGGAATAAGTTGGCATCGAAAATTGGTCCCCGCCCATGTCAGTATTCGACAACTTCATCAATTAGTTTCAGTTTGAGGGTAGAAATTGCAACCAGCATATTTACTCTTGTGGGTCTGCACATTCAAGCCACTGTTTCATTTGGGTACTATGCAATTCATGGTAGGCATATATAAAGAAAGCCATTAATGTGGTTATGTAGGTGGCTCGTCCTTTGTCTTGGGACAAAGGTGACATCTTTTGGATCAATGGCCCATCGGCATCTGGGTTACCCGTAGATATAGATAATAAAAAATTGAGGAACACCCTAATAACCATTCATCTCTACGGTATGCATATGTGCATATAAAGCAAGAAACATGCACAGAAAATAGGAAACATTTTCAATTACTTTACTTTTATGCACATGTGTATGCTGTACAGAACGGTTATCAAGTGTTACCCAATTTTCAATTTTTTGTGGTTTTCTTTCTAACATGAGTCTCTCTCTCTATATACTTGAAACAAGGAAAAGGGGGATAACCTTTGTATGAATTCGTTTTAGCCTTTGATGTTTTGCAGAGTGGGTCACTTATGGACTGTAATTTCGGTGGCCTGGTTTCATCGGTAGATGGACAACTGAATGGAAGCAGCCACCACCAGCAGCAGCTATGGCACACTGATGCGCTACCTCCCCAGCCGTTATGGGGTGGGGAAGAGGTCACCCCTAACTTCATCACACCAGAAAACTCTCTTCTAAGTTACGACTCTTCTGGCAATTCAGGTAAAATTATCTGAAAGGACATTTACAAAACTAAATGGAAACAAGTGTAGAAAATCCTCTAGAGCTTATTGAAAAAGGCTAGCTCTAGCTCATGGTTAACTAACTAAACTTAGTTTTTCAATAAGCTCAACAAAGAAGGTAACTTATGATATATAGTGCGTGTTCGTTTTGTGCAGGTTGTTTACATACGAACCAGCTGAAAATGGAGTTATGAAGACGGGATTCGGGTGAGTGGTAGGGTAGGGAGCATTGTATATATGGGAAGAAGAAAGTTATGGATAGAATATAGCAGCAGAGTAAGTTAGAGAGAGAAGAAGAAGGAGGAGGAGGTTGCTGAATGATTGATAAGTAGGCTTAGAAATGCATCCAGATTTGAGTATATATAATTATATATGAATGATATATCATATTATATATGAGTTTGGAGTCTGTGTCTGTCCATGTAGCACTTCTCCATTCTGAGGTTCAGCCAGTCTTGTGCCCTACTTACACCATTCATGCCATTCATTTATGCTCTTCTTCAACATTTGTTCATTATAACCACAAGGGTGGTGTCTGATTGGTTTAAGTTTGGCTCTAAAGGTCAAAAGTATCAGGAGGTCTCAAGTTCAAATCYAAGGAGGAATAAAAATCTCCTTGTGGTCACGGATATTCAAATACGGTGACTCCGGAGTATCTGCAAAGCATGTGGTTGTCCTGAGATTAGTCGGCTCACATAGCGAGTTTGATATCCAAGTTGTTAATAAAAAAAATGCAAAAATTGAAAAGAAACATCAAATGCATCACATCAAGTGTGATGTCTTTTGGGACAAAGTATCGGAGTTGATAGCGCACAAACAATTGTGGGTTTTTTGATGTTTTTTGATAGATACATGGAACCTTCCAAGTCCACCAAATTCACGTTCATATCATAACTTTTATGTTTTCGGAACAATAAATCAACGAGAATCTTGAACTGTTTTAAATTATGATACCATTCGATCATAACAGATGATATAATATATTTTTAACAAAATCATGATGACTCAATTAGTTAGTTGTTAGTTTTTCGGTAGAAAAGGCTCGGTTATATTCCTTAAACCCAATAAAAAGGTAAAAAACAAGTATTTTAACACTAACAATATTTATACCCAAAGCAAAACGATTGATAAACGAACACCACCATCTTAAATTTCTATCATAAATATAGAATTTAAAAATATAGAGAAACATAATTTTTTTAGTAAACTACGATTTTAGTCTTTCTGGTTTTAAAATTATAATTTTTCATCCTTATGGTTTGTATTTTATTGTTATTTTCGTCCTTAAGACAATGTTTATTAAAAATCCTCCATTTAATCTAGGGGTATTATAGTCTTTTTGATTTTTTTGATT
Organism: Cynara cardunculus var. scolymus; assembly: GCF_001531365.2. Classification (NCBI taxonomy): domain Eukaryota; kingdom Viridiplantae; phylum Streptophyta; class Magnoliopsida; order Asterales; family Asteraceae; genus Cynara; species Cynara cardunculus. Next base: position 7,006,261 of record NC_037532.1, read on the forward strand.
TTTGGTTTATTTAATATACTTTTTGGTTTCGCTTTTAGTATTTTAGTATTGTTTTTTTTAATAAAACTATATATTTTTTATAAAAGAATTAATACATAAAAAGTTATATTATTTTGTAACTTTTTATGATAAAATAATTAAATATTTTTCATACAATTTGTTTTTTCATATTTTTTTGGTCATTATAATTTTACTTTCTTATTAGTTCGACTATTGCCACTAACTTAATTCGAATTCAAGCTGTTGATTTATCTTTTCGGATCTGTATTTAAACAAACATGTCATATAAAAAAGTTAATTGAACACTTTATTTTAAAAAATGTTCTAAAAAGACGTCTAAAATACTTTATAAACTTATTGTAACATTTGTATATAAGACATACATTTTTTTGGTATAACTGAATGACTTATGATACCAAAAAATTATATAGGTCTTATTAATAAAATTACATACAATTGTTTGATAAAAATAGTTAATTGTTTGTACCTATGAAAAATATAATACTTTGTTATTTAATTAAGAAAAAAGACGTAAAATACTTTAACGTAAAAAGTACTTAAATGATTTACACTTGAACAATGGTAGTAGCAGGGATCGCACTCATAAGAAGCTAAAATTTTAATGACAAATAAATCAAAACTATAAGGGTACTCACGCAATACAATGATATAAATCTCGATTTTAATGTTTATTGTTTATTCTTTGTCTCTATCGATATAATACGATTTTATATGAGTTTGAGAAAACGGTTATGTTTTTATTTTTAAATGAAATATAAATTTGAAGATAACATAAATTTTATGTGGTTTTGATGTAACTTCTTTAATTCAATTTTTATTATTATAATTTAATTTAGATTTAATAACAAAGTAATTTATTTTTGGTTTAATAATATAAATTTTTATAAAAATAATAATTAAGTATATTATTAGAATTCAATAATTATTCTAATTATATTTTAGTTTTTTAATATTTAAAATTAAATGTTTATTCTCTATTTGATTATGTTTATTTAAAGTTAGTTATACGAATTCAAACATGAAGCTTTAATAAGTTGTACTCACGCACAATTTACTTGTAATCTTGAATTTTAAATAATATGCATCAATAAACAGTACTTCATGCATAAAAAATGATTTTTAAGAGTTTTTGTCAAATGTTTTATAATATAGTATAGATATATCAAAAAAGTATGTTTTTATTTTTACAAAATACAAATTACATCATTATAATCTTCTCGTAAATACGTTTAAGATGAATTTTATTTAACTCTCCAAACCACAAACCAAACTTTAATGACGATTTAGAAAATTTTGCAAACCGAGCTGTTTGGCAGCACGTGATCAAACCGGACCACAAAAAAAGGGGGTCTGGTCTGACAGATTTAAACGGTTTGGGCCTTTGATGAACTTTAAACTTAGAAAAAACATACATCTATATTGAAAATGAAATTTCTACCAATATAACATTATTAATAAAAGATATATATATATATATATATATATCTCTGTAACTAAAAAACATCGATCAAATTGAAAATATGTTAAGCAAATCAACTAATAATCGTTGGAATTTTGGACAAATATTGAGCAAGTCGAAAGATGATTTGGAAATTTAGATTGATTTTTGACGAACTTTAGAATTTTATCAGTTCAGTCTAGACATAACGTCTTAGACAAACTTTTTTAATTGCCATAAAGTTGAATTTGTAACATGAAAACTAAATATAACTAATATATGCGTATTTTTGGCGGTCGGTTCGGTACAGATCGTTAAAAAAATGTTTAAACAACAGATTTGACTAAACTGAATGGTTCGACAATTTTACAAACCAGACCAGACCGGAACGGAACGAACCACCAGATTACTAAAACCGTTAAAAACGATCCAGATTAACTTAATTTGACGAGTTTAAACAGTCCAATGACTTTTTTAAACACCTCTACTTTATAACTTTAATAATCGATGCCAACATGACAATTCTCTCTATTCACGAAAGTAATTTTAGGGGCTGTTTGACAATTGTTGAATGATTTGGTGCTGAATGATTAAGTGACTCCCATGATATAGTGCAAAATGAAATATAATTGTTTGGTAATTGTGTACAATAAAATTAGAGGGCTCTTGATGGTTAAGGGAGATCCATGAAACAAAATCATTCAGAGGGTTAGAACCACTAAGAGACAGACTTTTTTTTAACAAATAAGATTCACCTCTTAACGGTTCAGTGATTGTATTTTAATAAAACTATTAAGAGGTAAATAAACAACCCATAAATTCTTTTGGATGATTAGATATTTATTTTAAAACACATATTGAAATGCATCCAAACCCAATCAATTCGAAATACGTATCCAATTTTAAAAACTTTGATGGATAAGGCATAAGACTATACGTTCACCAAACCAATCCGGCTACCGTCGCCGGGATCGGAAAAATGGCAATTTCTTTCCATTCTTTCTGTATTCAATCATCTACTATGATCTTCATTCTGTGGAGTATAATCATTCAATCGGAATCGTACACTTCATCATCCATCCGTCTTCCTCGATCTCAATCTAGATCTCCGCCTGTTACTATCTTCGTCACCGAATATGGCGCCACCGGCGATGGCGTTCACTACGACACTGGACCTATTCAGTCCGCAATCGATGCCTGCTCGTTAGCGGGTGGCGGTCGTGTCGTTTTCCCGCCGGGGAATTACTTGACGGCGACGGTGTTTCTGAAGTCTAGAGTGGTGTTGGAGGTGCAGAAGAACGCGACCGTATTGGGAGGGACAAGGCTGGAGGATTATCCGGCGGAGCAGAGCAGGTGGTATGTGGTGGTGGCGGAGGATGCGGAGGACGTTGGGATCACTGGCGGCGGCGAGATCAATGGTCAAGGGTTGGAGTTTGTGGTGAAGTTTGACGAGAGGAAGAATGTGATGGTGAGCTGGAATCAGACCGGGGCTTGTACCGGCGATGAGTGTAGGCCACGACTGGTTGGGTTCATCAGATCTAAAAATGTTAGGGTTTGGGATATTCATTTGACCGAGCCTGCTTATTGGTGGTTCGTTCTCACTCTCTCTCTCTCTCGGAAACACGCAATCGATCTCCATTAACACACACAAACACATACTAGACCTGAGAACACACATTCAAGTAGTCAAAATTGATGCATAAACCGAAGAAATTTTGAAACAAGTTGTACAATTGGTACTGTATTGATCTTCAAATAAGTTTACAATGTTCTTAACTTCTAATTCAGGATGTTGTGATTACAGCTTGCATTTGGTACAATGTGATAACACATACATTCATGATATGTCGATCTACGGAGATTTCAATACCCCAAACAATGATGGAATCGACATAGACGATTCAAACAACACTGTCATCACAAGATGCAGCATCAACACCGGAGATGATGCCATCTGCCCAAAGACATACGATGGCCCTCTGTACAATCTCACCGCCACAGATTCTTGGATTCGCACAAAATCTTCCGCTATCAAATTTGGAAGTGCTAGTTGGTTCGAATTCAAAGACCTTCTCTTCAATAATATCACGATAGTAGACTCTCATCGAGGACTTGGACTACAAATACGTGATGGAGGTATGAACATCACTACCCATGTTATGAATAATCACTTGGTAACACAAAACACGCACTTCAACATCAACCAAACCAAAACTACATTGTATATACCACTCAGATTAGGGTCTGAAAAAGGTAGGATGTATCTCCTGAGTTTTACCACAAAAGGTAGAAAAGCTGCTTCCGCAAAGACCCCAACTTTCGAAAAAGTTTTATCCAATTTAAGGATGAGATTCAAATAAAACATGGGGGGAGGAGCGCATTGGAATTGCCCGATCTTTACACATTAAATTTCGATACTTGGGTTAGATTGTTGTATTTACACCTGATGCGCTTTGATTTGCAATGGTGCGAGTATGTTGCACTCATATTTCGTATTTTTGATGATGACAATTTTGCGTACCCGTTTAGGTGTTTTCTAATTTGTTGTTTTCTTGTATGACAGGAAACGTAAGAGACGTAACTTTTTCAAACATAAACATAACTACGAGATACTATGATCCGTCATGGTGGGGTCGGGCCGAGCCGATTTACGTGACAACATGCCCAAGAGATGACACTTCAAAAACCGGCACAATCTCCAACTTACTTTTTGTTAACATCACGGCGACATCAGAAAATGGGATTTTCTTGTCGGGGTCAAAAAACGGAAACCTTAGGAATTTAAAGTTCTTGAATGTGAACCTTAATTACAAACGATGGACTAATTATGCCGATGGGTTGGTTGATTATAGACCGGGATGTCAAGGTTTGGTGAACCGTAGCTCGGCAGGGATCATGATGGAACACATCGAAGGTTTGGAGGTCAAGAATGTAAATATGAGATGGTTAGGGGACCGCGTACGACGATGGAATAATCCTTTGGAGTTTAGGCCATCAAATGTTGATAACGTTTCTTTGTTGAATTTTCACTCGGGTTCGTACGATGAGTAGATATGTCGAAAAACGATTCATTCTTTAAGTGTAGGTATGTGTTTTTATGCGTGAGAAATAATGAACCCATTTCCTGCTCGTTTATTTTGACATGGATTGCTTCGACATCTACATTTAACGAGTTCTATTATGCTTGTAATTGTAAACGTCAATATTTACGAGCTAAATACCCTGTTCTCGTAAAATCTTTTAAAAAAATAGATGAATGCCGATTTGGAAACGTGACTTCCATGAAGGTCGTTTAATTAAATAGACCCACTATTTTTGTTCAGATGTATAAGATCTTTGGCCAATAGTACTATATATTGTTTGTATTTTAAAACTGTGAGATCAGATGTGGACAAAACTGATGATACGTTGATTGGGGAGGTGAACAAATATTGCCTTATAAGGGACTGTATGCCTCTTTATGAGACACGTTTTGAAACCGTGAGTTCAGGTATAGACATACGTATAATATCTAGTATGATTGACGATGAAATAAAACCAAATAAACCCAATAAATCTCCATCTGATGTTGGGTCTGAATAGGATAAGATATATGTAATCTTTTCTCTATTGAAAGAATAAAGAGGCTGTTTTCATGAAAGCCTTCGGTTTGTCAAATCTTTTGTCATAAAAACATGATGTTTTGTACTTAGATTTCCTTACCAAAATAACCATCCATAATTATGAATTTTTATTTTTAACCCTATTTTTAAAAAATATCACAAAATAGCAATGGATTACTCATTAAGTACCGTTGGTGCTTACAAGGGTTTTTTTTGCAAATAATAAAAGTTCTGATTTTCTTATTTAAAAAACACACACACATATATATACTATCTTATAAAGCATTTGGCTAAAACTCTTAAAAACTCTTAAACCCGTTCATCTCTAAACGATTTCATCTCATATATGAATTCGTGTAACTAACTGCAGATAAACACAATCAAATACATGATATATATATATCTCATTTTAAATATAAAAAATCTAAACTATAATTAGTATAATCATTAAATTCTAACA
>NC_037532.1:7011881-7077694 GCF_001531365.2 Cynara cardunculus var. scolymus
GTCTATATATATATATATATATATATATATATATATATATATATATATATATGATGTTTAATTTGCAAACCACGTTATTCGTATAAGCCTTATTCAATTAATTATAATTTTTCATTTTGTAATTATGAGAGGTTGATTAATCATATTTATTTTGGAGTATGTTAATCATGGATATTATCATTTTTATTATATTAATTTTAGAGAAATACATGAAACAGTTTCATTAAAATTTTATTAGTATTATATTAATTTCATCACCATATATGAAACAACTTCATCAAAAAAAAGTTTTATATGAAACAATTTCATGAAATTTTTTTATAAGATTAAACAATAAAACTGATGGAAGAGGGTGGTTCGCATGGTTTGTATAAATATAAGTGATTTGCATTTGATCGTTTATATATATATATATATATATATATATGTATGTATATGGTTTCATTTGTAAGCGTCTTATTTGTAAAAAAATTGTATATTTATTTAAGTTGTAGATTAACGAGTAAAACTAATTACATCTATTAATGTCCATAAAAAATTAATGTGGTTATTTAATGAAAAAACTCTGGAAAGAGTGAAATGGTCCATAAATTATTAGTCTTATTCGTTGTATATAGATTAAATCACAAAAAATATGGACGCTTATCAAAGTCTTGAAACTTCACTACTACGGTTACCAATTTCATAAAACAACAAGAAGTAGACTTATGAAACAATTCCATCACGATGAAAAGTACATGAAACAATTTAATTTCCATATAGAAACATAAATACATGAAACATTTCATCAAGAAAAAAATTACATGAAACAATTTTATCAGAATTAAACAATTTCATAACACAATTACATTAAAATGAGAAATATATAAAACAAATGAATTTTCATATGAAATAATAAAACACATAACATAATTTCATGGGATATTCATCCTATTTCAGGATCTATTAATTTTATTTACAAAAAATAGACATAATTAAATCACTGATAAAAAGAAATAAAAATATCCAAGAATAATAAAAAAAAAATTCCATAATTAAATGGTTAACATTAACAATATAAAAAAAAAAAAAAGAAGTTGATAATTGTCATAATTGTCGGTTAAATAGTAAAAAAGACAAATAGTAAAAAGACAAATATGCCCCAAGTTGATTTTTATTAATTATAATAAAAAAAATACAAGGAAATGACATAAAAACCAAAAACCCGAATATAAAATATAAAATGATGAAAGGATAAATCTTGGATTAAAACCGTGCTTTCTTTTTTTTCAGTTTTCCCTTTTTCAAATTGAAATTAGCAAAATAGAAATTTTATTTCAATATACGGTACTTAAAAAACAAGAAAAATTATAATTAGTTTTAACTAAAATAGTAAATTACATCCAAATTGCTGTCATAGTAAGCAAAAAGTAAAACTCAAAAATTAAGGCGTAACGACTAAAGGCTAAGGTTCTATTTGTTAGCAACTTAATAAGTTTAATGGAACTAACAGCTTATTCGCTCAATTATGCACGACTGTTTAGTGGCTTAATGATATAGAAAGTGATTTATTTAGTAAACTTCTATGGTAGCTTCATATAAAAAGTCAAGTTTTTTTTCCCTTCTAAACATGTCCCTTCCGACCAAAATAAACGTTCCCCACATCTGAGAGAAAACTCTCTCTAACAAAAACTTTTTCAACTTATACAAACAAATTAATTAATATAGATAACTTTCCAACTTTTTCCAACGATGTGCATTCAGTATTCATCACTACTAGGTTTTGGGTCTGTTTTTATAGTTAACGCTCAGTTGTCCAAATCCCAAATTATTAAACTCAAAACTAGTAACAAATGACAGTTTGATGCCCCTTTAGGCTTTGATGCCCTATATGACCGCACAAGCTGCACGTGACCAGGGCTGGCCGTGACCTGTTTCTGTTTTTAAAGGGTTGGATTAAATTCAATTTTATGTGTTTCTCATCACACACACATCTATTATAGACTTATCTTTTTATATTTATAATATAAAATAAACATTAAAAAATCAAATAAATTTAATGTTGTGGTGGGTAGGGCTGTAAACAAACCGAACGAACACGAACGAAGGTTTGTTCATGTTCGTTCGTTTAACTTAATCGAACAAACGAACGAACACGAACGGTAAACGAACGAAAATCTTTGTGTTTGTATTCGTTCGTTTAGAAATAAGGTGTGTTCGTGTTCGTTTATGTTCGTTCGTTAACATGCTAAACGAATGTAAACAAACGAACATAAACGAACGGGCTAAACGAACATAAATAAATATTATTTGAATTCAAAGTATATAAATAAAATATTATATATTAAATTTAATATATAAACGAACGTTCACGAACATAAATGAACGAACGAGACTCTTGTTTATGTTCGTTCGTTTAACTAAACGAACAAAAAAATTGTTCATGTTCGTTCATTTATTAAATATACGAACATAAACGAACTTTCTGCCAAACGGTTCGCTGAACGTTCAGTTCGTTTACAGCCTTAGTGGTGGGAGTGGAGACGACGTTGATGTTGACACGGGGGCTTGGATGAAAAAGACTATTGGTATGAAATGCTTACGCGGCGTCATCTGAATGGATGTGTCACAAGTGCTGAATGCAGGTGTTGTGAATATGGATTTTGTAAGAAGACATGTGAAGCTTCCCAAAAATGGGTCCTTAGCTTTAAGATACAAACTAAGAATCTTTACCTGTCTTCAAGCTAAGCACCCATTTTTGGTTTTCTTTTCTTAATATTGATTACCATATTTTTCATATCTAACTTTTTTTTCTTTACATAAAGTTCGTTTTTATAAATAAAACGAACTTTTAGACTTTACATAAAAAAGTCAAGTTTTGTATAAATTTTATACATAAAACATATCTAATTAGCAAAAATAGATAGGTCTTATTTTGACTATTATTATTATTTTTTAATAATTCTAGAAAAATAAAAAAATTATGTATAAAATTTAATAATATTGATGATTTTTTTTTAATTTTATAGTATCTTCATGTTTATATTTTATTAAAAAATAAAAATATTTTCTTTTTTTCAAAACCCTATAAAATTGTATTACTCATCTAATTATTTAAAATAGATAATTAGAAAGAAGATTAAAGGATTTTATCTTAGCTATAGATTACTATCAATAAATATTTAATAAAATATTATTTTTGTCTATATAATATTTAATTTAAAGATTTTTATTGGTAGGAAAAAAATCATTTTTCTTTTTTAAGAAATTATTTTTATGTGAATGGGAGATTTTTTATCATTGATCTTCTACTTACTTTTATTTTAGAGAATTTGATGAAATAAAAAATTAACACAAAATACCAATGTATACACACATAAATATATATATATATATATATATATATATATATATATATAGAGAGAGAGAGAGAGAGAGAAGGGGGGGATCTTTTACAAATTCAACAAGTTACTACAAATTATACAAAATATTAATTGAGATGTTTATAGAAATGATAAGAATTTATTTATTACGATTTGAATATTTATGAAGGATTATAAGCGTTCATTCAGTATAATCAATGCCTTATATTAGGTAATAAGCAAGATATTCACTGAATCAGATATTTATTAGATTAGATGAACAGTTGAAATTGGTTTGTATTATTTGTATTGTACTAATGATTGGTTTTATAAATGAAACCACCTCTCTCTTTATATATATATATATATATATATAAAGAGAGAGAGAGAGTTTGGTTCAAATACAACCCATCGTATTTGTAAAACCAATGCAACCCAATAAATTGAAATATTTATGGAAATGATGAGAGTTCATTTATTATGATTTGAATATTTATGGAAGATGAATATGGTTCATTAATTATGATCAACACTTTATACTAGAAAACAATCAAAACTTCTATGAAATCACATATTAATCAAATGAAATGGACGGTTGAGATTGAGTTGTATTGGTTGCACAAATATCAAAGGTTGTATAATAACCTCTATATATATATATATATATATATATATATATATATATAGTGTTATGTTTCACAATTGTTATTTATTTATGTCTGTCACTAAATAATAACTCACATTAAAAACCAATTAATCATGATTAGTTTTTTTGCTTTCTTTTCATACACTATTTAATAAATCAATTATTTATAAAATTATTAAAAAAAGAAGTAGAATTGTAATTTTTTTATATGTTTAAACTCGTGAGTTACTAATAAATTTTTTTATAATTTTAAATTAATTTAAATATTATTGAATCAGTTTATTATTTTAGGCTTGAACTTTATAAATAATATCAAAATCAATCTTTATATTTTAAAATAGTTGGGAAAAACACATCAAACATGGTTACTGATAAAATTAAACATTATCATTTACTTACAGGGTAAGATTTTAGTCCATTAAAACAGTATTTTATACATCAATTTACCTGATAAACGCTAACCATGGTAAAAATTGTCGTTCTTACTTACCCGGTAAAATTTTCGATTTTTGCCTTCACTCTTATCGTGTAAGATTTTTTTGTATGTATCTGATAAGATAATTAAACACTTACCCAAATAAAGATTTGGTAAACCGCTGCTTACAGTAATCGATCAATCCATCTTATCCGTTATATTATAACTCGTACTAAAAGATTATATATTAATTAAATCTCCTAAAAGTTATAAATTGTTCAGAAATGTCATACGGGTTCACATGGTTCTGATCCCCAACTATTCATTGTTGGGAAAAGAGAAGGGAAACCCACCATCCATCTTCTGTCTGACACGTGGCATGATCTGGTTTGATACATACCACCAACTTCGACTATATAAACCCCCTCGCTCTTCTTTATCCTCTATGTTCCAACTTTTTAACGTGAAATAAAGCGGTTTCTGCTGAGCGTTTCTCGTTGGTTTTCTTTCTCCTCCAAATCTCTCATTGAAGCTCGCACTTCCATATCTGGTGTGCACTTCTTCTGAGTTGATCGGTTGAGAATCGTAAGCAGAGGTTTTGATCGTAATCTGGGAGCTCAGTTCGAGAATTACAGGAAAATCAGCTGTTTTCAAGGTGAGTTTTATGTTGGGTAATTAGGATTCTTGAGTAGTTAGTATTGTGTTTAGCTGATTATGATTTGAACTGCAATCATTTTTTTATCAGAAGTTTTGAACTTCTGCGTTGTACGTCAGCTTGATTATCCTGCTCTTTGGTTTTGCTTTTCTAACTGATTCGGAGGTGATGGCGTCGAATACTATCGACGCAATTAATGCATCCTGTAGTCTCGAAAATTATTGCTGAATCAGATAAATTTCGGCGCTTAATTTTGATAGGTGTTCCTACTAAGGATATTTCAATTAGTTCAACGCAAAGCTATATTCCTTAGAATTGCTATTTATATATAGGTGGTCATGAGGTTGAATCCCTTTAGATAGTCGATGTGGGATAAGGGAGTATATATATATAGAGGGTGATAACGTGAGTTGGCTTGCTTGGTCCATGATATCATTGATTTCATTACATGATTTATCTGTTTATTTTGAGTTTTTGTGTTAGTTTTTACTAAAAAAAAATATCTCGAAATTAACCAAAATGCTGAAAAAATTTCTTGGATGTCAATCAAGAAAACCAAAAAATTCACTCGAATCAACCGAGAAACCATAAAAATCCATTGAAATTAACCAAAAAACTTGAAAGAATCCCTTGAAATCAACCAACGGTTTGACATCAAATGTTCAGACCAGTCAAATCAGACCACAAAAAAATCAGTTTGATTTGACCGATAGGCGGTTTAGGCCTTTTATGGCTTTAAAAATGAAACTTAAAAAACATATATAATTTATAATTTTAAATTAGATATCCATTTTAACAAAATAAAATATCCGAACAAATAAATATAATAAACAAACACTCAAGTCCAAAATTTAAACGATCCAAAACAAATAAATATTAGTAAGCAAACAAAGCTATGTGCCTGAGCCCACGGCTCCATAGTGAGCATCTTTTTAAATGTTGAGTTCTTGACCAAACAAAGTGTAGTGTTTAGGCTTTATGTTTGCTATTAGTTAAAAAATTTGGGCTATACTAAATATATATATATATATATATAATATATTATAAAGTATTTGACAAAAACTCTTAAAAACCGCTTCTTATGTGTAAAGTACTGTTTATTAATGCATATTACTTAAAACTCAAGATTGCAAGTAGATTGTGCGTAAGTACAACTTATTAAAGCTTCAATCTGAATTCGCATAACTAACTGCAGATAAACATAATCAAATACAGGATAAACATCTCATTTTAAAAATAAAAAATCTAAAGTATAATTAGGATAACCATTAAATCCTAACATAATACTTAAATATTATCTTTATAAAATTTATAATATTAAACCAAAAATAAATCATTTTATTATTAAACTTAAATTAAATTATAATAAAAAATAAATTAAAGAAATTACATAAATAATGAGAACTTCTAAATAGTTGATTTGATATTAACATTGATATATTTTTTTTCAAATTTTTATGGTATTTTCAAATTTATAATTTATTCAAAAATAAAATCATTATTGCTTTCTTAAAAATACATAATCTATATCTATACTATATATAAAACATTTGACAAAAACTTTTAAAAACCACTTTTTATGCGTAAAATAGTGTTTATTAATGCATATTACTTAAAATCCAAGATTGCAAGTGGATTGTGCGTTAATACAACTTATTAAAGCTTCATGTATGAATTTGTGTAACTAACTGCGGATAAACATTTCATTTTAAATATAAAAAATCTAAAATATAATTAGGATAATCATTGAGTTCTAATAGAATAATTAATTATTATCTTTATAAAATATTATATTATTAAACCAAAAATAAATTATTTTATTAAAAAATAAATTAAAGAAATTACATAAAAAATGAAAACTTTTAGTTGATTTCATATTAACATTGATATATATTTTTTAAATTTTTTATGATATCTTCAAATTTATATTTTATTCAAAAATAAAATCATTATTGCTTTCTTAAAAATAATAAAATTGTATCATAACATCGACAGAGACAAATAATAAAATATAACTTTAAAATCGAGATGTGTCTCGCTGCATTGCGCGAGTACTCTTCTAGTATGTATATATGTGTGTGTGTGTGTATATATACCATAGACCGGACCGGATTGGACCGTCTGGTTTGGCTATTTTTCAAACCAAGTCAGACCGCCATACCGCTCAAACCATCAAAAATGGTCCGGTTTGACTTGGTTCAACCGATTTGAGCAGTTCAACGGATTTTTTTTACACCACTAGGCGGAATTTGGTTAAAGACACATAAGAGCGACTTTACAAACATTTAAAGGTGCATCCGTTTGACAAAAATCATTAGTCCGCCACTAGTAGTTTTCTTTAACAAGTTGAATGAAACACTGCTAATATTCCCTTCGTGGAACTATTGGTCAACCTTACAAGTTTAAAAATATCGTTTTACCATTCACATAAAAATGGAATGCAATTATAATCCTTGGATGTCAGAATTTGTGATCAAATGTAGCGTTTGGATCTGTTTATGGCATTTGTCATGCCTTAAGAAATATCATGTGCTTATGGTTTTTCGTTTTGTATGTAGTTTATCGTAGGACAGTATTAACGTTCGTAAAGATGACAATTACACCCAAGATCTCCATTGATGGTGGCAACCTTGTGGTCCATGGGAAAACTATACTTAAAGGTGTGCCAGAGAACATCGTGCTGACTCCAGGAGCAGGTTCAGGACTCATAACCGGTGCATTCATTGGTGCAACATCTTCAAATAGCAAAAGTCTCCATGTTTTCCCTGTGGGAGTGTTAGAGTAAGCTACAAACTCTGTTTATAATTTAATTACTATCATGTTGGAGGTTCTATAAAATATAAATCGTATGATTAGTTTTAGGAATCTTTTGAAGTTCTGGATTATTTGGGCATTAAGCAGATACTGAGAAGATCCGACAAAAATCTAAAGTTCTTAATGATTTTGTAACAGGGATCTTCGATTTATGTGTTGCTTCCGTTTCAAGTTATGGTGGATGACTCAGAGAATGGGAACGTGTGGAAAGGATATTCCTTTAGAGACTCAATTTATGCTTGTCGAGAGTAAAGACAACAATGAAAACCAGAATGATAATAGTCCCACAATATATACCGTATTCCTTCCTCTTCTGGAAGGTCAGTTCAGGGCTGTCCTCCAGGGAAATGACAAGAATGAACTAGAGATTTGCCTCGAGAGTGGTTAGTCCCTTAACTTGACAAAAGTATCTTAATTGTAGGATTTTTACCTTCTAGCTCAAGTAATTCCATTTTCTCAGTCAAATAATTGAGGCATTAACTAGTTGATGGCATAATTCTTGTTATCCAGGGGATCATGCAGTTGAAACCAACCAAGGGCTCCACCTTGTCTACATGCATGCTGGGACAAATCCCTTTGAGGTCATCACGCAGGCTGTCAAGTAAGTACACTTGCTAGCTTGCTTATGCCTTTTTCATTGTTAGTATATCACTCCCAAAAAGGATCTTGGCTTTTAGGATGCAAAAGATGACATACTAATAGGTTTTCCAATAATCTGTGTTTGTATGAGAACTAAACTACTTTGGTATTTGAAACTTAAAAGACCTATTGCCTGACTTGTAATCTAAATCTGCCTGTGGAACAGGGCTGTTGAGAATCACATGCAAACATTTCATCACCGTGAGAAGAAAAAGGTAAGAAATCTCCCTCCATATCAAGTCCCTGAATGAGATGAGGATTATATCTAATTTTCTCATTTATGTGGCTCTTGTTGGTTGATATAATAGGTACCAAAATTACTCAACTTGTTCGGATGGTGCACATGGGATGCTTTCTACACCGATGTCACCGCAGAAGGTGTTGAAGAAGGACTCAAAAGGTAATTAGCAAAGGGCTGCTTTTTTTCATTAGGCTCTGTATAGATCAAGTATGAATTTAAGTGTTATTTCTGGAAAATAAAGAGAACCCAGGCATGCAAATGAACGTCCTTGGTTACTATTGCAGCTTAGCAAAGGGAGGGACTCCACCACGCTTCCTCATCATAGACGATGGTTGGCAACAAATTGGAAACGAGAACAAGGACTCCAACATTGTAGTTCAAGAAGGAGCACAGTAAGGAATCTTCTCAATTTAATGTCTGCTACAAGTTATTAGATCTTTGTGCATACTTCTGATTAATATTTATGTCTCTTCCTCAATCTTGCAGGTTTGCAAACAGACTAACAGGAATAAAAGAGAACGAGAAATTCCAAAAGAAGAAAGATAACCATCCCCCGGGTTTGAAACATGTTGTAGATGAAGCCAAGGAACATCACAATGTCAAGTATGTTCACCACTCTACATTTGTTTTTTTATTCTCTTTTGTTGATTCCTATATTCCTATGAATACAAACGTTTGCGTTAGGTGATAATTGGTCCTCCCTTTCTTCCAAGAAAAATACATATTTATCTTTTGAGTGTCGAATGAGTTACTGCGCATAAAAGTGTAGCATTTAGTGCAACTAGGGTTTGGTTCCGGGTGGTAGACATGCAAAAACTAGCAATGGCTTGAGAGTTACAATTCCTTTGTGTATTAGGCCTTTTGTGAGCACCAGGCTCTTAGACCTGCTATTTAGCAAGCGACTTTATACTTGATTTGTCTCACATGATACTCGTCGTACAGGGCTCTAGGCATTACTGGTAAAAAAAAACCCTTTTTTTGCACAAACTTATAGTAAAAAAGAAATTAAAAACTACAAGTAAAAACTATCTATGTTAATGTGCATTTGAAAAGAATGTTCAAATATCCAATCTGACATGGGTCATCACAGGTATGTATATGTTTGGCATGCTCTAGCAGGCTACTGGGGTGGTGTCAACCCAACCGTTGCTGGTATGGAACATTATGACCCTGCCCTCGCATACCCCATTCAATCTCCAGGTGTACAAGGAAACCAGCCAGATATCGTCATGGACAGCCTTTCGGTTCATGGCCTGGGTCTGGTTCACCCTAGAAAGGTTTTCAACTTCTACAATGAGCTCCACGCATATCTTGCATCATGTGGAGTTGATGGAGTCAAAGTCGATGTTCAAAATATAATAGAAACCCTTGGGGCTGGCCATGGCGGTCGAGTCTCTCTTACCAGAAGCTACGTGCAGGCTCTTGAAGCTTCAATTGCGAAGAATTTCAAAGATAATGGATGTATTGCTTGTATGTGTCATAATACCGATGGGCTTTACAGCGCCAAACAAACCGCAATCATCAGAGCCTCAGATGATTTCTACCCTCATGACCCTGCTTCTCACACCATTCACATTTCTTCTGTGGCCTATAACACATTATTTCTTGGGGAATTTATGCAACCTGATTGGGACATGTTCCATGTAAGTATACTGGCTCATAGTAATTATTAAGGGACCGTTTACCAACTCAAACTGGGTAACTGCTGACCGAGTAAGAGTCCCCGCCCTCTAAGATTCTCGGTCAGCCTAAGGAAAATTGTTGGTAAAAAACGTCTTCTCTCACCGGATAGCCGGTAAGAGATAATAAGTGTTTAGTAAACGGGCCCTAAATATTTTGAATTGAATGTGGCAGAACGTTTTTAAGCTAACCTAATTTTTTTCAGAGTCTTCATCCAGCTGCTGACTATCATGCTGCAGCTCGATCAATTGGTGGATGTCCTATCTATGTTAGGTATTTGTTTACATTTCTTATTCTTTTTCTTGACCTTATTCAGCCACAAAACTCATTGAACTCACTTTTGTTCTCTCTGGGTAGCGACAAGCCTGGGAACCACAACTTCAACCTATTAAAGAAGTTGGTTCTCCCTGATGGATCAGTCCTTCGTGCCCAATTGCCTGGAAGACCCACACTCGATTGCCTCTTTGCCGATCCAGCTAGAGACGGAGTCAGGTCTCGCGTTTTATTCCTATCTCTTACGTGTCTTAGGTGTTGTTTGGTTGTTTTTTCAATTAAGTACCGTATAGATTAAGCTTAAGTAGTTGAGCTGAATAAATAGTCCGGATGAATCTTGACTATCACCCTTATGTTTCCACAGCCTGCTTAAAATTTGGAATGTGAATAAGTGCAACGGCGTGGTGGGTGTATTCAACTGCCAGGGTGCTGGTTGGTGCAAAATCGAAAAGAAAACCCGCATCCATGATTCATCTCCTGGTATTCTTACTGCTTCTGTACAATCCACCGATGTGGATGCATTAACTCAAGTAGCTGGTCCGGACTGGCATGGGGAAACAGTTGTCTATTGTCAAAGATCAGGTAATGCACCTGGGATATACTGAGTTTGTTTGATTTTGGTTTTAAACTGTGAAAAAGGGTAGTTCACATTTATCTCGAATACTCGACATAACCTACATCTGTCCATTTGTATCGCAGGGGAGGTAATTCGGTTACCAAAAGGCGTGTCGTTGCCTGTAACACTCAAGGTCCTCGAATATGAACTATTTCATTTCTGTCCTCTGAAGGTAAGTATTTCTTCTAACCAATATCCCTAACAAAAAAAAAAAACGAAAAACGAACTCAAACTTATCGAAATCTATTTCAACAGGAGATAGCAGAAAACATCGTTGTTGCACCCATAGGTTTGCTCGACATGTTCAATAGCGGTGGTGCAGTGGAGCAATTCCAAGTCCATTTACCTTCAAACGCTCAACACTATATTGACCACTCCACTTTTACAACTGAAAACCGACCAGTGACTGCCACAGTTGCATTAAAAGTCAGAGGATGTGGTCGATTTGGATTCTATTCATCTCAATGCCCTCTCAAATGCACCATGGATGGCATCGACACCGACTTCATCTATGATTCTGCAAGGGGATTAGCAACATTTATGATTCCAGTGCCTCAAGAGGAGATGTACAAGTGGTGCATCGAGATCGTAGTTTAATTTACAAGAAATAACGAGTTGGATATCATTCTTCGTAATCGGAGTTATTAGTAAAACATCAATGATTGTTATTGGCTGGTTATCAATTACATATAATCATTGGTCAAATGGGTAAACTATTTTGAATCTATTTATAATCGCAATTAGGCATGAAACATGTGTTGTCGAATCTAAAGAAATTTCTCAAGAACAAAAGAACATCAATCACTTCTAGAAAGTTCTGAAGTCTATTAACATGTAACAAAGCAATTAGCAAAGTATTTTTAAGGTTTCTGTCCCTCCTCGGCAGCCGCTTCAAAAGTTTCTAACCCACAAGTTCCAGGACTGCATCATCGTCATCGACTTTTGTTGTAGCAGCAGCACCTGGTGTTTGCTTCTGGAACTGCTCTGCCAGCTTCCTAAAGTTATCCAAGTTATCATGACCTGTTAAAGATCGACAACAAATGTCGTTTAAATTTTCTTTCTTAATGGGAACACGAAAACCAATGGAAGTTTTACACTTACCTAACTAGTTATTACTTTATCAACCGAGACATAATTATTCAGCTAGTAAAAAAGGACCCACGTTAACCGAGACATAATTATTCAACTAGTATAAAATTCAAGTTCTTTATCAAACCAAAATAACCCAGTATAACTCACCCGAAAGTAAGATCTGGAGGTAACTTCATGCAAACCTTTTCTTTGCCTCAAGAGACAGAGACTTCCCAAAAATACCCCCCGACTTGCAAAAGATTTGGAAAGCATGTCTAGAAGCCATAGGTTTGCAAAATATTTCAAGTTCTTTATATGTTCTTGTTGCTTAAGAATGCCTTTTACATTTATGTGAAATTACAGAGCTGCTCATATGGTAGATTTAAACCGGTTTACATTTCTGTAAGCTTTTTTTTTGACCTTTTTACCATATAATTCTTTTAAAGATTGAACAAGTGATTATTAGCATTCCCCAACTAGCTTGGCAAAATGACAAATCATCGTTCGTATGAGTGATGCAAATCTAATCACGAGGTGTTTATCATATGATATATCATCGCAACAAACAAAAAGCTTGCAGAATGTGGCCTTGCATGGTACCAAAGCCATGTTAAGCTCGTGTGTGTGTATATATATATATATATATATGACTATATATATATATATATAGTCATATTCTACATTAGCATTAACTTTGTTAACCTTATTGGGCCAATCACATTTCACCAATTTATATGGTTTCATCCACGTTTCTTTATTAAGGGGAGGGTGTTTATGTCATTTTAAAGAAATTAAAAATAAATAGATATTTTAATTTAATAACATCATTGTTTGATAGTTTCTCTCCTTAATTATCTCATAGATACTTCTGGGTGAGACTTTAATTATTTCTCTCCTTAATTTTTCGTTTTCTTGCCTTTCATCCGTATGTTTCCCTACATCTCAAATTTATTTGATCGTATATTTCATCCATGATTTATATTTCATTCTTAAAATTTTGCAGTTTCAAATAAATTTTTTTTTTGTAAGGGTGTCCGGGCCAAAGCCCGACTAATCCCCGGCAAATTTGGAGGCTAAACATGGCCCCACTTAAATGTCGCCAACACTCCCCTCCCAGGGCTCGAACTCGGGTTCATGACTATGCCATGCTCAAGCCTTTACCACTAGGCTGGAATTTAGTGGATATAATTTTCCAAACCCCTTTGCGATAGTCGTGAAGATTGGGGTATTCAACATGTTCATAAGTGAACTCATGTGTAGAAACTTGAAGATTGTGTAAAAATGCATTTTCTTTCAAATTCTCCATGTAATTTTACGGTGAAAGACTTCAAATTGTTCAACGATGAACAACACATGTATATGAATTTTTTTGTTGTGAAAATTGATCTGTTTCACTAAATAAGATTTTGATTACCGTTGAACACTGTGGATGATACGTGTTTAATATTTTGGATAGATAAGATTGGTCAACAAAGTTAACACTCATTATTTGGTTAAAAAAGGAAATGACCATATATATATATATATATATATATATATATATATATATATATATATATATAGAGAGAGAGAGAGAGGTTGGTTATTATACAACTCTTGATATTTATGCAACCAATACAACCAAATCTCAACCGTCTATTTCATTTGATTAATATGTGATTTCATAGAAGTTTTGATTGTTTCCTATATAAAGTATTGATCATAATTAATGAACCCTATTTATATTCCATAAATATTTAAATCATAATAAATGAACTCTCATCGTTTCCAAAAATATCTCAATTAATTAGGTTGCATTGGTTGTATAAATGGACATGGTTGTATTTGAAATATACCCTATATATATTATATATATATAAACACACACACACACTTGAGATCATATGAGACCAATGGTTTTCCGTGAGACCCGTAAGACCAATTCTCAACCCTTGTATTAGATTGACAATCTCAACATTCATAATCACAAAATTGCCACAAGACTTGTCAATAATTAGAAAATTGTCACCGTACAACTTTAGACCATTAGATCATTAGTTTATAAAGTTGATCAATAAACATAAATTGGTCTTATGGGTCTCAAGAAAAACCCTTGGTCTCACGTGAACCCAACCTTATATATATATATATATATATATATATATAACCAGGGGCGTTCCAATCTTTTTGGAGGCCCTGTACATCCAAAACTTTTGATTACATTGTATAAATCAATTGACATAAAATATATGTTAAGAATAAAAATGGGCTAAACCTAACGATTAACAATCTGAAACTAAACCTAAACCATTAATAATTTGAACATAAAACCAAATCATTAATGGTTTGACTAAATAATTTCGGCTATGATTTTACATAGGTTGATAAAAAGACCTTAAACATATGTAAATTTGGGTCCCAAAATTTCAAAAGTTCTGTTCAAAATCTCATATTTAACATGTCAAAAGACGAAATTGTATATAACATAATTCATGCATAAGAAAAAACAACCGATCAAGAAGAAAAGGTTTGGCAGGAATTACCAAAAGGTGATTCAGAACTTGGATTTCAACTTTGGTGGAAACTTTGGGGACTGATTATGCAATTGACTCATAAATAGGGGATCAAACTTGCTACAAAGTAATAACAGAATCGACTTGTAGTGATCTAGGGTTTTATCCATTATATCTATCTATCCATCTCTTGCTTTCTCTCGCACTTTCCGACCACCGCTCGTTTCTCCGATCGACGCCGCCAAGGTACATGGATTTCATCTCGCCACTTTATTATTTCTTAGGCTAAACGAATTAGATGATCTTTTACTTGTTCCTTTTTTATATGCATATCGTCAGTATAAGTTGTCTGGTAATGGTCTCTTGGCATAACAATCTAAACATCTTAAGGATGCGAGTTTGTAGCTTGATTATCTAATGGAGATGCGATGGTGAAAATCGATTACACGTTCGTTTGTCACGGACCTCTGCAATCAGCTTGTCATTGGGTGCATATGTAGAAATTTTTATACATGAGTCATAACTGGGAATGGACCAAGATTTGTTGCTAAGAAAGCTTTCGCAACTTGAATTCAAACCTCAAGCAATTTTTTCATTTGTATGTGTGAAGCTCAGAAGTTAAATTAGTCGCATGGTTTTCATTACTCCCACCATCAATTCGAGACATTAATGAAGTTGTTGCTTGTCTTCATCTCATTAGGTGTCTATTGTCAAATTGCAGTGTAGGAATTAATTTGTTACTGGTAATAGTATAGTTTTCCTGTTAAAAACCCTCTTTGCCCATGCATGTTATGATATGTTTCTCATAAGATGGAACAAGGAAAGATGCAGAGTATATATTTGAGTTTTCTTTTTTATTTTCTACATATTATAAGTTGTTTTGATGCTCTTGAGTGGAATACCACAATTTGTTAGGTGCTTTGCATGTATCTTTTGTTTAACTTTCAACCTTTAATGAAGTCATGTTTTTTTTTTGTATAAAACAGTCAATTGAATGTAAAACATTTTTCTTCATGCTTTGCTACAATGTTGGGTTTATGTATGTTTGATTCAGGATTAGGAGTGATCTGTTGGTGCCGTTTATGTTTGTTATCCAACAAGCCATTTTTTCTCCACATGTTAATGTGGAAGAAGATATATTTACTTCTATTGTTTGTTCATTGTGAATAGCCGAAGATCATATTTCAAAACACCCACATGCCAAGCTAGCCTCTTCAAATCAACATACTGATAATTTTCCATTCATAAATATCAGAATACATCATCATCTCTTTCTTTTTTGGTTCTTGTGGCAGATGAATGTAGAAAAGCTAATGAAGATGGCTGGTGCTGTTCGCACTGGTGGGAAGGGTAGTGTCAGAAGGTTTCTTTTTCTTCTTATGCTTGTGTACTTTAGATGTGTGTATGTTATTGTTATATCTTGTAAACACATTCAGGAATCAGGAGTGAATGTTTCATGAAGTTCACAAAGACGATTCCATTGTTTTGGCTTTTTACAGTAAATCAAACGATTAACTAGCAGAACAATATGCCGATAAGCTTCATATGGCTTTGCTACCATACAAGGCTGGCTTTCTACAAGCTTTCTGTTTGTTGCAATAATGAACTTTACTTGTGGTAGATTAGAGAACACCTCTTGGTTAGATGTGCATATATTTAACACTCGGCACAAAAATGATTATCTGTTGATTGGTAACTTATTCAATCTTTTAAAGAACTATATGATAAAAAGTTTATGAGCAGTTCTATAATTTAACTTTTGAAATCATACCTGAAGTTTATGAGGGTGATCTATAGATTGGATGTACGAACTATTAACCAGACGAAGATGAAGGTTAATCCAATGCGGGCTTACACATGCTTTACCACAGGAAGGTTTTCGGAAAAGATCAGCATGAGGGCTGACATGTTATGAGCATGTTACAATAGAAGGAGATGACATCTTAACAGAGTCATGCATGTTAAACTTGAAATATTATGGAGGTTGAAATATTATCCGACTCATCAGTAGGTTCTACATCTTTTAGTCAATAACCACTATCCAGGAGATTGACAAAGATAGCCTTTTCTATTGGAATACTACCTGTTTACCACTTCAACTTGAAGACTTGCCTACTACAGTACTATTAATAGACTCCTAGAGTTATATATATATATATATATATAGACGAAGGATCGTGTGAGAAAGAGAGTTAAGGTGAGAAGTGTAAGAAGAGATCTGGATCCTTGATCATCTTCAATCTTAAACCCACCCATGAATCGTGTTTGATACGGGGATTGATCAGGTGCATCTCTTCTTAATGTGCATCTAAGGGTGGAGATCTCTTCTTACGCTTCTCATCTTAACTTTCCTTCTCAGCAGAGCCAACCCTACATATATATATTCTAAAATGCTTGTGCTTGTCACCATTTTTAAAATAGCATATGATAGCAATTATATTATCAAGGTTATTTTTGCTTTATTATTGCTCCCTTCTGGTGAGGTTATTTCTGAAACTATTTGGATGCATATAGGACATTCATTTGCATGTTTGGTTGATCTAGTCTAAGTTGTGGTGTGACTTTGACGTGCAGAAAGAAGAAGGCTGTGCATAAAACAACCACTACAGACGACAAAAGGCTGCAAAGCACTTTGAAAAGAATAGGGGTAAATGCAATCCCACAAATTGAGGAAGTTAACATTTTTAAGGATGAGACAGTTATCCAGTTTTTGAACCCCAAAGGTATCGCCTTTTGCTAATCGGTTCTATAGTATTCCTGGTTTTTTTTGGTCTTTTATGACACAGGAGCATTGTTCTTTCGTTTTTGTCTCAGTTCAAGCCTCCATTGCTGCCAACACTTGGGTCGTTAGTGGTTCTCCCCAAACAAAGAGTACTTTTTCTATACCTAATCTTTTTCCTGTATGCACATTTATATTTCTTCTCGATTTGTGTTTTATAATGTGATATATGGGTACCAAGTGTACTGGCTCGTGCCTGAGACTTAATATCATGCAAAGCAATATTTTTATACCCTTCTGGCTTTGAGGAAAAATAAGTTATGCACATATCTTGGCTACTTAACTCATTTACAAAAAAATTTGAAATCTGTACAAATGGGATACATCAGTTCGACTTTTCTTGGTTTTCTACTCCAAGTACTTAACTTTTAAATCATTCCTATCAATCTCTTACCCATAATTGCAATTTTCATTTTCATGGTTCTTCAGAATTGCAGGACATTCTCCCGGGCATTCTCAACCAGTTAGGTATGTGTAAAACTTTCGATTCTTTTTTTTGACGACTTCATTCTGATTTAGAAACAAATTAAGATAACATTTCCTGTTGATCATCTTGTGCAGGGCCCGATAACTTGGATAACTTGAGAAAGTTAGCCGAGCAGTTCCAGAAACAGACACCAGGTGCCGGTGAAGGTACGGCTGCTAAAACAGCCGAAGAGGATGACGATGAAGTCCCAGAACTTGTGGCAGGCGAAACTTTTGAAGCTGCTGCGGCCGAGGAAGAACCAAAGTCATAGGGACTTTTCAAATGGACCAGGTTACTGTTTTCATTTGCAGCACTACATGTTCTTTTCTCTTTAAAAAAAGAAACAAATAGGAACATTTAAGATGATTTGGTCCTTCTTTTTGCTTTTAAATCCGAAAACACCTCCCATCCAACCATATCAGGTTGCTCTTGAGTTCTCTTTTTATTTGCAGTTTGTATCATGAAGTATTTAGTCCTACAAAACAGTTGCAGTGCTGAAAAAGTCATTTTGTGCTAAATCAATGTTTCATAATTTCTGTGTGACTGAAGTTGCATACAACTTGCTAACAGCCAAGTTTGATGGAAACAACCGCTCTTACTCTTTGGAGCAGACGACAGAAATATCACGTGTTTTACCCGCTAGACTCTACCTCTGTGTGGGATAATACTGGAACCTAGTTACCAATGAGTAGTTAGTCTTTAGTTAATCTTTTTAGGGTGAACTACATTTTTCGTCCCTATGGTTTGTTTAAATTTACTATTTTCGTTCTTGTGTTTTCGAAATTATGGTTTTCGTCCTGATGGTTTACAATTCATTGTTGTTTTTTCCATGTGGTTTACAATTCATTGTTGTTTCCGTTCATCGTATTTAACGGTAAACTATTGATGAAGTTACCCTAAGGACGAAAATAACAATGAATTGCAAACCATAGGGATGAAAACCGTAATTTCAAAAGCATGGGGATGAAAGTTGTACTTTTTAACAAACCACAAGGATGTGAATATAGTTTACTCGTCTTTATTTTGAACTATATTGAATTTGTATATGACAAAAGTTATCTTGGAAGGCTTGTGTTTGTCCCACTTTCAATGATCAATCTTCATATTATCTTCACAACAATGACAGATTTGGATTTGCATTCTAGAACATCAAGAACATGTATATGAATATTGAGAGGAAAAGTCAATGCATCACAATTCAGTCAAACCTCTATTACGTATCTTGAATATTACAAATGAGCTCTCTCCCTACAAAATACAAAGACCACTCCTATTTATATGGTCAAACTACTAAACAATAGTCAAAGTCAAACTCCTATAAGAAAAGTCAAACACGCTGACTTTTACAATTATAGACAATATTTAACTTTCAAGACGAATACAATTAATACTAATTTTCAGTCCTAACAGCTTGAACTCTTGACTTTTAGGGACGGTGAATTCTATCTGTAATTCGGGTACTACTAGACTAATGACAATTTGGGGAGGACGAAATCTATCTGTAATTCGGGTACTGCTAGACCGATGACAATCTTTTCACTGTTAATCTTGGGATCATGGTTTCTTTCAAAAGAAATCTAACACAACGGTTAGTTGTGGTTCAGATCCGTTTTATGTTTGCTTCTTTTAAACCATACCATGAGTTTTGAGTCCACCAACATCTTGTAAAAGTCTTGAACGATATCCACCGACATTGTGATTGATATTTTAAAAAATATTACGAGTAAATCACGTTATTTGTCGTTCCCATTGTTTTGAACTTGTGGTTTTCGTTCCTATGGTTTTGAACCTGTGGTTTTCGTTCCTGTGGTTTTCGTCCTTATGGTTTGCACATTATTGTTATTTTCATCTTGAAGCTAATTCCTACCTTCAAGTATAAAGTGCTAAAATAACAATAAATTGTAAACCAATCAACGAAAACATAAATAAAGTCGACTAAACTACACTTTTGGTCTATGTGGTTGCCACCTATTATAAACTCTTGGTCCTCTTTTGAACTGATTACAGTTCTGGTCATTATGGTTGTCATTTTGTTTCACTTTTGATTCTCCAAATTATCTTTTGTAAAATAGGTTTGTTAATTTCAAGGATATTTTAGTCTTTTAACTAATTCTTTAAATTTCTATTAAGAAAATTAAATACATATATTATTAAAAGATTATTATTATATATTGTATTAAATTCCTCACCTTTTTCCCGAACCCCTACCATACCACCCATACCACCTCCACCCCGGCTAATCAGGTAACGAGGTGGGGATGGGTATTGTTTTTCATACCCGAAGCGGGTTCGGAAGAAATCTTCACAGGAGACTGTTTCAAAAACTCAATGTCCAGAGTCGAACCAAAATCTAATTTGATATAATAGTTTTCAAGAATGAGGATAAACAGTAGGAAAACATAACAAACCCATTTTTAATTATTTCTCAAGGCCAAATCAAAAGTTTTTATTTCTTCTACCTTCCTTGTTATAGGACTTGTTTGGGATTAAAAGATGCTTCAAACCCTATTTTTTGTTCCTTATTTCGAAAATCAGAATCCAGATCCAAAATTTCGTTGTTGCAAATTTTTATCGAAGAGGGAAAGGGAAAAGGTGGCGAAGTCGTCGTGATGGTAATGAGGGTTTGTTGGACGAGTTAGAAACCTTCCAGATCTGTTTTTGTTCGATTGCTTGTTGCGTCCACAAGGTTCCGATCTGGATGATGCGAGAGGGGTGGGTCGGTGTTTAAGTACATAGCAAATCGGTTGTATTGAGTGTAGAGTGATATATATATATATATATATATATAATGAAAATAAATGAATAAATGGCAAAAGACGGAAACACTTCCAAGTTAACAGACCTATTTAATAGAAGTTAGTTTGAGGGACTAAAATTATAATTAGTTCAAAAGAAGGATATGACTTGATAGTGGTGATAACAATAAGGACCAAAAGTGTAACTTACTCTAAAGTTTAAATCATAAAGCCAAAAGTAAGGAGATCGTTTGGTTCGAAATAATGATTTGTGAAGAAAGAGTCAAAGAATTAGAATGAAATGTTATCATGTTTGATCAAGTGTTTTGTGGACATGAATGAAATTTAATTTGTTTAATAAATTGGAATATTATTGTTTGGTTTGCAACAAAATTAGAATGGAATGATGAAAAAAGATAAAAATACCCTTTCATTGATATTTTTAATTTTTTTTTAATTTTTTAATTACAAATAACAATAAATTAACATTTAATGAGAAAAAAAATGTTTACCATTTATTGAATCATATATAAACATAAAACGTGTAAAAAATTCAAGCAACCATAAACCAAACCGTTCATACAAGTTGACACATCAAATACCCATATATAAAATATTGTTACGAACAAGTGTTTACACATAGGTAGAAGTTGTCGAACCATAGCATCCAAGCAATATGTAACAAAAATATTGTTCAAGCAATATAGATCGATCATTGGTCTAAAGTAACCAAAAAATATTGTTTTTAAATTGATCATTGGTCTAACGTAACCAAAAGAGAAATCAGAAATAACAGGTTTGTAAATGAGAAATAATCAAATCCCCCATATCTGATTCATTTAAAAAGCTGCAGCCTGCAAGCCTCTTATGTTCTATGTAATCTCTATGTATCACAATTGTATTCATCAACCAGATCTGATATCATAATGTGTATCACAATGTATTTTTGTCGTTATACGAAGTGTATCACAATATATTTTTGTTGTTTTACGAAGTGTAACACAATATATCAGATAATGTTTTATTTACCAAGTGTATCACACTGTGCTTTTTCATTATTTTATGAAGCGTATCATAGTGTGTATCATGTGTTGATATATATGGTTGTGTTTGACGAAGAGAGTTGAGAGGAGAGAGAAGAGAGAAGGGAGGAGGGGGGAGAAATATAGAATTACTAAAATGCTTTTAATTAATATTTTAAGTTAAAATTACCAAAATTATTAATTTCTTACTTTAACCTTTGATTTATGGTTGAGATTGGATCTCACGGTTACCACAAACTAATCAGTTTTTCCTTGAATGAACCCATATATATATATATATATATATATGTATATGTATATATATATGTATATGTATATATATATATGTATATGTATATATATATATGTATATGTATATATATATATGTATATGTATATGTATTTGCAATATATATACAGAGAGAGGTTCAAACGAGAACAATAATCAAATAAAAAACACGAAACGATAATTTATTAATTTAACACATTTACCAAAGAGTTATATTACATTTACCACTAAACCATATAGAGGGTTAAAATGATAATTTTTTGTTGTTCAAAGTTTTTTTCAAAAAAATTATCAAACAGTCTTTTTTGTACCAGATCATACAAAATCTCTTAATTATTCTGATCACTTAATTATTTTACATTAAACCATTCAAACTGTACCAAATAACCCATGAGTTTTAATAAGGCAGCATGATAATAAAGAAATATGTTTATTTATCATTAAAAATATGTTTTTAATGTATGAATGGAGTTTGCATTTATTTTAATGTTCAATTAACCAAAGATTTTTAGTATACTCTTTATTAGCAGTTTAATAAGCTTACCGATACTCAACTTATATAATCAACTATACATGACTGTTTGGTAGTGGCTTAATGATATAAAAAATTCTTATTTAGTAACCTTCTAAGGGAGCTTTATACAAAAAGTCTAATTTTATCCAAACCTGTCATTTCCAATTAAAAAGCACGCTCATTTCTTTTATGAAAAAACCCATCTTAAACAAAAATATTTATAATATATCCAGACAGATTAAGCCACACAGACATAGACATAGATAGGGGTGCTCAAAAACCCGACCAACCCAACCCAACACGAAAATAACTCAACTCAAAGCAACCCGATGTCTAATCGAGTTGTAAAATTTTCTAACCGTAGGTATTGGGTTGATATTGAGTTACTATTATTTGAATCCAACTCAACCCGATGAACCTGATATTCTTTTGTTTCTTGGATTTAATATGATTGTTGAATTTATGTTAATATATACATTAGACAATTACACTATCACGTACGCTCTTCATATACACATCTTTTCAATCTATTCACATCTCTATATAACTCATTCGTATATATGTTCAGTAACTGTAAACATATATACGTAAATAAAAAAAATTAACTGAATGTGATATACGTAAGAAGTATGAATAAATTGTATCAAATGGTTGATGATTAAAAAGAAATTATGAGTAGATAAATAACATATTTAAGGTTAGAAGAATATTTTAATGTACCAAAGTATCAACCCGACCAACCCGACCAACCAGTACGGTTTGGGTTGGGTTGGGTTGGGTTGATTTTCCAAACCGCAAGCATTAAGTTGGGTTGTTCAAATGTTTGCAACCCGATCAATTCAATCCATGAACACCCCTAGACATAGACAGTTATATCTATTAAGGAATTACAAAAAAAACCAAACACATAACCTATGTGTCCTCCAAAAAGGTAAAATGTTTGATTTGGTGAATAAATGAGATACCAATTTGACCAACCAAATCCTTTAAAAAAAGTAAAAGCTGTTTTGTCATTGATCTTACTTGTTGTCATGTTGACCACTCTTTGGCACCTCTTTTGGTGGTGGTGCAGAGGAAAGACCACCATCGATGCAACTCTTGCATCTACTTTCAACCCATCCTTCCATCTCATGATTCCCACCGTAATGTCGTCCTCCACATAACCGAGCGATCATCCCTGCGATTATGCCCACGATGGTTATCACCGCCACCACCACCACCACCGTCTCCACTGACCTCCCAGTACTTGAGTGGCTCTCCGCCACCATCACCACCGGTGGTGGCACCGGCTGCCGCTCCTCGTCAAACCTCATCATTCTCAATGCAACCATCATCAAACAATATTCAAGCAAAACTCTCTGTGTTTTAGAGAGAGAGAGAGAGAGAATCACAATTTTTGAAAGGTGAATGGTGATAAAGTCCCTTTCACTTGGGTATCTAGCTAGCCGCAACATTTAATAGTTTTACTATACTTATATATATATATTTTTAAATATATAATATTTATATACGGTAAATAGAACAAATAAACTCATATATCTCTACTTACTTTTGTTGACGTTTGAACCCTTGACCTCCTAGGAGGCCAAAGATTCACATACCGCTAGGTCAAAAGCCCTTTGGTTACTATACCTATATCTTGGTAATCAATATTTTCATATTAATGTTACAGTAAACTACAAACTTCGTCATTATGGTTTTTCGAAAATAAATTATCGTTTTCACAGTTTCGAAATTACAAGATGATTATTGTAATTTGTAAAAATATCCAGATTTGATTGGTGGGTCATTAAACAATATGTAGGGACTAAATCCAGAACAAATTTTAAAACTGTAGGGATGAAAAGTGTTATTGTTAACAAACCACCGGGACCAAATTTGTTGTTTACTCTTAATATTATTATTATTATTATTTCATTGTATAACAAACCAAACAAAAATCACTAAATTCCAAACAGAATAAAGTTGGAAGAGTAAGATGTACACAGATCATTCATCGGTCCTAATAAATAAATAGATTGTTTCCATGAAGTTCCTAACTTACAAATATGTTGTGATGGTTATATTGATTTTGCAACAGCGTTATTAGCTTGTTTGTACAGTATTTGATCATGTTTATCAGCAAAAATAAAAGACCTAAACTTTTGTTTATCAGTATCAAACAAATTTGTTTACAAGTATACGTCATTTAGGGAAACCCTATAATGCTCCAATCCGTTTTGACAAAAACCCCCCACTCTATCATTTAATTGTCGTTATCCTCGTATCATATTACCGCTAGTTCTTGCAATCATACCACAATGATAATGTTGATCGATGGTTTTGTTAAATATATCTCAATTTCTTGTTTTTTAGTTTAAATATAAATCAACTCACTTAACGTTAATTTTATATATGTTCTAACCAATTCATCTGGAAGGAAACTATATAAATTAACTAATAGTATAATTTGTTACTCGGTTAACCGATATGGTAAAAAAATAATTGAAATCGAAACTTACATTATTTGGTTATTTGAAGCATTTAACCCGCAAACTGGATAACCTGAAACCATTTTGGTTTGGATGAGTTATTCGGTTTAGGATTTTTTATATCCCTAGGCATTCCAGTCACCTATATTTTTCTGGATCCGCCACTATTTGCACTATAACTGAGCTTATACACGAAGATGGATGAACACACAGAACCCATCTATGCTTCAAATCCACTTTGTTGATATCATGATTTTAGCTAAATCGTACAAAACAAAAAAAAACTTCCATTTAATCAAACATTATAACGTCTTTTTTTCTTCCAAAAAACATACACCAGTTTGCCTCACTGCCTCTACCATATGGGTCCCACGAGAATCAGGGGAGGTTGCATAAATAGCATGCCCCAAAGACACTTTTCTAGTACCGACACCCACAGTCAAATCCCATATCCTGCAATTATTTTATCAAAACGTCTGTCTCCTTTAAAAACTCGAACCTTCATCTCTCACGTTATTCTGATTCTTGGATACAAGAGTTCTGCCAACTGAGCTCATCCAATGTTGAAGAGGCACATGACTTGACCATGCATATAACGAACCAGGTACGAGAACTCGTGTTTTGGGTTTTAGATTGATCTGGATACGTTCAAAATAATATTCATATAGCAAGTAGGATTTGAGGGACTGAATTGCATTTATTTGAAACTAGAAGGGCTGTAGTGAATCTTTTGAAAGTCGAAAATTGCTCTTTGGGGGAACGAGGAGTTGCAGAGAGGAATCTTGTGAATTAGGGATAAAAACACAAGAAATTTAGATTCTCTGATAACTCGAAATTCCCATCAAATGCTTATTTTATTTCTCCATGTGTTAAAATACACCAATTTATGTTAAAATGTGTTGGATTTTATGTCAATTAAAATATATATTAATTAATTATTTAATTTAAATATGATTATAAAAACTGTATTATTAGAATAACGAAAAATCCAAAAATATATAACGTGTTTTTGTATTTAAAGTTTGAACTGCTCGATAAATAAATTTTTGAATTTTCTAAAACATTCTTCAATAAGTACACTGTTTCTTGTACTAAACTTATTTTTTCATATCAAATCATCTCCGATAAATGCATTATTACAGTGTTTTGAATAGCACCAATCTCGGTGTAACACAATTCACGAACAAAGTTTTTTGTTTAAGTTTTAATATTTAAAAAGATGGAGTTGTTTGACAGTTGCTGAATGGTTTGGTGCAGAATGATTAAGTGGTCAAAATGATTAAGAGAATCTCATGATATAATGCAAAATGAAATATAATTGTCTGTAATTATTTACAACGAAATTAGGATTCTGAATGGTTAAGAGAGGCTCATGATACAAAATCATTCAGAGGATTTTAGAACCATTAAGAGGCATACCTCTTTTTTTTGTCAAACAAGATTCACCTCTTAACGATTCAGAAGATATCTCTTAATGGAAATATTAAGAGGTAAACAAACAACCCCTTACGTGTTTTGAGCAAACTACTATTTTGTTCCAATGGTTTTAGAAAGATTGTGATTTTCGTCTCCATGGTTTGTAATTTATTGTTATTTTCGTTCCCGATATTAATATGTTGAAAATCGTCCATTAAGTTATGGGTATTTTAGTCTTTTTGATTTACTTTTTTTTTTTAGTTTATTAAATATATTTTTACTGTTTTTTTTTTTTGGTATTTTAGTCTTTTTGATGTACTTTTTTTTTTGGTTTATTAAATATATTTTTACATTTTAGTCATTTTAATTTAGTAACTAATTTAGTAAAACTATGTATTTTGTAATAAAATAATTGATGCATAAAACAATTATATTATTTTGTTATTGTTTATGATAAAATAATTAAATATTTTTAATACAATTAGTATTGTAATTCTTTTTTCTTCATCAGAGACCAAAAGGTTATATTTATATAGTACCAAACATTTAACTGTTTTTAGACTATTTTTACGAGAAACAGATAAAATTTCAGTAATAGAATTTATAATTGTTTGGTCATATAAGTCATTCAGTTATAACAAACAAATGTATGTTTTATATAAACGTGTTACTGTAAGTTTATATGATGTTCTTAGACGTCTTTAAGAACAGTTCTGAAAATGTCATATAAACACATACGTTTTTAAAATACAAATCTGAAAAGACGTCAAATAAAAATGTCATTTTTCAGGAAATGACATGAAAAAAATATTAACTGCAACATTTCATTTTAAAAGCCTTATTAAAATGTCTAAAAACATTATATAAACTTATTGCAATACTTTTATATAAGATATACATTTGTTTAATATAATCGAATGATTTAATAGACCATACAATTGTATGTAATATATGCATGTCCATTTTCTACCCTATTAAATAGAACAAATGGTTCCATGCAGGGACGTTCCAATCTTTTTGGAGGCTCTGCTGCATCCAAAACTTTTTATTACATTGCATAAATGAGATAACAATGAATATATGTTAAGAACAAAAATAGACTAAACCTAAAACGATTAACAATCTGAAACTAAATCTAAACCATTAATTATTTGAACCTAAAACCAAACAATTAATGGTTTGGATCTAAATAATTTTGGTTATAGTTTTACACATGTCGATAAAATCCCTAAAACACATGTAAATTTGGGCCCCAAAATTTCGGGGGCCCTGTTCTAAATCTCACATTTAACATACTAATGGACGGCCCTGGTTCCATGAAGACCCTTGATGGAGTTTGATCTATCTATATAATACTACTGGTGTTCGACTCCGTGCGTTGCGCGATGATCAAATTTTATGTTGACGAAAAATGTAAAAAAAATGTAAAAAAAAATAAAATAACATTAATAACATTGTTCAAAATAAATCAACACATAAAACTGATAAATCAACAATCACCAACGTAGTGGAAGATTCAGGATAATCCAAGCTCATCACTGTAATTTTTTTTTAAAATAGAAACAATAGATATATAAAATGTATCAATAATGAGATATTTATATTATTATTAAAACAGGTAAGTTAAATAATTTTCATATTAAAAACCAAATAATATGATCTTTTTTAAAATTATAATCATCTTAAAAAAAAACGATAACATATGATTAAATGTAATAAAGTATTTATATTTATCACCATTATTACTTTTTTATAATAAAAAAAAAGACGTAGAAGTCTTTACATTCTAAAGAGGCTGTTTGGCAGTTGCTGAATGGTCTGGTACAGAATGATTAAATGGTCGGAATGATTAACAGCCTATCATGATATAATGCAAAATGAAATATAATCGTCTGATAATTGTTTACAATGAAATTAGGGTGCTGAATGGTTAAGGGAGACCATGGATACAAAATCATTCAGAGGGTTTTAGAACCATTAAAAGACAGCTTTATTTTTTGTCAAACAAGATTCACCTCTTAATGATTCAAAGACTGCTTCTTAATGGAACTATTAAGAGTTAAACAAACAACCCCTAAGATTTTTTTTTATCAAGTATCTACCTCCTTTCTGGTTTACTCACTGATTTCTTTGCTTCAAATATTTTATTATTTTTCATCAACATTTAATTGATTTTTACCTTTTTGGTCGTTTGGATCAAAATTTGCATTGATGCATCTGCCACGTGAACACCATTACATAGATTGTCAAACACCTTTATTTTTTCATTTTTCATGTGTAAAGGTGATTCATCAGCTTCATTTTCTAAATCGATTGTCTACGATACATTTTTTTTACAGGTATCAATCTAAAGATTGAAGCAAAACAATGTTGGCACTGTTAAGTTGTATGAAGCATAACAGTAAATTCACAAAATGAAATCAATCTAGTTTTGAACATGCTTCAAAATCATTGAAGGTCAAAATTACAAAATAGACAAAATCAAGAATACATTGAAATTGAAGGAGTACTCAAATGAAAGGCTTACATGTAATAATAATAATAATAATAATAATAATACTGGTTTTCATAAATGACCACAATACAGAGACTGAGATAAAAATACAAATTGAGAAACTTTATAAATATAAAAGATGGAGAAGGAAATTCATAATAGAAAAGCTCCACATTAGTCATACTTGATCAGATTCTGATTATTATCAGTAAACAAAAAACAAAACTTGAGTAGCTATAACAATATTTGCAAAACAAAAGTAGGCAAAATAAAAAAGACCCATATAAAGAACAAACGTACATAACATAAATAACTTCCGCAAAAAATGAGGGATGAAGAACCGTAGTGAATAAATATAATAACAGAGATTTTTTTTTGAAAAAAAAAACATTCATCGACATCATATAACCTACACAAATCTTAAAATAAAATTTAATAACTGTTAGCCTAGAAAAATTTATGGAGGAATAACATTAAAGCATGTATAATTAGGGGTGCTCAAAAACCCGACCAACCCGATCAATCCAACCCAACCCTACACGAAATAACTCAACCTGAAGCAACCCGATGTCTAATCGAGTTGTAAAAGTGTTAAACCGTAGGTATTGGGTTGATATTGGGTTGCTATTATTTGAATCCAACCCAACCCGATAAACCCGATATCCTTTTATTTCTTGGATTTAATATAATTGTTGAATTTCTATTAATATGTACATTAGACAATTACACTATCATGTATGCTCTTCATATATACATATTTTCAATCTATTCACATCTTTATATATATATGTAAATTGAGAAAATTGTGATATACGTAAGAAGTATAGATAAGTTATATCAAATGGTTGATTATGAAAAAGAAATTATGAGTAGAGAAATAACATATTCTAGGTTAGAAGAATATTTTAATTTACCAAAATATCAATCCGACCAACCCGTACGGGTTGGGTTATGATTTTTCAAACCGCAAACATTGGGTCGGGTTACTCAAATGTCTTCAACCAATCAACCCAACCCGTGAGCACCCCTATGTATAATAACAAAGTTCTGCAAAAGGGTTTGGGCTTAGGTTAGGAGTGTGTTGAGTATGATTTTTTTTTCTTGTTTATCGCTTATTTTTCTTTTTTATTAACCATAGGTTGCGTGCATCTTGACTAATCTCATGGGCCCTGGAGAACAGTTAGAAAAAATTTCGAGTGTCCTTTGAGGGAATCGAACCACTGATCCTCCCCTCAAGGTTATGATTCTTGTATTTGTTTGAAAGATTATAGTTTTTCTTTTTGAAGTATATAATATTTATATACGGTAAATGCAACAAATAAACTCACACACCCTCCTCACCTATGGTGAGGTTTGAACCCCTGACCTCTTAGGAGGCCAAGGGCTACGATATCGCTAGGCCAAAAACCCTTTGGTAAGATTATAGTTCTCGGGTATCTAATTAGTCAATTCCTACCAATTTACGTGAAGATGCATAATGTCTCATTTAATATAAATTTATTTAATTATGTTTGATTTTCTGTCTGATGATGTGTTTTCTTAATTGGTGTACAGGAAGGGGACATGAAATTTGGGGACATGAGATTTTATTCAGTTGAAAAGGGTTATGATCGCCTCTTAAACCAATCCAAACAAACACAATATATCCAACATGAAAGTAGGGTCTGGATAAAGGCGATCATCTTTTTTTTGGGGGGGGGGGGGGTTGATAAGCTGTCTTTACCTACCCTATGAACATACCGAGCTTTTCAACGAGCCAACGTGCGGGCCTAAAGAGTCGTTACCTTTTAATTAAAAAAAAATTGTATACAATTTTGCTATATTTTCACAAGTTAAAAAAGAAATCAAGACATTGCTTTCCTGCTATAATTTATTTTTTGGGTAAGATTGTAATATATCAAAATGATATCGTATGCAATAATATATCTGGTAAGCGCTTATCCGGGTAAGAGTCGTTAGCCTCACTTACCGGGTAAGACTCTCTATCC
Source organism: Cynara cardunculus var. scolymus (assembly GCF_001531365.2). NCBI lineage: Eukaryota > Viridiplantae > Streptophyta > Magnoliopsida > Asterales > Asteraceae > Cynara > Cynara cardunculus. The sequence goes on from NC_037532.1 coordinate 7,042,939, forward strand.
TTATCATCGCTCTTACCAGGTAAAATTCTTGGACCTTGCCATGTTCGTCCAGTGAGGAAAATTGCCCGGTAAGCACCTACTAGGTAAGCGTTTAGTAAACAGCCCCTAAGATGTAAAAAACATTTTCTTGGTGTCAAGGGTAAAGAGGATCCTCTGCTTATTAGACCATTCAATAAAAGTATACATGTTTTTTTGTAATGATCTTTTTGGTCATTTTACATACCATCCAAGCGAAATCTTAACTTCGCTTGTGAGAAGAAGAACCTAATTACCGAGAAAGAAGCAAGTGCTTGTTTGATCAGATAGAGGGACGATTAAACGAGAATAATGATCAAATAAGATAACTGAGAGAACCATTGATTCACATATGATTTTACATTGAAATCACATGTGATTATGGGTGACCTTTGCCGCAACCTGGTCATCGCGTCGTGAACACACCTTTGCACTGGTTGTTTTTCATAATCTCATATGATTTTAATGTAAAATCACATTGATTGATCATTCTAGTAATCTAGTGTTCTTTTATTCGGACTCTGTTTTCGTTTGAACCAGTTTTATCGGACATGAATTTTTTTTATTCTTTAAACCCACCCATTAATTTTAGTAGTCTAGCCCGAACCCTGGACTCACCCAATTTTTCGAGAATGGTGTCTACAATTTCTTTTCTAACAGGCCGGACAAGCTCGGTCTAGCGAGACATTTTACCCATGAACGGCTCTGGTTATTTGTTAAATATTGATGACGATTAGTGAAACTTTGAAAAACCATGGGGTGAATATATGATATATCACATAGTCGAGGGACGTATAATGAAATTGGGGAAATTTTCGAATTACCATAATACCCTTCAACGGAGTAGTTTTAACATCTTCCCATTCATCAGGGGCAGCGCTTCTTCCCTGTCATTCTGCAATCTGGACTTTCGATTCCGCGTGGAGAAGACGACTTCCAACGCGGAATTCGAAAGCTTCATCGATCTCGATACATCAAATTACATATTCGTTTGAATTCTCAGTTTCGTGTTTATCGGCAGCAAGAAATACGAAGAAATCGGTTATAGGAAGTAATGGGAACGCCGGCGTTCCCAAATCTAGGTAAACATTGCTCCGTTGATGATTGTAAGATCATTGATTTCCTTCCCTTCACCTGCGATTGTTGCAACAAGGTTAGTTTTTAACTCTTTTGTATTTTTATTTATTTATTTATTATTATTGCTCTTTAATGTTTTTGTGAAATCGCAAAATTGGTTGAGAAGTATTGCGTTTTGGAAGTCGGATAGTACTTTGATTATTGGATGTTATACTCAATTTTCGTTATTTCTGAGTTATGAATTGTATTGTTTGATTGTTGTAATTGATAATTGTATGCTTATTTTGAAATTCTTTGTACCTTTGTTGGACAGCTGATGTTTCCTTTTTCTGTTTGTAGATTACAGGCTTTCAAAATGTACAGATGAGATTGAGATTCAGTTTTATTTTTGTTTAGGATTGGAACCAACATTGATGAGTACTTAGATGTAGTTTTGTTTGACAGTATTAGAGGGTATAAACAGGGTTAAAATCACATGAGTATGGGCATAAAACCTTAAATTTCTTTGCAATTATCAATGAATCGCTCTGCTGACACTCATTAGCTGAAACACGCCATTGGGGCGCCATAGAATTGAAAATTTCTTGCCCTCTTAGCTCCAAAGCGCTTCAAATTTTCATGATTAAAGGGATTCCTTGTCAACTTTTTAGGTTGCATCAATATTTCGAGAGAACCAATAACGACATTAGACATTACCAAAATAACTAAATATGGGTTGATTTTGATTCTAAAGTTGTACAAGGGTTAATATTAACTATACATTTGAAAATACATCAAAATGTACATCATTTTCGCGGAGAAAAGGATAAGTTTCTATGGCTAGGGAAACGAGAGATCAAGAGGAGCAAAATTATGGAATATATCGGGTTTTCATGATCTCGAGGTTCATAATCACAAGTCATTGGATAATTAGTGTCTTTATTGTGAGTTTTAGTCCCTATTTACATCGTGTACATCATTTATTTGCTTCTCAATTGACCAGCAGCCCAAATGTGAATATGATTTTTTGATAAAAATACCAAAATGAAAATGAAGCTAGCTCCATTTTTTGGAGAAGAACACTATTACCCTTCACTTATCAAAGAAGTCACTTGTATTTGGCAAATATTAGGAGCTGTGCATGAAGATTACTCCACTAAGACCAAAGGGCCTTTGGCCTATTGATATATGAGCCTCTTGCCTCCTAGGAGGTCAGGGGTTCAAACCTCACCAATGGTGAGGAGCTTGTGTGAGTTTATTTGTTGCATTTTCCGTATATAAAATATATCATATACTTCCAAAAAAAGATTACTCCACTAAGTGCGAAGAACTTTGCATCTATGTCCGACTATTTTATCAATTCCTTTGCTTTGAATGACCAAAAACTGAAAGAAAATTATAGATTACTTCTATCAGCACTTAGAGAGATTAGTGCTTATGAATCTATCTAGGGCTGTAGTCATGATGGCTTATCTAATATATGCGAAGAACTTTGCACCTCAATCCAAGCTCACTTGTCAGCAAAACCCGGAACAAATAATAGATTGCTTGCAGGAGTGTTTAAAGAATATATTGCATCTTAGGATGTTTCTGGGGTTTTAGCCTTGACTGCTTATTAACCTTAAATTACTTCAAGTCAAGTGACACAACCTCTATAGCAGTAAGATGGAGTGGCTCCTGGTCAACAGATTCAACATCTTCCACATATCTCATATCAATCTCCTCTGGTCTAATCCTTCATTTTATTGGTTTGAGTGGTCATCATGATAACCAATAGTCAACTGCTTAGGTTACAGTGCTGTCATGGATATATAACTTATAAGGTGGACATCAAATGAGGATTTGAAACATAGTAGTTTCTTTAAGATAAGGATATCGTCAGTTTGGGTTTGCTTTTTCCCTCTTTCTTGAACATGATATTGGCCCCTTTGACTGAGATAGTTCATGTAAAGGGTCCCCTCCACATGAACCAGATAAAATTTAGGCCTTCGAGAATGGCTATGGTTCTCAAGGGACAAGACAGGAAAACTTGTTCCTTTAACAGAACTGACTTGGAAAACCTGAAGCCGCGTTTGGTACATGGGACAAGACAGGATATGACAATACAAATGCTTTTTGTCCCATGTTTGGCTCAACTTAGGTGGGAAATAACAAGACCCAAGTGGGACGAAAATGCGTTTTTTCTGTCCCACCAAAATACGTGGAACAAGAATCAGAGGATAAGACAAAATCGGTAAATTATTAAACTAACCATTCACTAAACTAAAATGCATTTTCCACAATTACCTTACTCTCGCACGTCCAGTCTTGTATGCATACCAATTACCAAACACACCTATTTTCTATACTAAACTTGGACTAATTAAAGGAGGCTCACAATTATTTACTAACAACCCAAACGAATCCACATTGTCAATAGGTATAGTTCTTATAATTATCAAAACTTTTGCAGGTTTTTTGTCTAGACCATCGGAGCTACATTTCACATCAATGTCCAAAAGCCAACAAGAACAATCGCACTGTCGTCATCTGTCCGCTCTGCGCAAAGGGGGTTCATTTAGTCCTGGACCAAGACCCAAACATAACATGGGAATCTCATGTTAATACAGATTGTGACCCATCAAATTACGAAAAAGTCACCAAGAAAAAGAAATGCCCTGTCCGTGGTTGTAGAGAAACCTTAACGTTCTCCAACACAATTAAGTGCCGTGATTGCACCATCGAACACTGCCTTAAACACCGGTTAGGACTCGACCATGGTTGTCCTGGGCCAAAAAAACCCGAGCCATCTTTCCCATATTGGGGGTTCTCAAATAGCACAAAACAGACCCATGCTCCAGTATCATCTTCGTCGTCATCATCATCATCAGGGTGGACTACAAGTCTCCTTAGTGCAGTCTCATCCCTTATGATCAGTAACGATAAAACGGATGGAGCGGGTCCCAGTGGTGGGGCAAGTAGAAATGGTGGAGGTGCGAGCGGCCAAGTGGAGCAGTGTCCAATATGTTACATGAAGTTCTCTAAGGCTGCAGCCTTGATTGATCATGTGCAGAAGGTTCACGAAAAGAAGGGTGTGATGAAGGTGACGATAGACGTGTGTCCAAAGTGTAGCAAAGGGTTTCGAGATCCCATGGCGCTGGTGCAGCATGTTGAAAGAGAACATAGAGGTATGTCTCAAGCCTAAAAGATAGAAGCAATTTGTGTTCTTATTCCTCTCTTTTTTTGGTTTCTTGCCATCGAATATACTTGTAAATCGAACTCGGGGTTCTAAAATTGAATTTCAACACATTTTTTGTTGTAAATTTGTAGCAAAGGTTGTTTTCATTTGAGTTTCTTGTGAACCCTACATTAGTGTTTTTCTGTTTGTGTTTGACATTTGATGATAGTTTACTGTAATAATGGTTCCCACATAAGCTAACAGTTGTTTGGCGTGACAACTTCAACTATGATTTTAAGTTGATTTGAAGATTATTGGATCAGTCTACCGTTGAAGGTACTAAAAACGAGTTTGATACTGACGTTTATTTACCACAATAGTCAATCTCTCCGACCAAATGCATTTTCTCAATCGAATTTCTATTCTAACCAGAGTTTACGCAAATGCCTTAAGTTTGTGTAAACTTTATTTCTAGATTAATTTTTTTTTTTGCATAATTTGCATATAGATTTCTTTTAATATGAAAATAGGTTTTATGTTTGTGTACACTCTTGCTAAAATAGGAATTTGATTCTAAAAATGGATAACAAGTGAAGGTGGTTGGAGAGATCGACTATTTTGATCAGTTTTACTCCGATAATCTTAAAACAGAAGAAAATATGGATAAAATTATAATAAAGTGATCATTTCTTTTTCTTTTCTTTTTTTCTAAATGATCGTGGCCTGCACGAAGGAAAATTTAGAAGAGTTGTTATTTGTGTATGGGAAGTGTTTGGCACAATGAAGTCATGTGCCGAAAACAATGGCTGGAAATGGAACATAGTTTATAAACGTTGTTTTTATAATTTATATTCTAAAGTATTTTAGGGTGATAGATCTCCACTTTAATATTATCGGAACATAGTTTATAAACGTTGTTTTTATAATTTATATTCTAAAGTATTTTAGGGTGATAGATCTCCACTTTAATATTATCGGTCATCAAAATAGATTGTTGATAAGTATCGTTTATCTGTCTTCTTCCTCACTAATCGGGGAATACTCTCGGGTAAGATTATTGGCCCTTGCGATTGTCACCTGGTAAGGTAGCTGACACCAGATAAACGTTTTTACTCTGGTAAACATTTGGTAAGCAACCGAATTCTGATTTATAAGTGTCGTTTTTAATAATCTATTTATATATAATCTTAAGATTTAGTGACTACTAAACTGCATAACGAGATGCTGGGATATGTTTCAAAGTCATTATTGTTTGTAGTTTTTATTTACCTTTTATAGATTTTTTGACGTTGTACCCTACAACAGAAGCCCGTGGTAAAAGAGTAAAAACTTATAAGACTATAGGAATATGAAGATATTAACTATTCAAAATAGAAGACAAATTATAACCAAACCGGTCAACACAAAGGGTTATATATCCGAGTAGCTATCAAAGAAGAAATTTTTTTATGGTCGGGTGAAAGAATTCAAATAGAGAAGATGATAAAATGAAATGTGAGAGATGTTTTAACACCAGAGAGGGTTCACGTCACACGTTATGTTGTAACAGCTAAAATCAAATGAACTGAAAGTCTAAATACATTTTGAAACTGAAAGTCTGAACTATTATAATATCAAACTTCTGTGTCGTATCATAACACCTTTTTTTTTTATTAACCTGAATATCCAAACCGTTATACGAGCCGACTAATATCATGGCGACCATTTGCTTTGCAGATAGTCCGGAGTCACCGCATTTGAACCTCCGTGACCACAAGGGGATTTTTATTTCTCATTGGATTTGAACCTAGGACCTCCTGGTACTTTTGACCTTTGGAACCAAGCTCAAACCAATCAGACACCACATTTGTGGTTATCATAACACTTTTTTAATTGAGGAAGTTACATTTCTCCTCACTCTCGCTCCCTTTTAGCTTAACGGAACCCGAGATACATATCGTTATTAGTTTATGCTAAATGAGGTTATGATGAAACCTAAACGATTCTCAAACACATTTAATGTAAAACAAGCATACTCGCTGACTTGCTTTCTAATAATAATAATAATGCTTGAACATTTCATAAATCATGCAACGGTTATTCATATAATACAGAACAACAAATTTGTAAAACTCATTATGCGTATGCACCGAACAAATCGTTAGTATGATTTAAGATTATCTTGAGCAAATTTTATGTAATTAAGGTAGTAAATAATTAAAATATTATATAAAAAATGATTGTTATATGACCTTAGATTCTTATCTTAGTTTACTCTGTCACAAACTGAAGGGTTGTTTGTTTATTTCGTAATAGTTTTATTAAGAGACAACATCTGAATCGTTAAGAGGTGAATCTTGTTTTGCAAAAAAAAAAGTTTGACTCTTAATGGTTCTAAAACCCCCTGAATGATTTTGTATCATGGACCTCCCTTAGCCATTCAACGCCCTAATTTCATCGTAAACAATTATATTTCATTTTACACAATATCATAAGAGCTTTTTAATTATTCTGATCACTTAATTATTTTATACCAAATCATTCAGCAACTACCAAATAACCCCTTGAATTTGATATTTTACATTTATTTCAAGATAACTTAGAATAAAAGTTTTATTGTAATTTATTAAATTCATGTTTTAAATTTTGAAAATCAAAATGATTTTGAAATTTGAAATGGAGGCAGTTTCTAGAAGATATGCAATGATTGAGGGCCAAATCTAGAAAATGGAAAAGGAAACCAAGAAAATGTAGGCTTCGCCGGCCGGCCAGGACACCAAGTTTAACGGTCAAAAGTATTTCAAAACATACATACAGCTCATATGATCTTTCGAACTGGGTCCCGCCAAATCTCACGGCTGAAACCCTCCTTTGGTAAAATCCAACCGCCATGGGAGGTACCATGATCACAATTTAACTCAAACCCGCTTCGTCATTCCATTAGCTTTTGTTTTAAAAATTAAAAATCATTCACTAATAATGTGGAATTTAATGAATTTTAAAATATGGTTAGACGACCGGCGGATGTGTAATAACTCATATATACAGAGAGGAAGAGAGAGGGGAAGAGAGAGAAAAGGGGGATGATTTTGGAGAGAGAGACGAACAAGGGGAAGGGTGGAGCAAAATCTGGAGATTCGATACATTGTTGAAGAACTTTAACGTGGTTACAAACCCTCCCAGCCTTCCAGCCTCTGCTCTTACAGGCATCGACTTGAAGGTTAAAACAATCCATTATTCAATCAATTTTTGATTGTTTTTTCGTTAATTCGGCCACCCATTTGATTGGATCGCTTTTTAATTTGATCTGTGTTGGGATTTTTTATTGAATTGAAACGAATTTCTTATGGATATTTATGCACACCACCTGTTTGATGAAAAAGATGATTGAAATTGAATAACGTCAATAACTTATTTTTGGTTGTGATGGGTTTTTGGAGGAAGAATTGACCGTAATTAATTTACTAATTTGTTGTAGGCTGGTCGGAGTCGGACATTGGTTGAAGTACCAAACTTTTGTAATTTGGTGGCTTTTCCTTCCCTTCTCCTTCATCAAGAAACTCACATTTAAGAAGGGAAGAAAGCTCAAACCTTCATCAAGAAACTCACATTTAAGAAGGGAAGAAAGCTCAAAAAACATTCTTGAAGGAAGTGGGGAGAAATTTATTGACTTATTGCTATATGTTACCGTCATTGTATATATAGATTGGTATATACAATGAGTGCTGTTTCCGGGGTAGTATCCAGGCAAGTTTTGCCAGCATGTGGAAACCTTTGTTTCTTCTGCCCAGCACTGACCACAAGATCTAGGCAGCCTGTGAAGAGGTACAAGAAGCTGATCTCGGATATTTTCCCTCGATCTCCGGTTAGTTCCTTAATTCTTTCTTCAACTTCTGAAATATTATTAGATGGGAGTTGTTGATGTTGTAATTTGTATCTTGATCCAATGGCATAAACTCAGAAGTTTTTGTTTGTCATGAAGTAAGAGACTTACTCTGTTATAACTAAGTTAAGTTTCCTCATTTCAAGATATCAGAAGGAAAAGAAATTGAAAAACTTCCTGGTTTTGTAACCCTTGTAGTGTAAAATGCCCATTACTGAGCATTGAGGTTGACTTTTCCAATAAAATAGTTGTTTTGACGTCTATTCACTTGGAGAAGTTGTAACATTCCAATGGAACAAGACAATAATAAGTTGAAACATTCTAACATGTTCTATTTATGATCTCAAAAAGGGTGAAGAAGTGAATGATCGGAAGATTGGGAAGCTCTGTGAATATGCTGGGAGAAATCCTTTACGTGTTCCGAAGGTACATGTTTCTGATGTAATTTATGCAGTTTTTAATTAGACTAACAACATGTTTTGTACTAATTATGCAATGTAGTCAAATTGTTTATTGTAGAACACATGTTTCACATAGCAACTCATTAGGACATAATCATGGGACTTATATTGATTGATATGTATGGAAAAGCTAACTCCAGTCTGTATCATAAAAGAACTAACATAACATCTATCTTTGATTTAAATCAGCATGTGAAAGAAAAACTTATTCTTCATATTAGTAACTAATTTTCCCAATCTTACCTCCAGATCACAAGTTCTCTTGAGCATCGGTATTACAAGGAATTAAGAAACGAGAATTTTCGGGCTGCAAAAATTGTTATGTGTATTTACAGAAAACTATTGATCTCGTGTAAGGATCAAATGTGAGTTCATTCATACCTCTTTAATCTTGTATACTTTCTCAATATCTGCATTTATGAAGATATCCATCTAGTGACGACTTGTATGATTTCCTTTTATAAACGGTAGCTTTCTTCCTCCAAGGCAGAATTTTAACTCTGAATTTGCTTATGCATATATACTAATGTCCGTCGATCGCTTCTGTCTGCATGGAGGATACTTCGGCTGTGATCTACTGAATCTAACCTAGATTTCACTTGGGTCATTGCTGATGCCAAATAGTCATTTTGGGTACTTTTGGCTCATTGGGTTATTTTGATGATATTTTTCTAGTTTGTTTCAGAGTTCTTAGGAGGTATCTTACTTTTGTTATTACTATTTAAGAGTCCCCAGTGTAGAAAAATTGCACAGATGAGATTATGCATGAGCAAACACACAGCAAATGATTTATTAAAGTGGATAACAACTTCCTGGAATCTGAATCAATTACAGGTGCAATTAGCATCTCTTTATTTGTATTTATCTGGTATGTCTTGAACCGGAGAGAGAATTTACGAAATGACTAGGTATACTGCAAGCTATCCTTGACTCTCTCAACCTCACAAACTACACTAGTCTATGCACCAAAGAGAGTCGTAAAAATCATGGATCAACCTATCTTATTGAAAATAATAATCAACTAAACCGTTATTTGCACCTGTAGCTAAAGGATAGGGTAGCAGACTAGGGTGGGAAATTGTAGCTACCATAGACGGGCTTGGGAAGTAGAGGATAAGCGCAGGGTTAGTGAGTCGGCACTTAGGCGTTCAGAGTCCTAGGTTAGACTAGGGGAGTGTAGTTCTTCTTACCTTGGTTATGTTTTCTTGTACCCGCTTCTGTTGCTATTTTTTGTGTGTTTGTCTGATTGTATGTCATTGTTTACTTCTCCCTTGATCGCTAAAATTTGACCTACATGCCTTTCTTGTTTTCAAGTTCTTTTTTAAGAATGTTCTTATTTTCTACTTCCATGGCCCCACTCAAACTAGCTGCCCTGCCACCTTAGAATTATAAAGAAGCATTTCTTAAAAAAAAAAGTATCTTTTTAGCAAGCTTTCTCTTTTTTTCCCGCACAATTTGCACAAGCTAGGGGTTTTCACAGAAACAACCGCTCTACTCTTTGAGGGTAGAGATTGGGTCTGCGTACATCCCACCCCTGACCTCACCTGTGGATGGGGTCAGGCTCATTTGATTTATTATTTGCTATCACAAGTGCCAATTCATATTGTAGCGAGTATAACGTGTTAAATTTTCAATTAAAGCACATAGAAAAGGAAATATAAAACTAATAGTCATGGTTGTTGAGTCGTCCAAGCTCTCATAAGGTTGGGTAGATTCCGATTAACAGAGAAAAATCAAGTACAAGATAGAAAGAAAAGGTTAAAAAGTTATAAAGAAAGGTCCCAACTCCCAAGTTGGTTTAGATAGATTAGAATAGCTCCGTATGTAATACATAGCTCCTGGGATATATCCGAGTAATTAAGAAGTAAATCCTCATCAAACTCAGCTGATTTGGAATTTACGAATTGCACTGCCTTGGAATATGGGTATACTGAAGTGGCCGGATGAACATACCCCTAACTGCCTGCTTGGTTCTGGCACACATGCCATTCCTGCAGCCAAATATATTTTGATGGCATAGTCGGTGGAAGGAATTTGCGAAAAAAGGTGATTCTTTGGGTCTGAGAATGGAAACACAAACAAAAGAGAGAAGAGAAGGAATCAAGATTCTGCCATGGGAGAGGAGAAAAGAAACGAAAAAGGAGCATAGGTTTCAATGAGTTTGTGAGAATGGCTCTGATAACATAAAAAATCTTGACCTGTCAGAATGAACTTTTCTTTTCTCTGATTTCCATGGAAAAGAGGAGATACAAATATATAAGAAAACCTTAAGGAAAGGAAACAAAGAAAAGATTACCTAAAATAGGTACAACTAAAAAGAAAAAGGCTAAAATACATAAGCGGAACCAAGAGGAAAATATGTAGACGGACCCCTAATAGACAACATACTCGTAGTTGTTCTCTGAATTTCTTCTTATATCCAAGCATTAAGCCTACACAATTTGACCGTACTGATGTACCTTTATGCTGCTTACTCCTGGTCCAGATCCTTAGTACATGCCATACACATACATTAGTACAGACTTCTAGCTTCTCTTTGTCTGATTCCTACAGCTTCCTCCAAATTCACTAAAGATCCCCAAGTTATGCTGAATTGCACGTGAGCTGAAAATAATATCTGGAACACCAAATAAGCAAAATGCATCTAACGATAAAGAATAACAACTTAATATATCAAGAACATGCAAATTAGCGACTCAATCAGGCATGCTCCTCATGGTTGGTTATACGACATACGTATACGTCAAGTATGGACTGAACTTTTCTATTCTATTTGGTGATCGCTGATCATGTCCAAGTGAAGATAAAGACTTCTACTTTCTGCAAATTTATAGCTGCTAAATATCCATTTGAGGGGGATGCTAGAGTTCAGTTTATCATTATTATTTGGATTTTTCCTAACACATAAGTTTACAGGACCTTCAAATAAAAATTTAGTTCTGTTTTGGTTAGAATGGGAGTCTATGGTTAGGTTTTCTAAAGTCCTGGTTCTGGCAGTTGCAGGCTTTGAATTGTCCTCAAAAGCCTATATATTTAGGCATGGTATCGTGAATTGAGTTCTTGACTACTCGTTAAATTTTCCAAGACTTATTTGGCAGATTTTTTACAGAATGACTGTAAAAGCATATTTTAACCAAGAAGATTACATTTGGGTTACCAAAGGGCCTTTGGCCTAGCAGTATCGTAGCCCTTGGCTTCCTAGGAGGTCAAGGGTTCAAACCTCACCAAAGGTGAGGAGGGTGTGTGAGTTTATTTGTTGCATTTGCCGTATATAAATATTATATACTTCAAAAAAAAATTACATTTGGGTTGTTAATGTTATCAATGCCCATTAATAAGTGAACGTTGTTTCCTTTCCATGCATCTTAGCACCAAAATAACTTCTGTCTCTGTATCAGGCCTCTTTTTGCAAATAGTTTGCTAAGTATCATGCACACGCTGCTGGATGAGACAAGGCAGGATGAAATGCTAATTATTGGATGCCAAACGCTCTTCGACTTTGTAAATTGTCAGGTTGGTGTTGTTGATGGTTCTCGGATTATTGTCTTAACCTTCAGCAACTGTATCTTAAACTTTTTGTATTTTTCAGAAAGATGGAACATACATGTTTAACCTGGAAGGTTTTATACCAAAACTCTGTCAGTTAGCTCAAGAAGTTGGTGAAGACGAGAGAGTGGTGCCACTCCGTTGTGCTGGGTTGCAAGCCCTTTCTTCAATGGTGTTTTCATCGCTTCCTCCCTTTCTCTTTGTAGTACTTACGACTCTTGTGTATCTTTTTTTAATATTTATTGTTTTTCTCTTTTTCTTGTTGGTATAATAGGTTTGGTTCATGGGTAAATATTCGCATATATCAGCAGAGTTTGACAATGTAAGCATGAACGTTTGCTTTTCTTCTCTTGCTAGTATCAATAGTGTAACTTGTTTGCCTGCTTGACTTATTCGTATCTTTCACTTGAGAAATATATCTAGTAATCTTCTGTGCTAAACAAGAATAAGGGGCAATACTGTAAGTTTTGAAGCATATAGTATTTATATACGGAACAACTCACATGCACTCCTCAACTTTGGTGAGGCTTGAACCCTGGACCTCTAGGGAGGTTGGGCTCTACCTATAATGAGGGTACCATTGGGTCAATGACCCTTTGGTGTAATATTGTAAGACTGACATGAGTAGTATATTTTCTCGTGTATGAAATATTAGAGTTAATAGTATATTAATGTATTTCTTTCGTCTCCATTACGTAGATTGTTTCTGTAGTTTTGGAAAATTATGGAGCTTTGAGCAAGGAGTCTGACAACCCCAATCAAAGTCGGTGGGTACAAGAAGTGCTGAAAAATGAGCATCATGTCTCTCCATCAGAAGCGTTGATGAAGATTCCATCCTGGAGAACAATTGTAAATGAGAAAGGCGAAATAAATGTGCCTGCGTAAGTTCCTAATGAAACAAGATCCTCAGTTTTTCATCACAATCCAATGGATGTTCTAATTGTTTTGCTTTCTGTAGGGATGATGCCAAGAACCCTTGCTTTTGGTCCCGCATGTGCCTCCATAACATGGCTAAGCTGGGGAAAGAAGGTACAACCATGCGCCGTGTGCTGGAATCTTTATTCCGTTATTTTGATAATGAGAATCTATGGCTTGATTCCAAAGGCGTTGCCTTCCCGGTTCTCAAGGACATGCAGATTATTATGGATGAATCCGGTATTCATAATAAGTTTATTATATTTCACTTTATTATACTCACTTTTGGTTAGATCATGAACTGATATTCCTGTGTTATTTTTCAGGACAAAATACACATTTTCTGCTTTCCATATTAATCAAGCATCTTGATCACAAAAATGTCCTTAGAAAGCCAGATATGCAGCTTGGCATTGTAGAGGTTACCACCTCACTTGCACGCGAAACAAAGAAAGAAGCTTCAGTCGCGATAGTTAGTGCTATTTCTGATGTTGTTAGACATCTTAGAAAAAGCGTACAGTTGGCACTTGATGACGCAAACCTTGGAGCAGATGTAATCAAATGGAACAAAAGGTTTCATGAAGCCGTGGATGAATGCCTTGTGGAGTTATCATCAAAGGTACCATACATTTTATTTATCATAGAGTAGCATTAACTTCTGACAGAGACGGACCTAGATTTTTTTTTCAAGTGGTAGCCGTGGATGAATTCCTGCGTTCGACTCTTCTTATTGCCTATTTTTCCAAAAAAAATTGAATTAAAGATTGAAAAATAGCGAAATTTGCCAAACGCGGATTCGACCCGCACCTTGCCGAAGGGCAAACCTTAACACGGAGATGTACAATTGTACACCAACCCTGCTACCACAAACTTCCGTCTTTAGTTTAGTTTCAAGAAATATAAGGGCATACAAGATATAAAGTAGGTGCACCTTTAACGCCCCTAAAAAAATTTCCACTGAATCGGGATTATGGAGCGGAAGCATGTGCATCCCTCGTCTCCATGTAGGTTGACCCCTGAAACTAGTCATGTTTGGTAAAACTAGTTGATAAGCTTGATAATAATGTAAAATAACCTAAAAGGACACACTGAAAAGTTAATTGGAAAAAATAAGGGGAACCCTTGGAAAAAAGCCCTTGGAGCCAGGGACGGACCTACTCATAGAGTAAGGGTGCACGGGCACCTGCTCGATCGTCCCGTCGTAATAGAAAGTTTTTAGTGGTCGTAATTGTGCACCCGCTTAATTTTGAAGTGTGCTCTTATATGTTTAGAAAACATAACTTGAAATAGGAGAGTGAGGTTGTTGGAATGGTTAGGGCACTACTTGTCTTCCTTAAGGTCATGGGTTCAAATCTTTTTTACAACAATTTTTATTTTTATATATTTAAAAAAAAGACAAACAAATATACAACAAAATAATTACCTCAACTATAAAATAGCCAAGTCTTACCAATCAAATACAACTATTTTACATTTACAATTGTCTCAATCTTACTTCTATTTCTTCTTTTTTAGTATTTTTCTTCCTATTTACCCATTAATCTTAAATTTATTTTTTGTCTCGTTCTACATGTTTATCCTAAATAACTTGAAAAGAAAATAAAATTAATTATATTTAACAATTCATACTTTGTATGAATTGTTATTTTTTGTTTCTTGATGTCATCAAACATATTTATGTAAGAAATTTATAAAATTATATTTTTTTTGTTGCATTTGTTGACCGTTACGAAATCAGCCAAAAAAATACACCGTAAAGGTGGAATTCGGCCGAGAACACGCCGAGTGTAAGACGTAGTGTTGCGTCTAGCTCAAAAAGTGAAGGTCGGTTTCATTTGTAAAAATGTATTGTATCAAATCGACATAATTGAATTTTCCTCGGGTCAAACCGTATTGACTTTTCCCTGGGTTAAACCGCTACTTTGTTGGCCCTTGATTGACCTTAAAGGTGCACCTGTTCAGAAAAATTCCTGGGTCCACCACTGCTTGGAGCTTATATGCTACTTGAAGTAGCTTTCCAGCTTATGGCTTTTTCAGTAAGTTAAAAAAAAAAGTTAGCTTATGGTTGCCAAACATGGCCTTAACTGAAAACAGAAATACTCATGAGCCAAGTTTGTTTTCCATTTGTCAATGTGTTTTGAATCTATCTTGATCAAATAGGTTGGTGATGCGAGCCCAGCTTTCGACATTATGGCCGGGATGCTGGAGAATATCTCAAGTGTTACAGCCATAGCAAAAACCACAGTTGCTGCTGTTTACCGCACAGCTCAAATTGTAGCTTCGTTGCCTAATTTGGCATACAACAATAAGGCAAGAACACATATACTAATATCTCTGCATTTATCATAAATTCTGCTCCTGATTATATTAATTAGTGAGATTATTATAATCCCATCTTAGGCATTTCCAGAAGCGCTATTTCATCAGTTGCTCCCCGCGATGGTCCATCCAGACCATGAAACCCGAGTTGGAGCTCATCGCATCTTTTCTGTTGTTCTTGTGCCATCTTCTGTTTGCCCTCGGTCAGGTCCAGGCATCCCTCCAACTGTTAGTGATCCCAACAAGGCTGCAGTTCCACGCTCGCTATCAAGAACTGTTTCTGTCTTTTCTTCTTCTGCTGCCCTTTATGGGAAGATGAAAAGCAAAGTTAGTCATGATAACAAAGTTCAGGTCTCGGGCCAAGGGGAACAAAGACCAAATAACAATAATAATAATAATAATGGGCCATTGAGCAGAATGACATCGAGTTACAGCCGAGTTTATTCCAGGAGAGCAGATGGTAATTCTGCAATCAATTTAAACAAGGATGCGGTAGGTCTTTCTTGCACCCTGCCATCTTAGGAGGCATATCAGCTTTGTTTGTTGTATAATGCGTTCTCTTTAAATTTCAGGAGGCAGTTACCCTTAGGCTCAGTTCTCACCAAATATCCCTCCTCCTGTCATCAATTTGGGAACAGTCCAACTCGCCTGAGAACACGCCTGAAAACTATGAAGCAATTGCTCACACCTACAGCCTGGTGTTGCTATTCTCTAGAGCAAAGGTAATAGATTTTAATGAATTTCTTACTTTGAAGAGATCTGCATTTATGCTCCGTGCTTATCGAACTACTGATTCTGGAATATGTGCAGAATTCTGGCCGGGAGGCTCTAGTTCGAAGTTTCCAGCTGGCATTTTCGTTGCTTGATATTTCTCTTGCCGAAGGAGGTAGGCCTGCAAACTATGCTCTCAGATAGATAGCTCAAGATATGAATAATCCTATAGTCACCGTTAATGATCTACCATGTGTTATTACAGGACCCCTGCCACCATCACGTCGGAGATCTCTTTACACATTGGCGACTTCTATGACAATCATTTCTGGGAAAGCATTTAGTATTGTCCCTCTTGTTCCAATTGCAAAGACTAATCTTGCTAACAAGATGGTAGGTTACTTATTATATCTACAAGTTTCATGTTCGTATTTACTATTTAGATAGAGGAGGTTCCTACACACACACACACACACACACACACACATATATATATAGAGAGAGAGAGAGGTTCAGGGAACACCTCAAAAAAAAAAATTTAAGGAACACCCTGGTGAACGTTCATCTAGACGGGTATGCACATGTGCATAATGGTAATTGAAGTTGTTTCTTGGTCTTTATGCACGTGTGCATGTGCATATCAGACTAATTGCTTAAAATTACCAGTATGCACATGTGTATACCGTCCAAATGAATGGCTACGAGGGTATTCCTCAGTTTTTCATTTTTTTGAGGTTTTCCCCTTAACCTGACCTATATATATATATATATATATATATATATGTATATATATATATATATGTATATATATATATGTATATATATATATATTTGGTTTGGGTGAAGCATCGCGTGAGAAGGGAAGTTATGGTGAGAAGCGTAAGAAGAGATCTGAACCCTTGATCACTTCTAATCTCATGCCCACCCATGAATTGCGCTTTAGAGGGGAATTGATCCTGTGCACCTCATTAGTGTTGACATTCAATTAGGATTGATCCAAGGGTGGAGATCTCTTCTTACGCTTCTCACCGAAACCCAATCCTATTGGTTTGATGGCCCGTGTCTAGCCGATGAGAGACTCTAACTAGCCCCCTCCAGCAGAGGCTAGACGATACTCCCAAGGACAGAGGCGAAAGCGTGTGGAACCTCTATGAATATCTCTCTAAAAGAGCTCTTATAGAGATAGAGGAGTTCCTATATATATATATATATATATAGAGAGAGAGAGAGAGAGAGGGGGGTTTGGTGGTTCGTGTCTAGCTGATGTGGAACTCCACAGTTATATTTTAGTGTACACAATAAGTGCTTGTGGTTTGTTATATGGTGCCAGGTGGATCCATACTTGTGTTTGGTTGAAGATTGCAAGCTGACTGTGGTAACTGGAACGCACACTATTCCTTTTGGGTCTAAGGAAGACGACAGGGCTGCTCTAAAATCCCTTTCAGACATAAAGCTCAAAGAGGATCAGTCAATGGAATCAATGGCTGCCACAATCGTCAAGCACTTGGAAACTGTCTCCGAGGTAAATCTGTTATGCAGATATATATTGTTTGAGGAAACAAGCTGAAAGCACTTGAAACTGTTTGATTCCTATTTTGTGTAACATACTGTCAAAACATTTTTATTGTGACATCTCAAACATTTAGGTATGTGGATTACATATGAGAATTGCATGAAAATGTACGTACTTTGGTCCATATTCATATTTTTGTAACATACTTTTGTTTGAGATATCACATCTGAGATACCAAAATGAAGGTCTTGGAAGTACGTTCTGCAGAATATGAAGCAGACTAAAATACGTTGCATTTTCATCAATATTCCCTTGTGCGCATATATATGTGAAACAATACCTTAAATCATGACATTTGATGAAAAAGGATCATGTAAAAAATATTTTAATAAACTGGTTCTCACGGGTTTGTATCTTTTTTGTGGTTTTCATTTGCTTATATATATATATATATATATATATATATATATATATATATATATATATATATATATGGACTTGGTTCAGAGGAGAACCACAAAAAAATGAAAAACTGAAGAACACCCTAATAACAGTTCATTTACTTGGTATGCACATGTACATGAAAATAATTTGTCCGGTATGCACATGTGTATAAAATGTACATGTGCATAGAAACTAGGAAATATTTCAATTACTTTATACACATGTGCATACCCAATAAATGAAAGGTTATTAGGGCGTTCCTTAATTTTCCATTTTTTGTGGGTTTTCCCCTAAACTTGAGTCCATCCATACACACACACACACACACACATATATATATATATATATGTGTGTGTTTATTGTTTTGAGGAAACAATCTGAATGCACATTTGATACTCACTCTGGTGTTTATAAAAATCTTGTGTTGCAGTCCGAAATGTCAAGCATTAAGGAGCAATTGCTAAATAGATTTGTGCCAGACGATGATGTATGTTCCATGGGCTCCCCGTCAGCAAATACATTACGGAATAATTCAGAAGACTGTAATTCTATGGACGATGTAATTCCTTTGAATGTTATAAGTTTCAAATTTTAAAACGTACCATGATAAACGATTTTAAACATTGCGTTGATTTTTCCCAGGATGCTCCGCTTTTCTTCATGGATGATGATCCGCTTGGAGATTTAGTTGACAATTCCAACCGGCTTTCAGTAACATCACCTGAAGCATCAGACTTCTTGAGTGTCAATCAGTTATTAGATTCAGTAAGTCTTTTGGTGTGTTTTTGTTTCATTTATTGATCATATTCGACAAGAATGTCCATGAATAACGATATAAAAACATCATATTTGACAGGTCTTGGAGTCTGCACAACAAGTTGGAAGAATGTCTATAAGTGTTTCACCTGAGGTCTCATACAAAGAAATGACGAATCAATGTGAGGCGCTAGTAAATGGAAAGCGGATGAATATGTCCAATCTGATCAGTATACAACAGAGGCACATTAACCAAAATGATGGTGAAATAAACAAGCAATCGACAGCCTTCCAAAATGGCACAAGCTTCCAATCGGTACGGTTTTTCTTTAGCACATATGAATTGGCACAAAAACTACATATATGCATATTGGTTTGCTATTTGACCTCTATTTATGGGTTTCGGTTGCCTAGTTACTTCCTAATCCTCAGTTGCAATCTTTCCTTTTTGGGAATTTCCGATAAAATAGCGATATTTCCTTTTAGGAAGACTTGGCTCATATTTTATATTTTGATAAGCTTGGTATCAACACCTACGTATGCTCGGAGAGGTGTTATGTAGAGCAGGTTGTGTTTGAATAAATGGGGGTAGTTTGGGGAATTAATAGTAGTTGTTGCTTTCTGTTATGTTAGTTATAAGGAAGTATAAGTAGAAGGAGATTAGTTTTTTCCAGGGGCGGACCCACCATGGTGCATACGGTGGCATGGGCCACCACTTCGTTTCTCTGTCACAGTGTAAAAGCTTTTAGGGTCGTGAAAGGTGCCATTGTATTAGTTTACACGGTGCAACCTTATATTCCTTAAAACTTGAATAATAACACAAGTTTCTCTTGGTAGAGTTGGTTTGCATGGTCTTTTCTTCCCTTCCAGGCGCGGTTCAAATCCCATTCGTATCATTTTCTTAGTTTTTATCTTTAATTTTAGGTTTATTATGTTTTTAAAAAAAAAATTGGGATAAAAGAGTTGAATTCAGGACCTCACATACAAAAAGTAAGAAACCAACCAACAGACCAGTGATGAGCTTTATTTTTTATAGCCAAATGGTGCCACCACTTGAAAAGAATTCTAGGTTCGCCTCTGGTTTTTTCTCACTTTTGCTCTTAATTACCCAATGTGGGATTTACTGGTTCTAATATAGGATTTGGGCCAATACTGACTGCAACTGCTAATTCCTTTTTAGAGATTATAAAAAGATTTATAATCTTTCTGGTTTTTGTTCTATGTTCATGCGGTTTATTAGTTCTCAGACCTCACTTCCATGCTCCACCCTATTTTATTCAAATTTATGCAGAAATATTTTCATATTAAATCCGTATTTTGGTATTCGATCGTGTGTTAGCAGGCGGGCAATCCTTCCTTGGAGCAAAACGCGCCTCCTGTTGTGAACGGGAATGCGCCCACATCGCGTACAACAATGCAGTCATTCAGGCTACCTGCATCAAGCCCATATGATAATTTCTTAAAAGCTGCCAGAGGTTAATTAAGTAATCTTTTTGAACCACCATAGAACAAGCTACCAAACCTACATTTTGTGTCAACTTATTCATAAATGAATGAATATCCATCGCAATATTCATTATGAATACATCTCAAAATGGTGAAAATCGCACAAATGATATGGTTTTTGAAGCTGGGCGTCCTGAAACCTCGTGCTTGCATGCTGCATAACGTAAGGCGACAAAATCCGGATCGCTTATTTTGGTTAATTCTCCAAAGCAATTTATTCATTTTTCCCCTTTTGCCCTTTCTTTAGATCTTTTGATGTGAATTGTAATTTATGTATGTATAGATGTAGTTTACTACTGTCAGGAATGGAGAGCTTTAAGCATTTTGGAGAGTTTCCTTTCAACTAGAAAAGCAAATTGTTGAGGGATCAAGTATTCTTTTTCACCCTTGAAGGTTAATGGAAAGATTTTATTTTTTGGGATGAAATACTACTTTCATGAGTTATGAATCATAATTCAAGGAAAGGGTATTTTTGTCTTTTTGTGTTGCAGACATATTGCATGCACATGCACATATACATACACACACCCATGTATACACATATTACCCATTACATAATTTTTGAAATTCTTTCACGAAAATAGCTGCTCTACCATCCGGTAAATATTGGTCATAGGAGTCGGATATAAGTATTTCTTGATGAATCAGAAAGGGTTAAAGACGATGAATTGATCGGAATGAGAGAGAGAGAGAGAGAGAATATAGAAGTTAATAACCAAAAGGGCCCGAATTGAAAACTTCAAAACTCCTTACTTGACCGAACCCAATGGCTTCAAGACGAGAACAACAAAACTCCTCGCTTGACATAATCAAATGTTTCAAGATAAGAACATCAAACTTCTCTCTTGGTCAAAACAATCAATCCTCATGCACGTGAAGCAATAAAATCACTATTTTCATGATTTATATTTGGAAAACCAAATAAGCCCAAATGATACGTATTTCCATGTAATTATGCAAACATTTGCATAAAATATCCAAGTAACAATGAACAATTGAAAAGTTGGGCAAAACTCGAAGTAGTTATGCAACATATGCACATGATGTTCAGATATAATTATTCAATAATCAGAGTTGGATTAATTTTCCAAGAACCCAATGAACAAGGTCCAGTTAACCAAATGTCAAAAGTACCAGGAGGTCCCAGGTTCAAATCCAAGGAGGAATAAAAATCCCCTTGTGGCCATGAAAGTTCAAATGCGATGACTCCATGCTATCTGCAAAGCAGATATGGTCGTCCTAGGATTCGTCGGCTCGCGTAACGGGTTGGATATTCAGGTTAATTAAAAAAGAGGTTCAGTTAACCAAAATTCACGACTTATAAAACCACTTTAATAAAAGTCTATATAAATCAATTAAAGACGTGTTTCCTCAATATTTAGGCACTCAAATGCACCAAAATAGAAATGAGTCAAATACGTCATCCGATTTCCGGATAAATTATCTCAAGATAGAAAAAAACGAATGATTTGGTCCATAAAATGTCCAAACAACTCAATACCATACATTTTCCAATGCTATAAATAATAGCACACAATAGTATCATAGTGTAGCCTTTTTCTGTTTTCTAGTTAGTATATATTGTAGCCTCTTTTCTTTGTAACCCTACTGAATAAACTCATATAGGTATGCAGAAGATGGAGGGATAGTTTCGTAACTTTTACAAATATGTGTCAAACGGGTTTATATGTGAACCCATATGATTCACATATAAACTATATGTTCATATGTGAACCCGTTAATTAATTCATATGTAAATCACGCGGGTTCATATGTGATTCGGTTAATTAGTTCATATGTGAATCACAAGGGTTTATATATAAATCATACGGATTCATATATAAAAATATAGTTTCATATGTAAACCACATAGGTTCACATGGTCGTGGGCCACAACCAAAGTCGTGTGAATCAGATAAATAATTTTACACGTGATGTTAGTGTAAAAATCA
The DNA here is from genome assembly GCF_001531365.2 of Cynara cardunculus var. scolymus. NCBI lineage: Eukaryota > Viridiplantae > Streptophyta > Magnoliopsida > Asterales > Asteraceae > Cynara > Cynara cardunculus. The sequence goes on from NC_037532.1 coordinate 7,065,152, forward strand.
TACATAATTTATTAATGCTTTTATGAAATAGTTATATATAGATTTTATGAGGATTAAAAGTAGTTAAATGCTTTTGAGTTGTATTTTTCTATTATCAAATTAGTTTGTTACATTTATTTAATAAATAATATAATTATATATTTTTAGGTGGGTTTTCGTTTTTAATTACCGACCTGTATATATAAACCTTATAATTATCTCTACACTTTTTTCTTTAATCTGGATATCCAACTCAATATGCGAGCCAACTGATATAAAGACGACCAACTGATATAAAGATGACCGCATATTTTGCAGATAGCCCGAAGTCATCGCATTTGAACCTTCATAACCACAAGGAGATTTTTATACCTCGTTAGATTTGAACCTATAACATCCGGATATTTTTGCCCATTGAAGTCAAACTCGATCAAAATCAAAAACCTTCCTATCTCAAACGGCGAAAAACCATCAATACTCGCATAATCCATCTGCTCCGGTGACAGCCACCGCCACATGCCGTGGCATCTCCATCACCACCCTCGTCAACCCCAAACCTCTCATTCGTTCTTCACGATACACCTCCGCCGCCAGCCACCCCAAGTCCACCACATTTGCACAAGTCCATAGTGACGCACCAGCTTCTCGACGTCTGCATGGATGCCGACACCTGTGAAGCTGCAGCTAGGGTTATTGAGGAAATCGATGAGAGAATGAGGGATGTAGTGTGCGTTGATGATCTGGAAGACGGGACAGCGGTCGATGAAGCATAGTTGTATGATGGCAACTCGGTTTTCAACGGCCGAGAGGAAGCTACGTGTGTCCACCCCACGTCAAGGCCGACCTCTGGACGGTGGTCCCAAATTAACACAAAAATTACTAATTAGATGAATGAAAAAGGAAGAAGCAATGACATTAATCTCCTCATACATAAAAATTGGGAAACCAAAACTTACATCCATAATACAAATGAAGGCTTTGTATATGCGTTCTTTCCCAGTTCTTCAAGTCCATACAACATATACAAATTTCCCCCAAATTTCCCACAAATTTCTATCATACAAAAACCACCTCTACACATTAATTCTCACTTATTTTCTGTGATTTCTTGAAGCATTTCCACCACTTTTTTCATTTTTGGTCTCTTGGCTGGTGTGGTGTCTGTGCACATTAGAGCCACCTTTAGTCCTGCAAGCATTTCTTTTCTCCAACCAAACGAAACCGTGCTCAGCTTCGCGTCCAGTATCTGCTCAGGGGTTTCGCCTCTCGAGGGTGCACCCTGAACCCACTTCACCAAATCCACGCCCTCCCCAAACTCTTCGTCAACTGGGACCCGCGTCGTCAGTATCTCGAGTAAAACGACCCCGAAGCTGTACACGTTCCCTGGAGCCGTCACTTGCATTGTGTATGCATATTCTGGTTCAAAACAAAATGGTTTCAGAGACCAGATTCTTGAAATGGTGATCAGTTCATAACACAAAAGCAAATAAATCAAACAGATTTCAAGATTTTTGAAATGGTAATCACTTCATAACACCAAAAATAAGGAAACAGATTTTCTTTTGTTAGCGTCAGGGCCCGCTTGCGCGCACCTGCCAATCCGAGAGGGACCTAAGGATAACAGCCAAGAAAATCCCTGGTGGCTCTGAAGAGATTCAAACTACCGACCCATGGGAAGGAGCCTCAAGGCCCGGGTTTTATTTGTCAGTTGAGTTGGTTCTCAAAATTCGTGAAATGGTAACAATTACTTCATAACAGAAAAGTGAAGAAAAAGAATTCAAGATTCTTGAAATGGTATCAGTTCATAACAGAAAAGTAAAGCAACAGGTTTCAAGATTCTTTAAATGGTAATCAGTTAATAACACAAAAGTACAAGAAACAATGTTTCAAGATTCTTGAAATGGTATAGTAATCACTAATCAGTTCATAACTGAAAAGTAAAGAAACAAGATTTCAAGATTCTTTAAATTGTAATCAGTTTATATAAAACAAAAGTGAAGAATTAAACAGATTTCAAGATTCTTGAAAATGGTAATCAGTTCATTACAGAAAAGTAAAGAAAACAGGTTTCAAGATTCTTGAAATGGTAGTCATCTGTTAATAACACCAAGATAAAGAAACAAGATTTCAAGATTCTTGAAATGGTAGTAATCAGTTCATAACAGAAAAGCAAAGAAACAGGTTTTCAAGATTCTTGAAATGGAAGTCGGTTCGATTTGTACCTGGAGGAATGTAACCAAACGAGCCAGCAACGGCACTGATGCTAGCTGTGCCACGTGACGGATCCAAGAGCTTCGAGATCTCAACTTCACCCACCAAAGGCTTGAAATTGGAATCAAGGAAAACATTCCCAGAAGAAATATCGAGATGAATGATAGCCAGATGATGCAGAAAAGCCAACCCTTCTGCAACCCCAACAGCAATCGAAAGCCTCACCGGCCAGTCAGGTTTGTACACCGGTTCTTTGCTAGATTCATGAAGAAACTGAGCCAGCGTTCCATTGGGCAAAAACTGGTGCAACAAGAGAGCCACATCTTCATATATGGCAAAACCAATTGGTCTGATCAAGTTATCATGGCAAAGATTACTGAGTCTCTCAAGCTCTCGAATCATCTTGTTTTGTTGATGAAGTATCGTCTTGTCCACGGATTTAAGCCGTTTGACCGACAATGTCAATCCCGAAGGCATTTCTGCCTTGTAGATCGTACTAAACGTCCCGCTACTGATTTTGTTCGAATCTTTTAACGTTGCTTTCACAACAGCGTCAAAGTCTATAGCTTGTTTCAGATTCTCCACAAACACATTTCCAGCTATTATCAACGGCTTGTTATTATCATCGATTTCTTCATCTTCGTTCCCAACTGTTTTTGCCGCCTTTTCTTGCTTTTCTCTCATCATGAACAGAACAACAACCACGGTAACGGATATGAACACCAACAAACCCGAACCAATTACAGCCAACACGATTCTGTAAGAAACCTTGTGATGGAAGGTCTCGTTAGTATCATTTGAATTCCCGCATAAAGAATTCAACGGGTATCCGCAAAGACCTTCGTTCTTCCAAAAGCTCGAATTTGGGCTCTTTTGGAAAGGGGCAAAAGTAGGTATCGGACCAGTGAGGTGATTATTCGCAAAGTTTACATCGATCAAACTTAACATGCCCCTTAACGCCAAAGGGATGTTGCCAGTGAGTTGATTATTGGAAAAATCTAAAGATACCAACTTGTCAAGCTTTCCCAAATCAGGAGGCAATTGTCCATGAAGATGATTGAAGCTCAAATTCAAAGCTATCTGCAAGTTCTTGATTCGACCGATTTCTGGAGGGATTGTTCCTGTGAGATAATTACCACCCAACTGCAGTTCGAGCAGCTTCGCACAATTCCCAATCTCGTGAGGTATTTCCCCGATCAGCGAATTCTGTCCCAACAACAAGTATTGCAATCTTGATGAGTTACAAACACTTTGAGGTATGCTCCCATTGAATCTGTTGTTACTTAGATCAATCTTGTTAAGATTCTTGTTGCTAAGAAGTGAAGTTGGAATCTCTCCAAAAAGACTGTTCCCAGAAACAAGCAACTCTTGAAGATTGATCATTTGACCGAAAACCGGAGGTATGATCCCGCTAAATCCATTTGAAGCCAAATTCAAGAGAGTGAGGTTAGCACATTGAGCAAACTCCCAAACAATCTCACCAGAAAGATTGTTGTTATCTGCTTCAAAATAAGTGAGGCTGCTAAGATTACCAATTCCTCTTGGGATGTTTCCTATGAGATCATTGTCCCCAATTCTGATGCTAGAAAGATCTTTACAGTTTCCTATCGATTCGGGCAGACTACCACTAAGTTTGTTCTGAGTCAGAACCAAAGACTCTAACTTCCCCATAGCGAAAACACTCTTCGGGATCGATCCTTCAAGATAGTTAGAATGAAGGTTCAACAAATGAAGTTCTGATACCGAACCTAAAGTTTCGGGTATCTCACCACTTAACTCATTCTCATAAGCTGTGAACACCCTAAGCTTGGTCAAATTTCCCATCCAAATGGGTATACTTCCATTCAAATGATTGGTAAAGATTTGAAAATCTTGCAACTTTACAAGCCCTTGAAGCTCATTAGGTATTGATCCTATGAGTAAATTGTTTGAAAGGTTTAATGACTTCAGATTTCCGAGTTTGCCCAATTCAACGGGGATTGAACCATCAAACTTGTTGTAGGACAAATCAAGAACCTCAAGATCAGATAAGTTACCAAAAGATCGAGGAATTGATCCATGGAAGGTGTTAAAAGACAAATCAAGCCATTTCAAGGACTTGAGTTGAGAGATTAAAGTGAGGTTACCTTGAAGACTTAGATGTGAAAGAACAAGCTTTTCAACCAATGAATGATTGGAGTTGCAAGTAATGTGAGGCCAGAGGCAGTAATTTGAGGTGTTCTTGAGCCCATTATCGCCCCAATCCAGCAATCTAAGCTCCTTTCCAATGGCTAACAAAGTGATAAGATCGTCATCATCGCCATTGACGACTTGAGAACTCACAGGCTTCTGACAACATGAAAGAAACGCAATTGCCAGAATCAAGAACAAGAACAAATTCGCCATTTTTGTAAGGGGTGTTTCTTCCACAATCCACACCCACCGAAAAAATCGAGTTCTTTCCCTCTTTTCTTGAAAGATAATGCAAACCCCACTACTTTTTCAGAGAATTTTTATGGAATTATGCTTCGAACATGAGTGGGGAGCAGAGATTATACTTGAAAAGATACTAAATATTCACCACCCAGTAAAGCATTTTTCAACTTCTGGAGCAACTAATGGCTCAAAATCAAGAAAAAGCAAACAAACCCTTTATTTGAAATTGAAGGGTATCAAGGGTTTATGATCAAAAAGCAAAACCCCAGATGGATGAAGATCAAGAAGAGTTGAAGATGATGGGTATAGTTTGAGTGAAGAATAGCATAAAAAGCCATGAAAATGGGTGCAGACGCTACAACATAGACATAGTAACTTCTGCAGATACAAAATATATGAATACTATTCAATGGCTCTACACAAGGAAAGAGACGATAGCCCTCTTTGTTTTTGCTCATAAACACACAGACAGATAGAGAGAGAGAGAGAGAGAGATCACGACTCTCACGAGTCAAAAAGAGAGAGTATATAGGTCTTACTGTGTAATCTGTATATTCTTTATTTCCTTTTTTTTATATTTAAATATAATATTCTTTTTCTAAACGTTTTATTTCAAATACTTTTACGTCGGAAATAATAATAAAAATATATATTTTTTAAGTATTTATTTTCAGAGAATTGAAGAATTTTAGTACTTTTAATACATTCTTTAAAATTTCTCAAAAATAAAGAATTACAAATAATATTTACGAGTAATTTTTGTATTTTGAAAATATTAACGAAATCAAGATTGTCTATACTATATTATAAAGCATTTGACGAAAAATTTTAAAAACTATTTTTTATGCATAAAGTATTGTATATTGATGCATATTACTTAAAATTCGAGATTATAAGTAAATCGTGCATAAGTACAACTTATTAAAACTTAATGTTTGAATTCGTATAACTAACTATAGATAAATATAATCTAATATAGGATAAAGATTTAATTTTAAATATAAAATGTCTAAAATATAATTAGGATAGTCATTGAGTCTAACAAAGTATTTAATTATTATCTTTATAAAAATTATATTATTAAACCAAAAAATAAAAAAATACAGTGAAAACGAGAAATTCTAAATGGTTCGTTTGGTACTAATATCAATATTTTTTTCATTTTTTATGATATTTTCATATTTGTATTTTATTCAAAACTTTAAAACATTATCGTTTTCTCAAAACCACATAAAACTGTATTATAACATCGACTTAAACAAAAAAACAGAATGAAAACATTAAAATCAAGATGTATCTCGCTGCAATGTGCGAGTACCCTTCTAGTATTATTGAAATATTTGGTAGATTCAAGATCTTAATAAATATTATATAAAATAATAATACAATTAACTCGATTGGTGAAAAAAAATAAGCCCAGAAAAAAAAAGAACAATTTCTCTTACTCAACAATTGTTGTTGAAGAGTTCTTTAAATTTGCAGTTTTACAACCGTCTCTTTGCTACTTTCTCTATTTTGTAGTACCGTTAACAAAAGTGGGCTAAGATTTTTAAAATCTTACTTTTCCCCTATTTGAAAATCTGTTCGAGATACTTTTATCATTTGTCTCTTTTGACCTTTGGAGTCAAGCTCAAACCAATCAGGCATCACCCTTGTGGTTAACTTCGATTACTTTTTATAGAGTCTTAAAGATAACTATCTCCGGTGACAAATGTGAACCAATGACTTATACAGATGAGTCTTGTCAGAGAATAAAACATGTTTAAAACATGCATTTAAGGTGTTATAAGGTGTTTTTTTTTCTATGAAGTTATAATTATTGTTATATTTTCACATGTTTACTTGTGTTTTGTGGAATTTTAGATTTTAATAAAGAGAAAAAGGTTTTATGCATTCACAAAAATTTCAACAACAATCATTTAAAATTGTATGTCATGAACATGTTTTTTTTATATTTTAACAATAATTTTACGTTTAATTTAATTGTTTTTTTTTCTTAAAATACAATAAATAAATAGATTATATATCATCCATCATAAGGAATATACAAAAAATATTTTATTTTTTAAATTTGTAATTAATTGTCAACCAAAAGAAATTAACATGTTAAAGATAATAATATTAGAGTTTGTGATATTTTAAAAAGGGAAAGTTTAAAAAAACATAACGAACTATCTTATTTTAAATGATTAAGTTTCTGAACTATTTTTTGAATAAAAAAATATTAAACTTTCTCATTTTGAATAATTACGTCTCTAAACATTTGTTTTAAATAAATAAATTATTGAACTTCTAAAAATTTGTTACCTATTTTATTTTAAAAGCTACATTTAACTGACTAAAAAGGTTTTAGAGTATAAAAAAATCCACATCAGTTTTACCATTTCTAAACCTTACGCGATTAAAACCCTTTGCAAACAACGATATCATTCCCCGTTGCCCCAACGTTGTTTGTTCTCCATATCGCTTAAGACCTTGTTGGTCCTGTCATCGATCTCCTTCTTTTTGGTATATTTTTTATCCATCAAAAGATAATTGATTATAGGTAGCTTTTTGGTTACAAAAATATAAGTAACCAATTTTTTAGAAGTTCAATATTTTAATTTATTGAAAACAGATGTTCAAAGACTTAATAATAAAAAATGAAAAGGTTTAATTGTTTTTCATCCAAAATGAAAAGGTTTAACGATTTTTTCATGCAAAAACTAACAAGGACTTAATTGTTTAAAATGAGAAATTTTAATGGTTTTTTAATTTAAAAAAATAGTTTATAAACTTAATTATTCAAAATATGTTTATTGGTTTTTTGTGAAACTTTCTCTTTTAAAAACTATAACATTTGACTCGATATATATGTGTGTGTGTATATATATATATATATAGGGTTGGTTATTATACAACTCTTGATATTTGTGCAACTAATACAACTCAATCTCAACCGTTTCTTTCATTTGATTAATATGTGATTTAATAGAAGTTTTGATTGTTTTCTAATATAAAGTATTGATCATAATTAATAAACCATATTTATCTTCCATAAATATTCAAATCATTATAAATGAACTCTCATAATTTTTATAAATATTTCAATTTATTGGGTTGCATTGGTTGTACAAATGCGATGGGTTGTATTTGAAACAAACTATATATATATATATATATATATATATATATATACACGGTATATTTCAAATACAACCAATACAACTCAATTAATTGAGATATTTATGAAAATAATGAGAGTTCATTTATTATGATTTGAATATTTATAGAATATGAATATGGTTAATTACTTATGGTCAATACTTTATATTAGAAAACAATCAAAACTTTTATGAAATCACATATTCATCAAATTAAATGGACGGATGAGATTGAGTTGTATTGGTTGTAAAAATATAAAGGGTTGTATAATAACCAATATATATATATATGATAAGAATAAGTCAGCGATGAGTTTGTCATAGCTGTTAGGATTAGTTCAATAAAGCTCCACCTTTGTAGGAGCAGTAGCTGAGTTTGTTTTTATCTTCCAGATTGTTAGCAATTCACTTAGGAACTTTTGTTTTGTTTCTGTTTTGTACTGCTCTATTTAAAGAGCCAATTTCCTTTGAATAAACTATCAATTGAGAATTGATCAAACAAGAGTGTTGAGTACTTTTAACATTTGGTATCAGAGCTTGGTTAAGAGAGGACCGAGCAAGTACTCAAGAGTGTATACACGAGGGTTTGTGAGAGAGTGAAACACTTGGTGAGAAGAGAGAAAAGAGAGAAGAATTCCATGGGAGAGAACAATGGTGGAAAGGGATTCGTTGTGCCRGCTATTCCGAAATTTGACGGGCACTATGATCATTGGGCCAAATTGATGGAGAATTTCATCAGATCGAAAGAATATTGGGACCTGATTGAAAAYGATATTAACCCACATCAAGCAGGCGTACCGACTGAAGCACAAAAGAAGGAGATCGATGACCTAAAGCTGAGAGATATGAAGCTTAAGAACTTTCTCTATCAATCAATTGACAGAGATGTTCTTGACACTATTCTTAACACAGATACCAGCAAGCAAATTTGGGACAGCATGAAGCAGAAGTTTCAAGGATCCACTAAAGTCAAAAGAGCCCAATTGCAAGCACTACGTAAGGACTTTGAGGTTCTTAGCATGAAGGAAGGAGAATCAGTGAACARCTACTTTGCAAGAACGCTTGCGATAGCCAAAAAGATGAAAGCYTGTGGCGAAACTATTCAAGAGAATACAATCACTGAGAAAATTCTAAGGTCTATGACACAAAAATTCAACTATGTAGTGTGTTCCATTGAAGAGTCAAATAATTTGGACACACTTAYATTAGATGAATTACAAAGTAGTTTGTTGGTGCAAGAACAAAGGATGAGGGTTAATACAGAGGAAGAACAAGTGTTAAAGGTGTCAAGTGAAGAACAAGGAACCAGAGGTAGGGGTCACAGTGGTCCAAGAGGTGGCTTCAGAGGTAGCTACAGAGGTGGACGAGGCAGAGGAAGGAGCAACAGAGCTCAAATCGAATGTTACAAGTGTAACAAATTGGGACATTATCAGTTTGAATGTCCTGATTGGGAAAAGAATGCAAACTATGCTGAATTGGATGAGAAGGAGCCATTGCTACTCATGGCATTCGAAGGAAGACAAAGAGAAGGATTATGGTTSTTGGACTCGGGCTGCTCCAACCACATGACAGGTAACAAAGGTTGGTTCATAGATCTGGATGAGAATTTTGCGCATTCTGTGAAGCTGGGAAACAATACAATCATGCAAGTGAGAGGGAAAGGTACTGTTAAAATGGTTATTGAAGAAAAAATACACTTGGTAAGCGAAGTATACTACGTACCAGACCTCACTACAAACTTGTTGAGCGTTGGGCAGATGCAAGAGAAAAAAAGACTATCCATTCTATTTGAGAATGGAATCTGCAAATTATTTCTTCAAGGTTGGGGGCTAATTTTGCAATCAGAAATGACAGCAAACAGGTTGTTCGTGCTTATAGCTGATATGCCAACAGCTACAACCTGTTTGCAAAGTACAACTAATGATATTACAAGATTGTGGCATCAAAGGTACGGTCATCTTAACATCAAAAGTCTTAACAAGTTGTGTAACAAACAGATGGTTACGGGTCTTCCTCAAGTGAATGACGTGATCGACGTGTGTGAAGTATGTCAGAAGGGAAAGCAGCACCGTGAACCGATTTCTAAGAAGTCTAATTGGAGAGCAACTGAAAGACTCCAACTTGTACACACAGATCTGTGTGGCCCAATCACGCCGAGTACGGCAAGTGAGAAAAGATATATACTGACGTTTATTGATGACTTTAGCAGGACGACTTGGATTTATTTCTTGTCCGAGAAAGGAGAAACRTTTCGAATGTTCAAGAACTTCAAAAKCCTRGTCRAAAAAGAAACAAAGAGCAAYATATGTTGTTTAAGAAGCGATAGAGGAGGCGAGTTTAATTCCAAAGAGTTCAACGATTACTGTGCTGCCAATGGAGTGAAAAGGCAACTGACGGCTGCTTATACACCCCAACAAAACGGGGTAGCGGAACGTAAAAACAGAACGATATTGGAGATGGTCAGATGTHTACTCAATGAGAAGAAAATGCCAAAGGTGTATTGGGGTGAGGCTGCCAACTGGGCAGTGCACATACTGAACAGATGTCCTACTTCAGCGTTGGAAGACATGACACCGTATGAATGTTGGAGTGGAGGTAAGCCGAGTGTTGAACATTTTAAAGTCTTTGGATGTGTTGGACATGTGCACATTCCAACACAGAGGAGGGTGAAGTTAGATAACAAAAGCCATAAGTGTGTGTTCCTCGGMGTTAGTGAARAATCCAAARCTTATAAGCTTTACGATCCGRTGTCTGAAAAGGTCGTCATAAGTAGGGATGTTGTGTTTAATGAAGACGAATGTTGGGATTGGGGAAGGAGCCTAGAAGAAGAGAAGCATGATGTTTTGATAATCGAAGAAGATGAAGAAAATCCAGACAGATCCTTAATTAACGATAATCAAGGCGGAAACATCGACCATCAATATGAGTCCTCTCCAGCCTCAACCGAGGACGATTCGTCTAACTCTCCTGGCTCGTCAAGTTCAGATGGAGAGCAACCGAACCAGCGAGAAAGGAGAAGAGTACCACCAAGTTATCTTGAAGATTACGTAAGCGGGGAAGGATTCTCGGATGATGAGCAAGAACGAGCCTTAGCATCTCTCGTATCTTACGAAGACCCTACGGGTTATGATGACGCCTCAAAGGAAGAAAAATGGAGAGAGGCAATGGATAGAGAGATGAAAGCCATAGAAAGGAATGAGACATGGGAGCTTGTCGATCTACCACCAGGTTAYAAAAGGATCCCGGTGAAATGGATCTACAAAACGAAGATGAACGAAAGAGGAGAAGTGGACAAGTTTAAAGCAAGGTTGGTCGCAAAAGGCTACGCACAAAGATACGGTATTGACTATGAAGAGGTTTTTGCACCTGTGGCCAGGTGGGATACCATCAGAATGATGTTGGCTTTAGCGRCGCAGAAACGATGGGATGTGTTTCAACTTGACGTCAAAAGTGCATTCTTGCACGGCGTTCTAAAAGAAACTGTTTATGTCGAACAACCAGAAGGCTACGTCAAGAAGGGGMAAGAAGAAAAAKCCTACAAGCTYAAGAAAGCATTATACGGCCTCAAACAGGCGCCAAGGTCCTGGTACAGCAAGATCGAGGAGTATTTTGACAAGGAAGGATTTGGGAAGTGCAGTCATGAGCATACGTTGTTCATYAAGAAAGAAGCTAACGGAAGTCTCTTGATTGTAAGCTTATATGTTGATGATCTGATCTTTACAGGTAATAACTCGGAGCTATGTGAAAGATTTAAAACATCTATGAAGCACGAGTTTGATATGACAGATCTGGGAAAGATGAGGTATTTCTTGGGTATCGAAGTACATCAATCGAATAAAGGCATTTTTCTGTGTCAAAAGAAATATGCTACTGATGTATTAACAAGATTTGGAATGGAGACTTGCAACTCACTGAACAACCCGATGGTGCCCGGAACGAAGCTTTCGAAGAATGAAGGAGGAGAATTCGTAGATGCATCTAAGTACAAGCAATTAGTCGGCAGCTTAATGTATCTAACAGTCACAAGACCAGATGTGATGTTTACGGTATGTTTTCTAAGYAGGTTTATGGCTACCCCTCGAGAAGCTCACTTGATGGCAGCAAAGAGAGTCTTACGCTACATCAAAGGTACATTGGAGTTAGGTCTACTGTACAAACGAGAAGAATGTGATGTTTTAAAGGCCTACACCGACAGTGATTTTGCTGGAGATATGGATGGTGGTAGAAGCACATCGGGTTACGCATTTATAATGAGCAAGGCAGCTGTGGCATGGAGCTCTAAAAAGCAGCCGATAGTTACTTTGTCAAGTACGGAAGCAGAGTATGTGGCCGCGTCAGCCTGTGCCTGTCAAAGCATATGGATGAGAAGAATTTTGGAGAGCTTTAACCAGTCACAATATAAGAATACAACAATTCTCTGTGACAATAGTTCTTCAATCAAGTTATCAAAGAATCCTGTGTTTCACGGAAGAACAAAACATATCAAAGTAAGGTTCCATTTTCTACGAGAATTAGTTAAGGATGGAGAGATTGAGTTGGTGCATTGTGGAACTCGTGATCAAGTAGCTGACATTATGACAAAGCCTCTGAGTCTGGAAACCTTTCTGAAGATGCGAAGATTGCTTGGAGTTCRAAGTCTTGAAGATACAAACTGAGTTGCTTTCAGCATCTTCAGTTTAGGGAAGGATTTGATAAGAATAAGTCAGCGATGAGTTTGTCATAGCTGTTAGGATCAGTTCAATAAAGCTCCACCTTTGTAGGAGCAGTAGCTGAGTTTGTTTTTATCTTCCAGATT
>NC_037532.1:7078794-7089143 GCF_001531365.2 Cynara cardunculus var. scolymus
CTTTGAAATTGGTGGATTATTTTTATTTAATAAAATAATACAAGATATTAATGTTGGTAAATATCTATTAAAAACAAATTGATTTATCGTTTCCTAAAAAACCTCTAATCTATATAATATTCCATATTTAGACACAATTAAAATATTACCAAAATTATCTATTATAAAGTCAAAGGACAATCATGTCCTTATGCATTAAAAATAAAGGGGAAATGGAATTATGTTATTGGTTGATGCTAGTTTGTATAGTTTGTATGAAATGGATGGTTTGCAAAGTAAACCACCTATATATATATATATATAGCCATAGGTTGTTTTGAGAAGTGGTAAATATTTGAGAAATAAAGAAGTGATCATAGCTCTTAATACTGTCAATATTAGATTTGGCTGGTCAAAATTTACAGATATCCAAAAAAATATAGTGGGTAGGTTTATAACTTTTACAAATAAGCAGCAAACGGGTTCACATATAAACTATATGTCTATATGTGGACCGTGTGATTTACATATGATTTATTTTAATTAATTTACATATGAATTAATAACTTATTAACATATGAACCTATGTGATTCACATATGAACTAATTAACTAATTCACATATAAACATATAGTTCATATGTTAATCACACGCGTTCACATATGAACTCGTTCACCGCCTATTTGTAAAATTTATGAGACTACCCTCTATCTTCCGTATACCCATACGAAGAATTATCTAGTGCTTTCAGTCAAATCCACAAATATTAACCATATAAAGGATTAAAATCACTTTTTACTTATCAGAAAATTACCATTTTTCAAATGAATCTTTTCTTATCGTATTACCATATTACAATTTTTATTTTAATAATTAACCATTAAAAATAACAATAATAATAATAATAATAAAATATGGATTATAATCAATCTCAACATTATTTTAAAACAATAAAAATACATTTTTATTAAATTATATTAGATAAATAAACAAACATGAGGCAAAGTCGCAAAGAGGGAGGTGGGGAGTAGTGATGGGGGGCAAACTCCAAAGGGTGGCAAAAATCATTGTGTATGTCTTTTACGATTTTCACTTTTCCAAAGTCAAAAAAGATGTTAGACTGCATTTTTTTATTAAATAAATAATACTTATTTAATTATATTTTAGTTTGTGCAAAAATATATTATTATACTTTTTTTTTTTAAATTTATCGATACTTGATAAAAATATTAATTGTGTATCCGTGCAATGCGGCGGGAGCCGTGAATTTTAACGATTTTGAAGTTTCAATGGTTTTATTAGAGAAGATTTAACGATAATATAAGTTACACTTGGTCTTTATATATTAATACAATTTGAATAAATAAGAGTTATTGTTCCAATTATAGTTTATTGATGAAAAAAAATTGTATGACAGTTTAAAATCCAACATATTTAAACGACTTTACAAATATGTTCGATTTACCCCAAGAGCAAAGAATCAAGAGATCGAGAGCGAGACCGAGAGTTTTAGAGCAATTGAATGAGAGAACTTTTAATAACTCATTGTGAATATCAGTTTGAATCTCACATTGGGGGATGGGGAGACGATATAGAGGTATGAGAGAGTGAAGACATGAGTGAAAGGTGTCAAAAGTATCATGGGAATATGAAAATAAAAGGTAATAATGTACATTGGTAACTTGTATTATATGTTATTTTAATTGTAGATCAAGAGATTTTAAGACTGAATGCATAAAGTAGTATTATTTAATGCAATATGAGTTGTTTTTAAGACTTTGTGTATAAATGTATAGTACTTTGTGTATTAAAAAATATTTTTAAAGATTTTTGATAAATCTAGTTTATAAGGTAGTGTAGATAACAACTTATAAAAATAAGGAGATAGGATCCAAAATACAATACTCATAATTTCATCAGTCAAATTGACTTTCATGTTTATGAAGCTTAAAAATGTGTAAAATTACTCTTTAGATTAATTAATTAATTAATTTTTTAATTAACCTGGATATTCAACCCGTTTTGCGAGCCGATTGATCCCAGGGCAACCACTTGCTTTGCAGATAGTCCGGAGTCACCGTATTTGAACCTCCGTGGCCACAAAGGGATTTTTATTCCTCCTTGGATTTGAACTTGAGACCTCCTGGTACTTTTGACCTTTGGAGTCAAGTTCAAACCAATCAGGCACTACCCTTGTGGTTTAGATTAATTTATTTGAAACATTGTTACAAAATTAATTATCACTGAAACAAATAATACTTTTAAAGGCAATTTTTTTAAAGAAAGAACGAAGTACAAAAAAGGCATCAATGGGGTCTGTGAGAAATAGAGTAAAACCCCGGGACCCACTAGGAAACGGAAACTAAAGATGACTAGGAACAAAAAAAAACCAACAGGAGACTAAAACCAAAATGGGATCCAAAGACGGAAATTAAACAACTTGTTTACTATTTGTAACTAAGTAGAAACAAAAGAGATTTAACTGTATATGTGTATTGACCATTATACCTATGTTGGTCACGGTTCCAGCATCTTTCTAAATCGAAACGTGGCGCTGGCTGCTACGCTATAAAGGAAATAAGGTTGCGCCTTCACAAAGGCAATTGCTTTTGGTGTAGTGGGTAAGCGCTTGATCCTAATAATTGGTATCAGAGCAGGTCACGGGTTCGAATCCCATGGTGTGCATAATATGCAAGGAGTGCATAATTATGAGAAAGGCATGTTGCGCGGCCATTGACTTCTAACGAAGCTCTTATTAGTACCGGCAGATGCTGGGAGGGGATTGTTGGTCACGGTTCCAGCATCTTCCTAAATCGAAACGTGACGCTAGCTGCTACGCTATAAAGGAAATAAGGTTGCGCCTTCACAAAGGCAATTGCTTTTGGTGTAGTGGGTAAGTGCTTGATGCTAATAATCTGTTATAATATGAGCATCCGTTGGCAATCAACTGCGACTCTCTATCCATACAAATAGTACGTTATCGTTCTACATTCCAAAATATTACGATCATCTTCTATGTCTGCGGATGTGGACCATATTTTTGTGATTTGCTCCATTTTAGGTCTTATGTAAATAAACGTAAATAAAATTCATCCCAAGTTCAGTTTGCTTTCAACATTTTTTTTATTAACTTGAATATTCAACCCGCTATGCGAGCCGACTAATCCCAGGGCAACCACCTGTTTTGCAGGTAGCCCGGAGTCACCACGTTTAAACCTCCGTGACCACAAGGGGATTTTTGTTCCTTCTTGGATTTGAACCTGGGACTTCCAAGCACTTTTGACCTTTGGAGTCAAGTTCAAACCAATCAAGCACCACCCTTGTGGTTTGCTTTCAACATTTTAGGGCTAGCTGTATTGGTAAGAGAATGGATCTGATCCCTAGAAGTTACGGGTTCAAGTCCGCTCAAGATCACTAGAGAGTTCTTTTTTAAACTATTAACTTCATGACCCTGCAGAATTAGTCGAGATGCGAGTAATCAGGTCAAAACAACTACTGTTTTCCAAAACATTTTATGTACAACTTTTACATATACAAAGTCAAGAATAAAACAGAAACGAATATAAAGATGAAGCAAGAAGATCAAGACGAAATATTATAAGGAACTTTGAAATAACGAAGACAAATGCCTGATTTAAGTAGCTTCCATGAAACAAATTTTCTTATAAACGATAATTATAATTACTAATCGAAAACCATGAATTATTACTGTATAATTTGATCATATTAATAATCCAAAATATTATTTTAAAACATATATTTATGTATCCCTACATATTTCTTATATCCACTAGAAGAGTACTCGCGTAATGCAGCGAAATAAATCTGTATTTTAGTGATTTATTTTATATTTTAGCTCTATCGATGTTATAATGCGATTTTATATAGTTTTGAGAGAACAAAAATGTTCTTATTTTTTAATAAAATATAAATTTGAAAAAAAAATAATCGATATTAATACCAAATTAACTATTTAATAGTTCTCGTTTTTGTGTAATTTCTTTAAATTAAATTTTTTATTATAATTTAATTGAAGTTCAACGACGAACTAATTTATTTTTGTTTTAGGAATTTTTTAAAGATAATAATTAAATATTTTGTTAGAACTCAATGATTATCTTAATTATATTTTAAAATTTTTATATTTAAAATGATGTTTATCTGTAATTAGTTACATGAATTCAAAGATAAAACTTTAATAAGATATACTCACACACATTCTACTTGTAATCTTGAATTTTAAGTAATACACATCAATAAATAATACTTTATGCATAAAAAATTATTCTTAAAAGTTTTTGTCAAATACTTTATAATATAGTATAGATACATAAAATTAGATTTCAAAAAAACCGGTAAGAAAATTACTTCAATAAAACTGATTTTTAAAAAAAATGTAAAATTAATTACCAAATATTTTAAAAGACCCCCCCCCCCTACAAAATGACCTAATCATTAAGCTTCCAAAAAGCTAACGTTAATTGTGGCGGGAATCAAGGTTTTTGTTTATTTGCGTACAACATTTTTTAAATATGGTTTTTAAAAAACATACTCATTTGGTTATTAAAAAAATAATATAAAGCTTAATTTAACATAACTATTCATAATTACAAATTAATCATTAATCTTGTGAAAGTACTTATAATGTTATAACATTATTTCCATCAAATTATTTAAAATATAAAAAAATTGATATTTTAATATAAAAAATTTCCCAACAGATACTTTAAAACATTACCAAAATGAAGCTTGTACGAAAGAGCATGTGAAATTCTTCAAATTTAAATAAGGGTATGTGAAGGATTCGAGTTTTTAACAAACTATAGGAGCTCGAGCTTAATAATTTTCGAGCTCGAATCAATTTCGAACACAATAAGAACTTGTTTGACTTATGAATCGAATTTCACAACACCAATGTTCGACTCAGTTCGATTAATTTTTTTGAGCCAAGCCGAGCCATTCGAGCATATAATTTTTCGAGACAAACGTGCTCGTTCATAAATAATACAATAAGAATATAAATATTATTGAGCTCAAACCAATAAATGAGTGAGTTGATTGCTAGTTCAAACTCTTAAACGAGCATCGAGCTTTTATTCGATGATTCAAAAAATATTCAAGCTCGAACTCGAGCCGTAACTTGAAAAAACTTATTTGAACTCAAGTCGAGCTTAAACCTGGTATTATTTTTGTGAGCCGAGTTTGAATAACCAATTACTTGAGTCACTCGGCTCATATACACCCTTAAATTTGAAGAACTCTCCAAAAAACTATTAACGATTTTCTTTTGTAGTAACCAGGTGTGTACCCGTGTAAAGTAGCGAGAGCCGTGAATTTTAACGATTTTGAAGTTTCACTGGTTTTATTAGAGAAGATTTAACGATGATATAAGTTACACTTGGTCTTTACATATATAATACAATTTGAATAAATAAGAGTTATGGTTCCAATTATAGTCTATCGATGAAAAAAATTGTATGACAAGTTTAAAATACAATATATTTAAAATCCAACATATTTAAACGACTTCACAAATGTGTTCGATTTACACCAGGAGCAAAAAATCAAGAGATCGAGAGTTTTAAAGCAATTGAATGAGAGAACTTTTAATAACTCATGGTGAATATCAGTTTGAATCTCACATTGGGAGATGAGGAGAAAACATAAAGGTATGAGAGGGTGAATGCATGAGTGAAATGTGTCAAAAGTATATTGTGAACATGAAAATGAAAAGAAAATATAATAATGTGCATGGGTAACTTGTACTATATGTTATTTTAATTGTAGATTAAAAGATTTTAAAAATAAATGCATAAAGTAATAGTACTCAATGCATTATGAGTTGTTTTTAAGATTTTTAAGACTTTGTGCATTAAAAATTGTTTTTAAAACTTTTGATAAATCTGATTTATAAAGTAATATAGATAAGAAACTTTAAAATTAAATGCTCAGCAGAAAGAAATATATAAATCATTAAATATACGAAATATCTTAACATTATATTCAATATTGTAATATTAAAAATATTTTTAATATTTTAACTATTAACATTTTTCATCCTTTTTTTTTCAAAAATAACACCTAGTCTTATAATTTTTTATAAGAATTTATGTCAATTATTTGTATAAATTAAATAGACTTTTTACGTGTTTTTTTAAAAGGGAAATATGGTTTTAAAAAAGATAAATTACATTAAAATCGAATATACTTTTTTGAGTTATATTTAAAAACTTTACTTTCACAAAAACTTCATTCTGGACTATATGAAAATATATTTTAAACAAAAAATATTAATAATTTTTTAAAGGGTTTTTGTAATAAAATTCCTTTTTCTATCTTAAAATAAATATTCATAATAAAAAATACACAGAAATATATTACTATTAAACTTTTTAATTAACTAAATAACAATTTTACTGTTACCTGTATATGAAATTTTCTTCATCTTATAATCGAGGGTAAAAATAAAAAAATAAACTCTAATTTTATAAATTACTACTTATTTTTGGATAAAGTATTATATAATATAATATAAAATAATAACAAATTTATTTGAAAAAAGGTTTTAAAAAATTTGAAGTAAAAAGTAGTGGGAAAGGGGGGAGGGGGGCATGTGGTGATGATATGAAAAGGAAAGCAAATTGAGGTTTGATGGAATCTCAATTGATGTGGATTGGGCACTCCCTTTACTAGACATGTATCATGACCTTTCTATCATGCATTGTCTCTCCCATTTGGGGCACTTTGGGCCACCACCCCCCTACTTTTCATAAAAAAAAACAAAAAAAATACCTGTAACAATTTATATCTAATGTTTAATGAGGCTTACAACTTATTTAATCAGTTATAACGACTGATTGGTAGTAACTTAATAATACTGAAAGTAGCGTATTCAGTAAACTTTTACATAAAGCTTTATTCAAAAACCCATTTTTTTTTCAAACATGTCAATCCAAACAAAAACCTACTACATCTTTACACACAGCTTATTCATACAGGATTTAATGGAAACCAACCAAATAGCCCCTTATATCAGTATTGGATGAATGAAAGTACGTATAAAATTCAACTTTAAAAAAAAATAAAATAAAATAGGATCATTGAAATATTGGAGACATTTGCATGATTGATTATGCGACTTAATTGTCCAAGGTGTTTTATTTTGTAATAATGGTATTGTTGTTTTAATCTGATAGGTGGAAGTGAGATTTGAAGATGGTTCTATCGAAAAATATAAGATACAAATCTTGATGTAGATTCTGATATGATATGATATGATATGTCTAAAAAGTGATTTATTAATTCAATAACTATGATATATTTCAGTAGTTTAAACTACCATTTCATTGTACTGACTGTCTCATTCTAATTTTTCAAGTTCCAATATCGTCTTCATAAAACATATGCCCACAAGGCCTTTCGTACCCTTCCATGGGGTTGACACTCGACGATCCATCTTGAAAGAAAAACTGCAGCAAACCAAAGCAATTACGTATTTGTGTTAGTGTAGAAGAAGTTGTTTTTACGCTCACGTAAAATACTCATCAACATTATTTATTCCGAGTTCTTTAAAAAATGTGATGTTTTCTATTTTAGAAATCTTTTTTCTTATTTAAATTTAAGCACGTGTGTTTATATATACGTATGTCAAAACTACGTTCTTCGTATATAATCGATGTTAATCAGAACATGAATCCACATTGGATTGAATTCATAAATTTATTTTATTTTATTGATTAACCTGGATATCCAATCCGCTATGCGAGCCGACTAATCCCAGAGCGACCACCTGCTTTACAGGTAGCCCGGAGTCACCACATTTGAATCTCCGTGGCCACAAGGGGATTTTTATTTCTTCATGGATTTGAAACTGGTACCTCCAGATACTTTTGACGTTTAGAACCAAGCCCAAACCAATCAGACATCACCCTTATGGTTAATGCATAAATTTATTTATATTTAAGGTTTCTATTCTGTACTAAATAATTTCATCCGTACGATTTATATTTTTGGTTTGATCTAAAAATAATTTTCAATTGTTTATTTGTTTACCATAATTATAAACCATCGAATTTTCTATTTTAGTCATGAGTAATAAAAATGGGCCCAAAATAGACTAGAATTTGCATACAATGTGGACCGGTTTTTTTTATGGGCCGAAAGAAAAAAAAAACTTGGTGGATTGAGATTGAGGTACGAGAGTAATCATTTTAAAAAATTGGGAAATTACAAAAATATCCCTAAGGTTTATAAAAACTTTGGATTTGATCTCTAAATGCAAACTTTAAAAATAGTCCTTGTGATTTGTATCTTGTTATAGAAATCGTCCCTGATCGGCTGATCCTTAGGGGTGTATAAAAAACCGTCAACCTGTAAAACCCATTCAACCCAACCTGCTAACAACCCAATTAAACTCACCCCGTCAAACCGTTAAACCGTCAAACTGCTAATTAAAAGGGTTGAAATTGGGTTAGCATAACTTAACTCAACCCAAACCGCCAACCCACCGCTAATTAGGAGGGTTGAAACCACAAATGTTTAGAAGTTGTTTTCTTTCTTCAAATAAATTTTTGCTTTTATTGCAGAGATGAACATATGAAGTAAGTGTATTAGTAACCCGCCAACCCAACCCGTCCTAATTGACAAGGGTTGGGTTGAGTAATACTTTTTAATGGGTTGAATTGAGTTGAGATTTTCCAAACCGTCATAATTGAGTTGATTGTAAAAATATTAAAACCGCCCAACCTAACTCGCATATACCCCCACTAATCCTATTAAAACCTACCATTTAAGTACCGTAGCATGCTACTGGAGTGAGAGGCATTTCAGTTATTTAACCATAATTCAAATTTATTTATTTACTAATTAACAATCATCCTATGAAGTTTCCAACATTATTTTGGTTTGTTTTCTTAATTTTGTATTATAATAAAAATAGTAATTTGGGCATTTGATTATTAGTAAAAAGAAAATTATCATAAAACTATGCGATAAAAGTTCATATATATATATATATATATATATATATATATATATATATATATATATACACACACACTTTAGTTCTTGTAAGAATAAAAGTTATCATAAAAAATGATCTTCATCCTTATATAATCTTAATTGAATATCAACACTTATGTGATGCACCAGATCAGTTTACTTCTAAAGTAAAATTCATAGATGAGTATAAGATTAAAAGTGATCAAGAGTGGAAATCCCTTGTTATATGCTTCTCACAACACGATCTTTCGTCTAAATACACACACATACACACACATACACACACACACACACACATATATATATATATATATATATATATATATATATAACCATAGATTTATTTGAGAAACAACAAATATATAAGAAATAGAGAATTGATCCTAACTCTTCCATTGAAAAAATTAGCGGCCAAGATTTGAGGTGCTAATTATGCAACAAAAGATAATTGTCGCATGGTAACAACTATGCAGAAGATAAAAGAGTATTTTCACAACTTTTATCAATGTGGCAAACAAATAATAACATGTGCATATGTAAACTCGTGTAATTCACATATGAACTATATGTGCATATATAAACCATGTGATTCACATATAAACTATATGTGTATATGTAAACCTGTATGATTTACATATAAACTATATATATATATATATATATATATATATATATATATATATGAACCCGTGTGGTTCACATACGAACTATTTAACTCATTCACATATGAACTATTTTTAAGTTATTCATATATGAGCTACTTAATTGATTCACAGATTAATCTTTGATTCACATATAACATTATAGTTTTAGGATCAAAATCAACATCTTGCTCAAGATCGCTTTCTGAATTCGGATTCATATTGAAATAATACAAGATTTGATCGAGAAAGAATTTAGAAATTTGATAATTTTGATAAAGAATTTTGAAAAAATTATAATTTTGATAACCTAGAATTATGATATATGATCGAGAAAAAATCAAAAACAGGATTGCCATAAAACCAGATTTCATTTTCGATGTATGATCGAGGATAGAATTGCAACATATGATCGAGAAAGAACCGGAAAAAAAACGATAATCCAACCGACCCTTGAAGCATTGGGTTGTGACTGTCCCAATCTTTGTTGTTGAGTTGAGTTGTTCAAATTAGGGGTGAGCAGCGGAACCGGGTACCCGGCTATGGAACCGGAACCGCCTTGGAACCGCCGGTTCCGGAACTGGAACCGATATGAGTGGTTCCGGTTCTGGTTCCTAAAATATGGAACCGATTGAGAATGGTTCCGGTTCCGGTTCTCAATTTTTTGGAACCGTTACCCGCCGGGTACCCGGTATTTTTAAATAAAAAAATTATTATTATTTTTTAATA